>NC_041685.1:109355-709355 GCF_900005765.1 Plasmodium relictum | reverse complement strand
TCATGGATAATGTTATTGTTATAAGTTAATTATAATATTTCACTGAAATTTATAGTAATTATAAAAAGTAAATACATATTTTTATTTGATTAATAAGAATAAGAAATAATAGCTTTCAAAAATTGAAACATTAAATGTTTTAAATTATTAAAAAGAATATTGTTTTTCATTTTTTTCTTTTTTTTTTAGTTCAAATAACAAGAAATTTTTTTTATTAAAATAAACAGATAAAATTTCTCTTAATAGAAAACATAAATTTTTTTAAAATTGAAATATACTTATTTTTAGTTTTTATTTTTAATGCTTCCTTCTATTTTTATCAAAAAATAATTCTAAAATTATTATAAAAAAATAATTAGATACTATTACACTTTCAAAGAATATTTATACACATTATATGTGTTTCTTCTTTATATAATATTTTAATATGTATTATTAATATAATTTCTAAAGATAATATTTTTATATAAATTATTTGAATTTATATTTATTTTAATATTTTGAAGGCAATTTTTAAAATTTAATCAAAATTATATAATAATACACAAAAATGTTAAATTTCTTATAAAAAAAGTTTACAAATTAAATAAAAATTATTTTAATAAATCACAATAAAAGCATTTTAAATATTTGTAAACCATTTAAAATAAAGAAAAAAAAAAAGGAAAAACAAATAAATGTTTATAATTTTGCTTGATACTATTACAGTTGCATATTTTAATTTTTGTAAGAACAAAACAATATATATATAGAAATACTATTTATGCAAATATATTACATGATATAATTTTATTAGATAATAAAAAAACAGAAGAGATAAATAAAGCATATCATAATTAAATAATGCGCAATAAAATAAAAAATATAAAAATTATTCATAATAATGGTTTTTAGACTTTCAAAAAAAAGAAAAAAAAAAAAAAGAAAACAAAGTGTAATAAAATATATATGTATATATAATTAAAATTATAACAAAAAAAAAAAAAAAGAAAAAATACTATATTGATTGTTTAATTTTATCTATTCGTATTTTTTATTATATAAAATTAATGATTAACTTCTATCATTTTATTCACCCATATATTAACATAACTTACTAATTTTTCATAATATTTTTCATCATATTTATAATATAATGAATTAGAGGGGAAAAATATAGAATTTTCATTTTTTTTATCAGAAGTTCTATCAAAATAATTCATAAAATTTGAAATTATATGCTCATACATCATATTAATGTTTTTTTTATTTATAATTATTATTTTCTTTAATGTATGATTATCAATAAACATATTAAATAATGACCAAACTTTTTTAAAAAAAGAAGGAACATTTATAATATATATTCTATATAAAACATCGGTGTAAAATTCATTAAATATGTTAATAATTTTTTTTATACAATCAACACTAATCATATTATTTAAATCGAATTTTAAGCAATCTACAACTATCACAAGTTGTAAAGTGGATTCATCAAATTCTGCATTTCCCGAATTATCTGAGTTATTTTTCTGATAACATTTTTTATAATCAATACTATTCATACACATATCAACATGATACACTAACATTAAGATTAATTCATCTTCTCGTATATCTAATTTTTCTTGTATCTTGATATATAATAATGGTCTTGATTTTAAATCATAACCACATCGAAAAATATTCATTTTCATCAAACTATTTCTTAAGTTTTTAGGATTTACAAAAATATTATTATCATTATTAATTAAATTACATGATTTATTTAAACTATCTTGCTTATTATTAAAATGAATAATGCTCATTTGTCTCCATAATATACACTTAATTATTTTATTTAAAGTTTTTAGCATATTATAATTATATGTATCTAAGAAACGTATAATTGTTGTATCATTAAAAAAATATAAATCACTATAATATATATTTAAATTTTTTTTTTTATCATATTGTTCATTATTTGAAAAAAAATTTCCTAACCAGTTTACACTATTTTTTATTTCATTATATGTGTCTTCTATTTTATTTCCTAATGATATACCTAAATCATTATTTAATATATCATATGACTTTTTGTTTTTGTCTTTATTTTTAGTATTATTATCTTCTATTTTAATATTTTCATTTCCTGTTTTAATGTTTGTATCTACTGAATTATTACTATTACTATTATTGATATTCATCCGATTAATGTGATTTTTAAATGCAATATTATACAATTCCTTTTTTATTTTAAAAAATATATCAATTTCTTCTTTTTTTCTACTACGTAAAGCATTATTCATATCATTCAAACTATCATTAACAAAAAATTCTATTTTCTCATTTTTTATTTTAAAAAAATCTGGTCTTTGTAAAATATCTACTCCTATATAATTATACTTTTCTGTATCGTTCATATAATCAATATCATAATCTAAAAAATTATCTAAATTTAAATTAGTTTTATTTTCATTATCTTTAACATTGTCATCATTATTATTTTCAATGGATATAAAACTTTCATTATCACTCATTTTTTTAAAAGTGGAAAAGTAAAATAAAAAGAAAATAGAAAAAGGAGAAAAAAATAAAAAGAAAAAATAATAGAAAAAATAATAAAAAAAAAAAAAAATCAAATATGATGTTATAAATAAAATTAACTTAGTATTACAAATATTTATTATTGTATTTTCTTATTACTTTGATATATGGCATTTTTATTTGTAATACATAAAAATGTTTCATTATTATTATTATTAACTTCTATTATAAATATTTTTCTATTTTTCTTTTTTCTACCTTATTTAATTTTTTTTTTTTCTTTTTTTGTTAAAAAGTCTTGGATTATATTACAAGTATGAATATTTATGCTTACACATGAAATAATTAACTAAAACAATATTAACAGTACATTTTAAAATTTATATATATATATATATATATATTTTTAATTTAAAAAAAAAAAAGTTTCAGTTATAAATGAAATTTTAAATGTAGTAGTTATCAAATGAAACCTTTATATGAAATTTAAATTAAAATTTTGTAAAGTTTTTTTTTTTTTTTTTTTCATTCATGTTTTTTTTTCATTGCTAAAAAAATTAAGTTCAGAACAAATTTATAAAAAAAAAGAAAAAAAATTTTATTAAAAAAATACGTTTTTTTGTAAGTTATATAGTTTTATTATTTGATATATCTTAATGAAGAAAAAATGGAAATAAAATACATTTAATTTTTTTTTTTAATTATTGTGAAAATTACACACAAAAAAAAAAAAAAAAAAAAATGTGTATTAAGCATAGTATAAAATGAGAAAGTTCTTATATTTATAAAATTAAAAAATTTCTTTTTACATTAAAAAAAAAAAAAAATTATAATAATATAAAAAAAAAGGAAAATTATAAAATAACATTAAAATGATATAATGATAAAATATGTATATATGATGAAAAATAATAATTATAGATAGTAATAAGGAAAAAAAAAAAAATTAATAAAGTCTTCATCCGAATATTTAATTAACGAAATAACATAATAATATTTTTATTAAAATTTCTCACAAAAAGTTGAAGATAAAAAAAAAAAATGATACAGTAGATGTGCTTAGAATGTTTTTCATATATCAATATAATATAGACATATATATTTAAGTATTGGTGATAGTTACTTTTTTTTTTTTTTTTTCATCTTTTAATTTTAGAGTTATTAACTTCTCGTAAAACGAAAAATTGCAATGCAATATAAAAAAATGTTTAAAATATTTAAAAAAGAAATTTAAAGATTGCATAAATAATAGACAAAATTAAATAAATATTTTAAACTTGTAATTTTTAACAATATGATAAGAAAAATAAATATTCAAATAGTAAAATATATGTATATTACTTTTTGTTATATATATGTTATTACTTCTGATTTAAAAAAAAAAATAAATGAATTATTAATATTTATAAAAAAATTACTCCAATTTTTTTTTTTTTTTTTTTGGATATAGACAAATAGTTGATACACAAATAAAACAAAAAAAAAAAAAAAAAGTGTTAATAAAAAAGAGGAAAAAGAAAAGAATGATATAATGAATATTTCAATTTATTAATATGCACTAACATAGAATTTCTTTCTAATATATTTCCAAACATTTATATTACTCATATTATTAAAATTTAAAAAGAAATTTTTATAAATATTATTTTTCAAGTGGTAAGTATCATTATGGACACTTTGAATATTTATTATATATTTAATTATATTAACACACCTATGCATAATGTAGTGGTTATATAAATTACTTTTAACAACAGTTTTAAGAAGACCTAAAAATTCATTCATTTCTTCACCGAATAAATAAATACTATGATAATAATATTTATTTCTATTCATTTTTAAAAAAAACATTTCAGAATTCCATAATATAAAATCAATAATTCGTAAATTAAATATTTCTTGATTTTCTTTGTAATTTTTTAAAAAAATAGTTAGAAAAATTCTAATATCTTTAAAGTTATAGATATAATTATTAACATTTTTATATACTTCATTCCACTTAAAAAAATTATTTTCAGATGATGATAAGTAACTTAGATTTTTCAATTTTTCAGAATTTCCATTTTGACTTTCATGTGCAATGTTATTTTCATTTTTTCTATTTTTATGTTCTTCGTTTTTATCTTCATATATTTTGCTTATTAAATTTTCTTTATATCCTGAAGAATTGAACTGTAATGATAAATCTTCTATCTTCTTATAAATAGAATAAAAGAAAAAATTAATAAACTCTTTAATATGCTCGTTTTCATCTTCTTTTATAAGACTAATAATATTTAAAATATATGTATGGGGATATGTATTAAATTTTTTAATATTATACTTATAGAGAATTTCTAATATTTGTTTCATTCTGCTAGTTAATAATTTCATAACATCATAATTTTCATTTTTCAAATTAATAATATTAGCAATCTTAATAAAAAAAAATATATCATAAATACTTTCTATATTTAATGCGTTAACAAAATTATGTAAAAGAAAAAAGAATTTTTTCCATATACTTATTAAATCTAATGAAAAAAATGAAATATACTTAAATGCTTTTATTACAATATAAATGTCTTCATACAGATAATAAGAATACTGATCAATAAAGGAAAAGATATTCGTGTCTACTAGATCATTTGCTATTTCGGAAACAATACGAATAGCATCAGGATTTTTATAAAATAATATGCTTAATAAATATAAATTATAAATAAATTTTAGTAAATGGACATTCCTAAAATTAACATATATGTGAATATCATGAGTTAAATCATAGAGGAACAAAGAATCCTTAAAAGTTGTTTTATTCAAAATAGAATTCTGTTTAAATAATTTTATATCTTTTTTTTTTTTTAATACTTCTTTTATTATATCATTATTTTCTTTTTCACTCAAATAATTCTTTATATCCTGTTTTTTTTTTGTATGAGCATCATTACTATTGATATTTTGATTACTACTGTCATAATTACCTATATTATTTATATTAATATATTTTTCATCATTGATGCCATATTTATTATTTTCCTTTTTATCACTAGATGCATTATCATTGCAATTGTTAATAGTTTCATTAGTATTACTAATACTGTTTTTATTATCACTCTGGTTTATCATATACTTATATTTTTCTACTTCAAATTCTTTATAATAACTGTTATTTATATTTTTATCTAAAATTAAACTACTTTTTTCATTATTATTAGTTCTTAGTATTGTATATTTTTTATTTCTAAAAAAATTGGAATAATAATTTTCAAAAATTATACCTTTTCTGTAATTATATATGAAAAAAGATAAAATTTTATTTATTTCATAATCTTTTAATAAACTTTTTTTACATAATAATTCTTGTTTACATCGAATCATTATATCCTTATTAGCATTTTTAAATAATTCATAGTTAAATAAAATATTCAATAAATCTTCTATATCAAATAAATTAAAATGATCTATAAATATTTTTATTAAATTAAATACTATTTCATCTCTTTCATTAAATTTAGATATCATCAAATAATGTAGTAATTGCGCTAAAAAATTCATATTTTTTTTTCTTTCAACCATGTTCTTATATTTTAAATAGGAAATATAATTTTCCTTATTTTTTGTTTGTTCTTTTGTTTTTACATCATAAAATAATAAATCAGAAATTTCTTTTTCTTCTAAATTGCTTTCATCTTTTAAGAATTCCAAAATTTGATTTATATCTTTCTCAAAGTAATGGAATAATAATTTAAATGTGTGATTATCCATATATTTATATTTTATTAATAAAGGAAGTAATAATTTAAAATGATTAAAATTAATATTTGATGATTGAACTCCTTTTGTTTTAAAATAATTAAAAATTTGATGTATTATTGATATATTTATTTTTTTATGTACATTATTACTAAAATAAGTGTATTCATTTAAGTAAGCCAATAAAATAATAAATGAATTAATATCAAACATGTGAAATGATTTTGACAAAATTAAAATTAGCAAGTTATATATATTTAAATTAATGTAAAATAGTTTTAAACGATTCATATATTTAATTAGAAAAATTATGTTTTTATCATTCAAAATTAATGTCCTAGTATTTATATATTTTTTTTCATTAAGTACATATAAATAATATTTTAGTAGTTCTTCTAATGCATAAGTTAAATATGCAAATCTTTTATCATATAAATATTCATTTATATTTAGAGTTTTAAATCTATATATATATATAAAAGCATACATAATATTTATTATGTTTAACCTTTTGTTATCTTTGAATATATCTAAAATAGTACCAACATTTTCACTTTTTTTTATTTTCTCATTTATTTGTTTTATTTCTTCATCTAATTGGAACATGTATATATATTTTTTTATTATTAACTTGTTTATATTATCATCTGTTGCACTATTTTTTATTTTTTCACTCACAAATTCATCAAATTCTTTATACTTATCTAATTTCTTTTGTTCATTAAAATTCGTATTAAGATAACTATTAGCAAAATCTTTATTTTTGCTATCTCTATTAATGATCTTATCATTATATTGTTTCTTAATTTCTTCTATCGATTCATTTATGTAATTATCTCTTTCAATATAAAAATCATTTTTTATTTTTTTTAAAAAATCTATACTTTCTAAATTTTCTCTTAGCATTTTATCATTTATATTTTCTTCTTTATTTTCTTCATTTACAGGCATTTCCTTATTTTTTTCACCTCCTATATTTTCATTATCTTCATCATTTACTATATCTTCTCTACCAAAATATTTATCCCTTTTTCCTTTGTAAAATGATCTGGGAAAATCATTTTTATAATTATTTAAAAAATCGTTCATTAAATTAATATCAACACTTTCAACTATATTTTCTTTTTTTTCTTTTAAAGTAAATTTCTTTTTATATTCTATTTTTTCTTCAAGAAATTTTTTTTTCAAAACCCTATCATAGTCATAACTGTACTGCATTGTTATTTTTTCATTTCTATTTCTTTTTTCTTCTTCTATTAATTTTTCCTTTTCTATTTCTTCTTTGCTTTTATCCTTAACTAAATTAGATAAACTTCTAGGATCATTTTCATAATTACAAAAATTTATATCAAGTAAATCTTTTTCAGTAATAGAATTTAATTCTTGTTCTTTTTTTTTTTCTTCTTCCTCTACTTGTTTGTCATCATAATCACATTCATTGAATAATTTATCTAATTCTTTAAAATATTCCTCATATTCATCTTTCACTTTTTTTTTTTTTGCATATTTTCTGATTATTTTCCTTTTGTGTTTATGTTTATAATTAGAAATTTTATTAATTGCGTAACTATAACAGTTACTTTTTACTTTTACACAATAAATATTTAAAACTAACAAAAAAACAATGTAAATAGAAAAATTAATACATTTTTGCATTTCTATTTTTTTTTTTTTTTACTTTATAAATTTGTATTTTCAAATACTTTTCATATAATGCGAAGAATTTATATCACATTTTTAAACAAAAAAAAAAAAAAAAAATGAAAAATACCTTGACACTGTTTTATATTTATTTTATTTTTATTTATTTTTTTTTTTAAAAGGGAACTATTTTTATTTTATTTATTTATTTATTTTTTCTACTACATAAATTATAGTTTCAGAGATATAAAATAAAAATAACATTTTATATATTTTTGCTTTAGGAATGCAAAAGATTAAAATATTAATTACATCGATAACATTAATAATATTATTATAATAATAAAAGCATTTCAATTTTATGTTTTATTTTAATTTTACTTTTTCATTTTTCTTTTACTATATATTTAGACAAAATAATAATTTGTATTGCGAAAAATAAATTTTTTTTTATATATTTTTGATTCATTAATTTATAACTTATTTATTATTTTGTTTAATAACTATTTATTAGGACAATCCTTTAAGATATATATTTTAAGTTTTTAATGAAAAAATTAAATGTAAATAAAAAAAAATTTAATAATTAATAACACAAAAAAAAAAAAAAAAAAAGAGAAATGAAAAGAAAAAATTAAAGATATTTACTTTTAAAAACATATTTTTTTTTTTCTTTTAATCATTAGTTGGTTAAAAAGCCAATTCATTGAAGATTCTATTCCGTATCCCGTTTTAGATGAGCATTCCTCTAAATGGCTTTTAATAAAAAAATATATATATTTTATTATATATAAATGATATATTACATTATTTAAAAAACTTAAATGTCAATAAATATTATACTTATCTTTCTTACCAATTTCTATCAACAATATGGTCTATTTTTAATTCATTTCTAACATGTTCTAAGGGCATACAGTTCTTTTTATCTCTTTTACTTGCTAAAATTAAAAAATCATCTATATGACTAAAATCTTGTAAAGTTTTATAAAATCCCTTTTTGGCTATTATGAAATAAAAAAAATAATAATAAATTAAACGAGAGATATTTAGTATAAAATTTGTTACTATTATTTATCTATTACACATTAATTTTAACTATTATATAAACAATATTTTTAATATATATAAAATTTCTTTTTATTATATATATATATATGTATCATATTTTTTCTCTTAAAAACCTATTTTTAGTCTTCCTGGGTCAGATATATCAATGAAATAAATAACTGCATCAATATCTATCCTATTAATAGATACCTAAAAATTTCCAAAAAGAAATTAAATAAACAAACAAAATATACGTACATATATATAACACAAATTATGATAAAAATGTAAATTTTATTTTTATTTATTTATTTTATTTATTTATTTATTTTTTTTTTTTTTTTACATCATCTTCTATATTATATCTTGAATCCCATATGATGACTGAAAATTCTTCAAAATCGATTTTTTCAACAAAAAGACCTATTTAAAAATTAGATGAGTATTCATTCTTATGAATGTAAAAATTATAAAATAGTACTAAAGAAAAATAAAATAAAGTAAAATAACCTTCTGTTGGTTTTACTTTTAAAAATTTATTGTATAACAAATATTTTACAAAAGTTGTTTTCCCACTCTGAGCTGGACCACAAATTCTTATTTGAAAAATTATTTTTCTATTAAATAATTTATTACAGCAATCTCTAAAAAATGTTATTATTTTATTACCCATTATAATAAAATATATATATATACATATATATATATATATATATAAAGTAAATTATTTTTAGATAAAATATTAAAAAAATATTCAATGATAATAACATCAAACTACTTTAAATTAAATGTATATCTTTTAAATTATATTATTTTATTTTTTTATCTATATTAATTTCTGTTTTTCTATTTTTTTTTTTTTTTTCCTTTTTTCTCCCTTTTTTTATGTATTTTTTTTTGGTTTCATTATTATTTTTTATTTTCTATAAGAGTATTTACATTTTAATTACTCTTATTTTTTATTTATTATATATAAAAAGAAATAAAAAAATAAAAATTAACTTTTACACATTTATAGACATGCGTTATATATCACAAAAAACAGAAAAAAAAAATCTAATAGATTACTTATAAAAAAATGAGTTATAAAAATTATAAAATACTTATGTACATTATTATGATCATAATAATTAATTGTAGAAATACAAATTACTATACATAATTTTAAAAATTATAAGAAAAAAAAGTATGCATATACTCTATATATGATATAAATAATATGTAATCCTTAAGTTAATAGGAAACATTGTACTAATAAAAAAAAAAAAAAGAAAAAAAATTACATATAACCGTATAAAAATAAAATAAAATTTCATCAAAAAAATGCATATTAATGAAATTAGGAAAAAAAGATAAATATTTAAAAAAATTTAGAATTTAAAAAAAAAAATAACTATTAAAAAGAACGAATAACAAATCAAAATATACTACAAATTTAAAAGATAAAAAATATAAGATAAATGAATAAACGTACAAGAATATGTAAATATATACATATAGAACAACTATAACAGAAAAAAAAAAAAAAATGAACAAATTTAAAGTTTTATTTAGAAAAAACTTTGAACAATTTTTTTTTTTTTCTAAAAAAGGAGTAATAGTAAAATAACTTTTAGAACTATAATTGAAAATGTTCTAATGATTATATGTAAAAAAAAAAAAAAAAATACACAATATATTATTTTTTCTAATTTTACGCTTTAAAAAGAAAAAAGAAAATACAAATAATAATAGACTTAAGGGATTTATTCATTTACTTACACTTTTAATTTTTTTTTTTTTTTTTTTGGCATCTTACAATACTTGTGCAAATATTTATATATTTTACTATAAAAAAAAAATTAAATTTTTTTATTTACGATTTTTCTTTTTACTTCGTGTGCATTAATTTTCATTTTAATCTTTTTTATTTTTTAATCTTATTTTATAAATATAATTTTTTCACTATTATTATTTTAAATTATAAAAGAAAGCAATGTATTAAATATTTATAACTAAATTTATCTTTTTTTTTTTTTAGTTTATAATTATTAAATGTAAACAATAATAATATACAAAAAAAAAAAAAAAAAAAAAAAAATTATTTATTAAAAAGAAATAAAAGTAGTACTTAAAAAAATTGGAGATAATTAACTAGTGAAAATGTGTATATATTTTGTAAATAACTTGAATATATATATATATTTTTTTTTTCTTAAATATTTGTCCAATTATGAAGATTAACAAGTAGCATATTAGATAAATTTTCAACATCATTGTCACTTGAAATTGTTCTTAAATTTCTTTGTAAGAATTTTGAAAGTTTACTTTTTAAATAAAAATTAGACAATAATTTAGAAGAACAACAATTCTGAAAAAAAATATTTAGAAAATTTTTCCTGTTATGTAATAATTTTATATTTTCCTTTTTATCTATTAGGATATTTTCAATGTTTTCATTATCCAAAATTTTATTATTTTTATTAAAAAAATATTCAAATATGGATAACATTAAGTGTTTAAAAGAAGGAGAATATTTTTCCTCATTTTTTAAATTATTGTATACATTTTTATAAAAATCTATGAAATTAAACTCATTTAATATAATATTCTTTTTAATTAATATAATCATAGATGAAAAAAAAAAGTAAGAATATTCTTTAAGAAAAATAATATATACTTTAAAAAGGCATGAGAAAATATTTAAATCCTTATCTATTTTATTATTAGAGTTGTATGCTTCCTTTAAATCATTCTTATTTTTCTCATATCCTATTAAATTTTCACAAAATTCTTCTAAGCTTTCTTTTATTTCATTTTTTTTATCATTTAAATTTTCAAAATTATTTAAGTAATTTTCAGTTTTCTTTAGATGTAACAAAATTATAAAAGCTTCATTCAAAATTTTTATATAAATATAATTGTTACATAATGTATATAAGTACTTATTACTAAAGAAGCTTTCGTAAAATTTTATGATTCGGAAATTTGATAAAAAAGAATTTTCATTTAAAAGAGAAAATAAAAAATGAGATATTAATGATGAAGTTATTATAGGAAAATATATTTTTGCACAATTATAATAATACTGTCCTTTCGTTATTTTTATTCTATTAAAAATTTTTGTATGTATATATTTTTCATTTCTTTTTTCAAGCAATTTAAATTCATCATATAAATATATTAAAAAATAAAAAAAGTTTTGAAATTCCTTCATTAAGTTTATCTCGCTTGCAAAATGAAGGAACTTTTCTGGAAGTATTTTTATTATATCAAAATAAATAAAAATAGATATTATTTTACATTCATCTATTATTTCCTCATTTTGCTCACTTTTTTGAAATAAATTTTTTGATAATGATACATTTCTATTGGGACTATTCTTATATTCAGTATTATTTATTTCTAAATTTTCATGGACATTTTTCTTCTCCTTTTTTTCATTGCTTAATTCTTTTTCTTCTCGTTCTTTTTCTTCCTTTTCTCTTTTCTCTACCTTCTGTTCATAAGCATTTAAATATTTTAATAATATATTTAAAGAATATTGTAAATTCATATGAAATTTATAAAAAAAGCTTTTCATAACTGTTGCTATTAATTTTTCCGAATTTACATTTTTTAAAAAAATATGAAAAAAAAATAAATAATTTTTCCCATTTCTATTTAAAACAACTTGATTTTTTAAAAATAGAAATAATAAATATTGCTTGCTATTAGTTTTTTTTATTTTATGAAATATTATTTCATTGTTTTTTACAACATAAGTTTTGTCTTTATCAGAAATTAAATAAAATAATATTTGCAATAAAACTGATAATGATATCACATCATTACTTTTATTGATAAAATAACCTAAATATTCCCATATTTTTTTTGATATATAAAAAAAAAAAGGATTAATTGATGAACTGATATAAAAAAGAAATTCAAGAAATACGATATATATTTTATAATTACATAAATTGTCATTCATAAAACAATTTAACTGAGAAATAATAATTGATGATAAAAATTCATAAGGAAAACAAAAATAACTGTCTAAATCTCCTTTTTCTTTATTTATATATATTTTTTTTTCTTCAAAATCATAAATATTATCAGTTGTATTTTTATTATTAATTAATATATATAATAATTTCTTTAAAAGTTCAATATGAATTATAGAATTTTTAAAATAAACGAATTTATATTTATTATTAATCACCTCTTTCATTATATTCATAAAGATGACACTTAAAATATTTAAGACAATTATATCATATTCAGTAAAATTATTAATTTTTTCCATTTTTGTATTATTATGAATGTCATATTTTAATATTTTCTCTCTAACTGAATCAAAGTTACAAATATTTTCTTTCTTAGTATTAATCTTCCCATTTTCATGTGATGATATACCATCTCCTTTATAAATATTATATTCATCTTCTATTCCTTCACCAACATTTTTCCATTGATTGTCAAAGGTATCTGATATATTTACAATGTTTTTTTCTTTATTTCTTATGTTGTTTTTCTTTTCATCATTTAACTCACTAAAGAAATATAGTTTCTTATTAAATTCAATAAATTCATTTTCTTCTATATTATATTTAACTAAATTTGATTTATCTTTTGTATATTTATCTATTTTGTTTATTATATTATTAGGTATAAAAATAAAACTAGTAAAAATTATTTGCTGTATAGATTTCATATATAAATGAAATTCGTCAAAGAAGCAGACTTTTGTAGTATCATTCTTTTCACTAAAACAATATTTGTATATTATCAATGTATCAGTAAATTTAATAAACATATCTAATAAGACATATTCAATTTTTTTTATAATTATATCAAAATCACTTAAAGTATCCTTTTTTTTCTTTTTTTTTTTCTTTTTAAATTTATTCCATATAAAACAAAGTATATATCTGAAAAAGCAAATATATTTTTTTATTTTTTTTTCAAGGAAAATAAAAATTGTTATAATGCGATTTATACTTTTTTCTTGCACCTCTTTTTTATAATTAATTAGAAAGTTTTTATTTAAATGCAGTCTCTCCAATTTTAATTTAACAATTTTTTCTTTTTCTTCTAAACCACAAATTTTTACTTTCTTATCTTCATTTTTCTCTTTCTTATTTATTATTTCACTACAAAAAAATAAAAATATTTCATTATTTAAATGGTTTGTTTTTTCTATTATTGTATAAAATATATAAAACAGCATATAATATGTTTTATCAAAATTATATAAAAATTTTTTGACATTAAAAAAATTTTTTGTTATATTTTTATCATAATAGATTTCGTAAAAAATTTTCTTATTGTGTAAGTAAATAGATATATGATCAATCACTTTATTTAAACTTTTATAAAATAACATAGTCTGTTTAGGAGTATCTTCGATATTTTCATTATAATAAAAAACTAGCAAAATAACACTTTTTAATATATCACTAAAAAAATAATCTAAAAAGAGTATATAATTTTTTTTATGTAGGCTTTTTATTATATCATTTAGCATATCATTAAACACGTAAAAAAATCTTTTAAAAAAATTTTCATTCATGTATTGTGTAATTTTTTTTGCTTTGAAAAGAGTACATATACTTATTTTTAATAAATTTAAATTGATATTCGTTAATTTCATTTCAGAAGCAAACTTATTTTTTTCTTTTTTTTCTTCGACATTTCCATTATTACCGTTATTATTTTTTATTAAAACAATATTGTTTTCATAATTACATATATATATGCAATCTAATAATTTTTTTTCTTTTTCAGTTGATTTATTTTCATTATACTTTTTTTCTGTATAGATATAATTTTTTATATAATCATCATAATCTTCATTCTTCCTTTTTTTAAAATACATATTATTTATTAATAAGTTATTTTTTTCAATTGAATTAAAATCTTCTTCATTATATAAATCAGGAAGATAATGCTTTTCATTATTATTATCATCTAATTTTTCATATATATCTTTTTTTATTATAATCAATTCATTAATATAGTTAGTGCAATCAATGTTGCTATTCAAAAAATAATTGTAAATTTTATCATTAAGATCTAAAATGAATTCTAGTAAAGAAAATACCATATTCATATAATCACAATTTTTTTCATTTATATAAATATAAATATTGTTAATTTGTTTTTTATTAATATATTTTAAATCATTTCTTAAAAACATTTTATCTATTAATTCACTGCTAAAAGAATTTTTTTCTTCGTAAATAGTTAAATTTTCAATTAATACATATGTTAATTCAAATAAAATATGGTAAATTCTTTTTACTTCAATTAAATACAAATCATTATAAGAAAACAATAATATATCAAATATTCTTTTATTAAAATTGAGAATTATTAATATTTCAATTATATCTAATGAATTCAGATTTTCTATAATTTTAGTAAAAACTATATATTCTTCATATACAGTATAATATTCTTCAATAAGACCATTATATGAAAAAAGAAAATCATGAAATTCGTTTTCTTTTTTCAATTTATTTATGTAGGTATTTATATTTTCAATAATATTGTAAAATACATTTTCATTTTTTATATCTTTAAATAAATTTAATGTATTCTTCAAAAAAATGTTACTGTTTTCTTTAATTTGGTTTAAACCATCAAGGTTATTATTTCCTCTTGATGTATCATTATTTAAAAGTTTTCCAGTACTTTCATTATCCATTTTAAAAAATACGAAAAAAAAAAAAAGTTATAATTCACTAAAAAATTGTTGAAGATAATTAATATATTTCTACTATTAATTTTTACCTTACAATAACTTTTTTCAAATTTAAAAAAAAAAAATTTTATGATAGTTCCAATTAATATTAGCACAGATGTTTTTAAAAATATTGCAGAAAATAAAAAATAAAAAATTGAAATTTCTTATAATTTAACAAAACTTCATTTCTTTGAAAAGAGAAAATAAATAATATATATAAAATAACTTCTTTTATATATATGATTTTAATTTAACATCTTAGAAATAACATAAAAGTACAATTTCCAATAACTATTTTTCTAAATTGAGTTATTAACAAATATTTTAAAATATATAAAGGAATAAAAATTTAATAAAATTTTTTTTACATATTACAAAAAGATAAACAAGTTTTATGCTCTTTTAAAAAAATTAAAATTTTATTTATTTGAGATTTCTATATTATAAAAGAAATAATATTTTTCCAGGTTCTTATTTTAAACAAAATAACTTAGCTTTTTTAAATTGAATTTTTTTGAATTTTATAATTATCTTTTAATAAAATTTAATATACGCAAAAAAAAAAAAAAAAAAATTAAATAAAATAACTTTTTAAATAATTTAAAAAAAGAGAGAAAAAGGCAATAAAAAACATCCTTTTTTTTTTATTTATTTAAAAAAAATTATTATGAATGTAGATGCATTAGGCACACCTAAAATTTATAAAAAAAAAAATAGAATTATATTTTAGTAGAATAGTTCTTCATTATTTAAATCTATTAATTCCCCTATATTATTTTGGATCTATAAAATGAAAAAAAAAATCAAAAATACATATATACATTTATATGCGTATAGTATTATATATTTTTTTTAAAAGAGTCATTGATATAATCTTATAAATATTTTAAAATATGTTCAGACTTCAAACTGGTCATATATATTCACTGATGGAATTTTTATTATCACTATTGGGGCTTGCATAGAATCTAAAGAAGCTATATATATTTATGAAAAAAAGAGAATATTTATATATATAAAGATTGAAAAAAAATATAATAAATGTATTTATATGCTTGTATATTATAATAACCCTCGATTTCTGTATCAACATCTAAAGAATTTCCGTCTTTTTTTAAATTATTTTTGTTTTCTGAGTTGAAATCTTTTTCATCATGAGTATATTTAATGGAAATATTCCTGTCTACAAAAGTTAAATTAGGGAATGAAATATTTTATTTTAATTTTTTTTTTATTAAATAAAAAAGATATTTGTATTTATAAGTGAAAAGAAGTGTAAAATGATAACAAAAATAAAATGTAATCTTTTTTTTTATCTTTTTCTTTCTATTTTACTTCTTTTAATATATCCTTTTAATTCATTATGTATTTTTTTTGACAATTTTTCTTGTTCTTTCATTAATGTTCCTAGATTTTTTTCTTTTTCTTGCATTTTTTGTATATTCATATTCATATTTTCGTTTTCTTCTTTTTCTTCACTTTCTAATAATATTTTCATTAATTTATCTTTTTCTTCATTTGGTAAATTTTCAGAATAATCTTTGTAGTAGACATTAATAGGTGGCTTTATTACTTTTGATAAGGCATCAATATTTTTATTAAATGAAAAGAAAAGAAAAATAAAGAACAAATAAAATATAGACATTTTTGTTTTATTTTATACTGTTATATTTTTATTTAATAAGTAGCCAAATATAAGTGAATTATGAAATTTTAAAAAAGAGCTTCAAGGGAGGAATGGGAGAAAAAAAAATAATAATTAAATATACTTAGACAAAGAAATTTTATTTTTTTCTTACTATTATTTCAAAATGCATTCTCTGTATAACTTGAGCAAGTAATTTTTCATAAAGTTTTTGAAATCCCTATTTGGGTATAAAGGAACATTTATTTATAGAAATATATATATACATTTGAGTTTTAAATAATAAATTTAATAAATAAAATGTTTAAAATTTTCACAGAAAAATTAGTCTGAATTATTTTAATTTATATTAAATTATATAATAGCCTGTGTAAATACAGAAAAGAAAAAAAAAAAAAGGAATTAAACATATATTTTTTTTTATCCTTTTATTATTGTAGTGCCTCAAAAAGTGAAAAAGAAAATTAAGAATTATTTAATTTCTTATTAATGTTGGACATATTTAAATTATTATTTTAATCTATTATATTTTCTAAAGTTAGCATTATTATTTTAATATTTATATTAATTGATATAATCTCCTAAAAATTCCCATTTTATTTTGTAATATATTTTGATATTATTAGGGAGAATTAATGTAGTTCAAATAAATATGTATACTTTTTCTCTTTTAAAAAATAATAGGAAAATAATGAAATATACTATTAAAATAATATAATTCAAAATTTTATGTAAATAGAATAGTTCAGTGAATAACTCTTAACTTTTAAATATAACATGGGATACATTTTTTTAACTATAAAAAGTTAAAATGAACATGAGAAATAATTAAAATTCAGCAAATAATGCTACATTTCATTCCATAAAGCCATAATTTTTTAATAACAAAATATTTAAGAATTTTATTAATATAATTCACTAAAAACTTTCATATTTTTGATATTTAAGATAATATTCAAGATAAGCGAATATTCTATTGAGAAATAACCTATCAATAAAAGAATTTAAAAAAAAAAAAAAGATTAACTAAATTACTTTTTTATTTAACAATTTTCAATTTTGAAAAAAATTTTAAGATGTAGCAAATTTATATATATATAAATATTTTTTCCTTATGGTACTTTTATGTAGCTTTAAAAAAAAAAAAAATGTTTAAAATGAAGAAAGGTAAGCTTAAATATGACTTAAAAAAGTTATAAATAAAAAGGTTTAATTAAATTTATTTTTGCAATTTTTACGTAAAAACTTTTATATATATATATATAATAGTTCTACTTATAAATAATATATATATATATATACAATAAGTAAAAAAACTATTTATACAAAGATATAAGGTGTTATCTTCTTTTCTTCTCTTTTTTTTTTTGTTTTTCTTTATTTTATCTCTAAGTTCATCATGTGTATTAAATAAAAATATTTTCTAAAAGATGACAAAATGGTGGTTAATACTAATAATTATGATAAATTGCATAGAATATATAAATACATTAAAAATAAAAAAAAATTTGATATTAACTTATAGGAGAGAGAGAGAAAAAAAAAAAGTATACTCAAAGTATTTTATAAATAGTTTTTTGCATTTAAAAAAAAAAAAAAGAAATTCTGAATTTTTTCGAATTTTCAAGGGATGCGGAACAACATGTTCATATGAATGGGTAGAGTCGGATGATAATTTAGAAATAAAAATTAGATTATCACCAAATATAAATTCAGAAGATATACAATATAGATTGACATGTGATTACATATATGTTAAATTAAAAAATAAGCCAAAAAGTGCAATTGAAGGAAAGCTAAAAGGTAGCGTAGATGTAAATCTGTCTACATGGTTTATAGAAAAATTTGAAGATTACAGTGTAATGAATATATTTTTAAAAAAAAAGAATAGGGGAATAAATGAATGGGTAGGAGTACTGGAAAAAGAAAATATTTTACACATATCTTATGACAATTCACCAGATACACATAAGCTTTCCAATTCTTCATCCCAAAAAAAAATAGGTGAAAACGTACTATTATATACACAATATTTTGAAAATGCAAAATATGATGATGTATATAACTTCTTACTTAAATGGACGAGCAAAAAAGCAATAAATCAAAATGATTTTGGAATTCCTTCAATGAAACTAAAAACAAACATAATGCAAAATGAATATGGATTAGAAATTATTATTAGTGGATATGATCTAAAATGGGAAGCAGAAGATAGCTTATTATTGAAATTGAGTTCTTTTGAAAAAGGAATTGAATTAAATGTATATAGAGGAAATGTGGCAAGTGGGATTAAAGGATTACATGGAAATATGATAAGCTATCTTGTACAGGATTGTGAAGAAAGAATCATAAAGAAATTACAACATGATTTAAAAGGTGTATTTTATTTAAATCCAATGTCTAAAAAAGTAGAAACACTTATGCATAAACAATCACCTCAAAGAAATTATAGTTATATTACAGGTAAAGATAATAAAAAAAAATATATCTCTATAAATGATGAAGATTTAGATATTTCTAACATAGATGCAAACGATTTGGACAATTCGAAGAATAAAGAAGACAAAACATATGAAAAAAAAGATGAAATAAAAAAGGATTCTAAGGAGGAAGAAATAATAGTAAAAGATTTAAAATTAAATTCTAAAGTCAAATTAGAATGTGATGACAAAAGCAAGGAACCTGAATTTATGAAAGATTGGTCCGAAGAAAAAAAAATAGAATTTAGAAGAAATTCTGTTTTAGAACTAAAAAAAAACTTAGAGTTATCTCAAGAAAATAAACTTACTTTAAAATTAGAAGATTATATTGAGCATATGAAATCATCCTTTGATTTAACAGAAGAAGAATCTAAGTTGATATGGAAAAAAGGATTATTAAAATCAGATGAACAAAAAAATAGAGAAAAGTTTTATAGGTTTACTGAAATTGAAAATTTAACTGATAAAATAGAAATGTATGATGTGAATAAAACAGATGAAAATGAATATTCATATGTATATTTAAAAGACAAAAACGAAAATTCGGTAAAAGGAACTCATAACAGTATAATGGGGAAGTTAACTAATGAAGAAGATGAAGAAAGTTCTAAGACAAATGATAGTGATGAAGAATTAATGAGAAATGAAAAGACAAAGGAAAATAATTCTTATATAGATTTAAGTCCAAGGGTCAAACAAAATAGTATTAATAAACAATTTTTTAATTGCTTAGAGGGAGAATTATTAGATCCTACTGAGGATAGTAAATTAACATTGTATGACATTTATATGAAAAGTGATGACAATGAAAAAAAAAAAATGAGAGAAAAATGGAAAATCAATGAATTGAGGTTAAATACTTTAATAGAAGAATTAAAATATTTAGATTACGACATGATTCCAACAGTTTGTAATAATTATAGGGATGTTTTGTTAAGTGATGAATATATATGTTTAATGAAAATAAGACTTCAGGAAAATCCTCCTAAAACAGTAGAAGAAAAAAAATATTTACAAATAGTTAATTCATTTGTTATAAGTTTATATGATGATATAAAAATTGTAATGGAACATGAAGAAAAGGAGCACTTAAAAAAGATACAGCTCATATGTGAAAAAGCAATACAAGATGAAAAGGGATTAAATGATTTTATTGAATCAATGAAACCTTTATTAGATTATTCGTTTCTAGGTTATATTAAACATGCAATAGAAATGGAAAAAAAACATATACAATCTCAAAATAAAGATTTTAGGGAAAATCCAACTGATTGGTTAATTATTTTAATGATTATTCAAAAAGGAATTTATTCCATTTTACAAAAAGACATATGGGAAGACGTTATACATATTTCTTCTATAATTTGCCACGAGCAACCAAATGTAAGAAAAACAATTTTAAGGACAATGGTTGCATCTATGCCAAAAGCTGATTGGATATTTTTTAAAGATATTATTAAAACATTATATAAAAGTGTTCAAGAAAAAAAATTAACAGCTAATCATTTTCCAGATTTTCCTCACATTCCAGAAGCTATTTTTCAATTAAATTATGACATAGAGCAAATATTACCTGATTGGTTCATAAAAGAAATGCTCGATGAATATGATAAATCTGTTATTGAACAATTAAAGTCGAAAAAACCTTTGTTTTGGAAAATGAAAGAAACAAAATGGGACAAAAATTTTGTACAGGATTTTAAAAAATTACAAATTGAAAAATATAAGCAATATGTAAATAAAAATGCAAATTAATTTTAAAAATATATATATATATATTAATGGATTATTATCACAATAAAACATTTAAAAAAAGAAAAATCATAATGAAATAAAAGTCTTGAACATAAAATAAAATAAAATAAATCATTCACGTAATATTTGTTGAATAAATATAAAAATTTCCTTAAATATATTCACAGATAAATAATTATAAATTCATTAATTTTATAAAAAAATAAGATCTAAAAAAGTTTATAAATAGGTATATGAATTACATTACAATGTTTATTTTTTTATATAATTTATGAATATTGCAAATTGAAAAAAAAAATTTATAAAGTAAAATTAAATAAAGATTTAAATTTTATTATTTTAATAAATAAAATATTATTTATTATTTTATGAAAAAAAAATAAAAAAAAATAGCTAAATAAAATGATAAATAAATCATATAAAAATATTTTTATATTCAACAATAAAATTTTTTTTTTTTTTTGTTGTATTATTGAAGAATTGGATATTATTTTTTGATTTTTATTTTAAATACTTCTTGTTTCGTAATTATATATGTAAATATTTTAATAATAATAAATTAAAACCTACAAAATAAATAATAAATTTTTAAGCCATGAAACTATTTAAATATTTATCTTTATTTGGGAGATACAATATAATAAAGATATTAAGCTACCATAGCAATTCTACAAAATTAATTAAAAGATTTTTTATAAGTAAAAATAATGAATGTGTGTAAAAATAAAAAAAACCTTCAAATTTTATATTTTCCTATTTTATTAAGGACTTGTGCATTTTACAAAATATAAACTGAAAGTATATAAGATTATTAAATATACCCCCTTTTTACTTATTTTTTTCTTTATAGTTAATAATAAATATAATATAGTAGATATTGATAATATAAAAAAGACTAAAAAATTGGAATGTCATAATTGCCATAACAATATCAATGTGGATGTAGTACCTTTTTTTTGTAAAGTTTGTTATTGAAAATTTTTTTTTCTTTATTTTATTATATATATGTGTATAAGAAGATTTATTCTAAATTAAATCAAGTATATGTATATATATATGAAATAATATTGATAGATTTTTATTATTTTTTCTAATTATTTCCTTCTCTTTTTAGAGTTGTAAAGCGCTAGTTAATGTAGATGTCTTTAAAATTTTTAATATTTTTGAACTTTTTGATTTGTATAGGAAAAAATTTTGAAAAGAGAATTACATAAATATATGATATGAAAAATGAGTGTGATATATTTTAATATGCTATTATATATGCATATTTCATTTTTATTATAATTATCATTATTCTTTTTAATTTTTTATTAGAGAAGTAAATTATGATATAGATAAAGCTTTTTTAAAAAAAAAATTTAATGATATACAAAAAATATACCATCCTGATAAAAATGCTCAAAGTTGTGAAGTAAATATAAAAAATTAAAATGAATGTTCTTAAAAAAATTACATAAAATATATTTTCTAAAATAAATATCTCCAAATTAATATAAAATAAGTATTTGTGTATGGGATATCCATATGAAGAATCATAATGTTGAAATAAATTTAATAATAACAAAAAACTTTTTTGAGTTATAAATAATTTTATTTTTTCAATTTAATTATAGTTAGAGAAAATAAATGAAGTATCAAGTTATTTAAACAATGCATATAAAACACTACTTAACGATATTGATAGGGCATTATATTTAATGGAAATTCTCTATAATTATAAAGTATAAACCTTACAAATAAATAATTTAAACTATTATTATTTTTAATCTTTTAATTGCTCTTTTTATACTTATTTTATTTGATTATATAAATAGTTTTACATTTTTTTTTTTTGTTTTTTAATTTAAAATGTCACTCTTTTTTCATATTTGTCCTACACACTTAGTATAATTATACTTAAAAATAAAGTGATAAAATATATATATATATGTTTTTTTATTTTTTTTAAGATACCAGAAGAAGAAAGTATGGATGATGAAGAGTTTTTGACTGAAATTATAAAAGTATAATTATTTTTTTTTTTTTTTTTAGCTATTTATATTTATTATAAAGTTGTAGATACATATTCATCTATTCTTCTTTCTTATAGATTAATGAAGAAATAAATAGTTCTAATGCTAACATTGAATTATTAACAAAGTAAAATAAAAATGAAATATTTTCTTTATTTCTTTTTATTGTTTTAATATTTTTTAATTAATTTATAAAATATCTTAGGAAATACAAAGAAATGTATGAGAATTATGTTAAGAGTATAAAATTATATTTCAAAGAAATGGTAACTTTTTACTTTTAATTATTCATCTTAAGTATTACTATTTTGTATTCACTTAAGCATTTAACTTTTTTATCATATTATTTTATTTTTTTAGTTTCTTTTTTATTAATTTTAAAATACTTTTCATCTTAAATTTACAGTTCTAATAATTACTTTATTTTTAATATATATTTTCCAATTTTTTTCTATAGGATTTTGACAACATATTAAATGCTTTAAAAAAATTAAAATTTATAAATAGAATTTTAGAACGATTACAAAATTTTTAACTTTACTTAAAAGAAGACATTAGTGTTTTTTTTTTTTTTTTTTTTTTTTCGCTTTTGTATTTTGTCAATTTATTGAAAAAAAGCAAATTTTTAATTTGAAGGACAAAAAAAAAAAAAAAAAATAAATAAATAAATATATGTACATGATGCTAAAATTTTTTATTGGTAAAATATTTGTATCAAAAGCTATTCATATAAAATAATATTTTATATAATATATATATATATATAAGAATACAATTCAACATCATATAATCTCTTATTTTTTTACATTTCATTTCGTTACATTATTTTTAATAATACTAATAAATATTTTTATATATTCTTATATTTTTGTCTTTTTTTTTATTCATGTTATTATATTTTTTTTTACCCATTTTAGAATTTTTCATTTTATTTTTTTGATATATTGTGTTTTCATAAATATTTTAAATAAATATTTTGATAAATTTTTCCCAATTTTTTTTATTTATTGGCACTTTAGAACTAAAAAAAAAGAGTAGTTCCTTTATTAGTTTGTATATCTCTTTTTACAATTCATAAATTTTTGTTAAATTTTTTGTAAATAAAAATTTAAAAATTTTTTTTTAGATAATAATTAAAAAAAAATGTTGCATTTTTTATAAAAAAACCTAAAAATAGAAGAAAATTAAAAAAGTGAAAACAAGAGTTAAAAAATATATACTATTCCCGTAATTATGTATGTATAAATTGAAAATAATTTTTTTTTTTTTTGAAATTGATAAATATATATAATGTATTTTAATTCATAATTTCATCGAATATTTTTTAAATAAAATTATATGTTTATATATGTAGCTTAAAATATATAAACATTTATAAATAAAACAATTATTTTAATAATTAGACATATAATAAATAGGTAAATATAATTTTAGTGAGAATGAAGATAATAAGTTATTAAAAAAAAAAATTGGAGACAATATAAATAAATTTGACAATAAATTAAAATAAGAAAAGAAAAGAAAAGATGATACGAATTTATATAAATAACATAAATTTATGTTTAAAAAAAAACTCTATGCTTTATTATTATATTTTTTTATTTTACATGTTTTATTTAAAAAATATTAAAATATATCAAATTAAAAAAAATTAGGATGATAAATTGAAATCTTACCTTTTTTTTTGTTTTTATTTTATTTTTTCCTTTTTCTATAATTCTTTTTTTAGTTAAAAATTAATGTAATTATTATTATGAATATATTAACAATTTTTACGTATTTTATTAGAAAAATTTAATAGAGGTTAATAAAATTTTAGTTTTTGAGTTTTATTAAATATTTTTGTTGAATAAAGTTCAATTAACCACCTTAAAGCCCCGTGTACACATAAACCTAATAAGGCATCATTATAGACCTTTAATCCGTAATATATTGGCAATATTAAACATACAATGTAAAATAAATAATTTTGAATGATTTGTTTTATTATATAAAGAAAACTAAAATTACCTTTGATACTTGATTGATCTGTTTTCATATTTTCTAAATTTATAGAAATGTTTTCAATTGGTGATTTTGATATTATATATGATATGATTGATGAATTGTAAAGATCTTTTAATGATGTATAAAAAGTAAAGAATGTTTTTTTTCTCTTTTTTTTCAAATCATCGTTTGGTAAAGATTTTGTTGACGAAATATCATTCATTTCGTTATTATTTACTTTTTTATTAGAGTTATCTATTATTGAATCATTTGCAATTCTTTTAATTTTTTCTGAATAGAAATTTACAAAAAGAAATATATTATCATGTGCATAGGTAGCTAATCCATTAAAGCATAATAAACCAGTTTTAATCATATTTATAGTAATTTTTTTTAAAAGAGCCATATTCGAATAATATCTTTTTTTGTATTTATTGAAAAGATCTGTTTCCTCAATAAAATTTTTTTCAGATATTTTGCTTTTTATATTTTGATAATAATGCTTATTAAAGTAAAAAGAAAAATTTAATAATGTCAGAGTGAAAACGCATCCAACTGATACTTCAATAAATAATCTCAGAATATCTTTGCTTTTACATATCATTATAAATCCAATAATTCCTAATATATGAATACTTATTAGATAGGTAGCAACATTACTTTTTATATTTCTGTAATAATTGTTAAAATAAAAATTTAAAAACAGAAATGCGTAAGTTAAATATAAAGTAAAGCTTGCAATCGCATTATTCACGTAAACTGGATTATCTACATGTTTTATAGCATAATATGAGATAAAAATTCCTACAAACATTTGAAATATTTGTAAACATGTAATAAACTTTCTCATTTTAATAACAATTTTTGGTAAAATATATATAAAACCAAAATAAAAATACATAATGCTATGAACAATCAAATTAAAAAAGACAAAATAATGCGCGTGTGAAACTAATTCTTTTTGTGAATATAAACAATAAATAACGACACTTAAATGATGGTAGCTATGCAAAAATGTTAATTTTTTTTTTTTTAGAATTAAAAATAGTGTATCCCCATATTCAATAAACTTTGTCAATGTAAATATAGTTATAACTGCTCTTGTCTCGGGGCTATATTCAGTTTCTTCTACTATTAAGAATTTTAAAATAGTTTTGTCATATATTATTATTAGTAGCACACCAACAAAAGATAAAAATGACAATGTTAAATTCCAAATAACTTTACAAACTTTTGCTTCTATTTCTTTTCTTTTTTTCATGAATCTTTGTAAAATAAATATTGCAGGTATATATAACAATGATATTAAAAAAATTAACTTCTCATACTTTATAGCAAGTTCTCTTCCCTTTTTAGGTGTCCAATAATGTTCATTTACAATACTCATTTTGTTTTTCTCTCTTTTTTCCTTTTTTTTTTTTTTTTTTTAAATATTTATCCGTTAAAAACTCTTTTTTTTTTTTTTTTTATTCAATGTAAATTATATATGTTTATATTCACGTATAATTTAAAATATTAATATATTCATTTATTATTGAAATATAGAAAATTTTATATTCTTAAATTAGCATATTAAATGAAATTATTATATATTTAGTGTGCATTTATAAATTATGTATGTAATGTAATTTTATTTTCTCTTCAATTTTTTAAGCATGCAAAAAATGTTAGCATTTATTTTATTGAAATATTACCATTCTTCTAAGTGTTATATATAAAATAAAAAACAAAATAAACTTATATTAGTATATTTTATAAAACTTTCTTTTATATTAAGAAAGTTCCCTATTTTGTTTAAATTTTATATATTTAGATTAAAAAATATTTATTTAATAATAAATTATCATTCATTTGAAAATTTTAAATAAATATAATTAAAAAAAATCTAAAAATATACATTCAAAAAATTTTCACAGATTAAGAATTAAGAAACATTAAAAAATTATTCACATTCCACATTTGGTTTCTTTGAATATGTAAAAATATATGGAAATTTTTTAAATTACCTAGTTGTTAAAAATACTTGCAATACCAATAAATTATGCTATTTATGTGGTATCGTGAATTTTACTTCTTTTGTGATTATTTCTGTTATATTTAAAAAACATTTTTTTTCAGTGTAAACCAATTTTAGAATGATATTTTAAGCAATTTTTAATATTTTTTATTAATTTTTGTTAAGGCAAAAAAAAAAAAATTTATATTAAATAGAGTCGCAATGTAATGTAATTTTATTTTTTCTTTATATACATTAATTTTGTTCTATCCTTGAAAAAATAAAAACAGAATTTGTTAGAATAAAAAAATACATAAAACAATTTTAAACTTAAAATAATTATATCAAGATAAATTATAAAGAAATTACAAAAGCATAAATCATATATTACATAATTATAAAATTTTTTTTTTTTTTTTCATTGAAAGAATATTTTTTTCTTATTAGCAACTTTGTAATTAAAATACTTAAAAGGCATATTTTACTTAAAAAATTAATGAATTTATATTTACTTTTTAAAATAAAAATAACTAGATGAATGATACTGAACGATATTTAAGTTTTGTTAAACAATATAATAAATAAAAAATTATTCTAGTATTTAAGGCATTTCTTTCTTTCTTTTTTTATATACTCAAAAATTTCATATAAAAAGATATAATTTCTAATAATGAATAATACAAAGCAATATAAAGAATTTTCATCACCATTTAAATAAAAGATTCATTGTTTTTCAATAATTTAAAGTTATTTATAAATATATCAGTATACCTCTTATAACAAATTTTTAGACAAATGAAAAAAAAAAAAAAAAATTAATTTTTCATAAATAAATATTCATTATATAATGAAGTACTAATATTTATTATTTTCCTCATATTTGTCTTTTTTTTTTTTTATTTCAAAATTAGCATTTTTGAATAAATAACTAAAAAAAAATTATATATTGTAAGTTTTATATTTTAAAAAGGATAGATCAAAGAAATAACTATTTTTTAATTATTAACATTCTAGTATTTTTTTTCTTTTTATACTTTTATTTAGTGCGCTATTTTTATTATTACAAAAACAATTTTTTTTTTTTTTAAAGATCATATTTTTTTTTAGAAGTAAACAATTTTTAAAATAATTTGTATAATTTATTAGTCGTGCATATATGTATTTAAATTTTTTTTTTATTCATGCCAAAAAAAATAAAAACTAAAATTATTAAATATTAAGGAATATATTAGTTGTACCTAAAAAAAAAAATACTAATCTATTTTTTTTTTTATTATTTTTTTTTGTTAAAATAAACTAATATTTAAAAAAAAAAAGAAAAAGGAAATAATATCATCATGTTTTTGTCTTTGTTTTGAATTTTTTATACAATAAGTTGAAAAGAAAGTAAAATTATTTCATTTAATTTCTTATTTTTTTTTGATACCGTACATTGTTATAACCTTAAGAATATACTTGAAAAAATCTTTATAATAAATTTGTTAATATATAAAATTTTCTATTCTTATAATATTGTTCTCTTTTATTAAATTCTTTCCTTTTTTTTTTTCTTTATCTTTGTTGTATTGTTTTGTTTTGTTTTGTTTTGTTTTGTATATTTCATAAACTATTTTTTTTTTTATATTTAAAAAGATAAATTTGATTTTATTTTTTTAATTTTTAAAAATATATATAAAATATTTTATATTTACAAGAATAGTTTTTTGATTTTTACATTTATTAAAAAGAATTTCAAAGGAATGAAATTAAAATACTATAAGAAAATGAAAAAATAAAAAAAAATAAAAATTTAAAGTATCTTTATTAATTTCTTAGGATATTTTTTTTTTTTTGTAGTTTTTCGCACATAATATTTCTTATATATATTTATGGATGTACTATTCTTCTTTTTTTTTTTTTTTACATATTAAATTATTATTTATTTTATCTAATTTTTTTTTAATATGAAATATTTTATTTGATTAAATATGTTTGTGTTTTTAAAGAACTAGACAAGTTTTTTTTTTTTATAAATATGTTATTAAATAGAAAAAAATAAAGGTTGTATTATATTATAATCTCTTTTTTGGTACATTTGCATTTTTTTTTTCTTTTTAATAACTATAAAATACGTGTTTGTATATATTTTCTTATATTATTTTTTTTTTAATTTAAATTATAGTATAAATTTTATGTAACATATTTAGATATATTTCAATTGAAATATATTATTATATTTTCTTTTTTTTGTATTTTTTTTTTTCTTTTCTTTTCTTTTTGGTAATTTTTTATTCATTATTGTTCTATTATCTTTTTTCAACATTTTATTTTATTTTTTTTTAGTATTATTTTTTATTTTGTTTTAATTTGAATTGATTTGTCAATTATTATATTTTTTTTTTTTTGTTGTTGATACGTAAATTTTAATTTATAGATATGAAAAAAGTATTTTAAAAAAAAGAAAAAAGATGATGTCTAATGAAAAATGTGGTAGTAAGATTCATGTATTTGTTATAAACAATGTTAATAGTATTGAAAAAGAGAAAAAAGACATAGATAAAGAAGAAAACAAAAAGGAAATAGAGAAAAATATTGAGGTAAATGATGATGAAAATAAAAGTGATGATACAATTAATTCTAATGAAAATAATTTAAATAGAAAAAAAGAGGAAATTATTACACATAAAATATATTATCCTCAAGTAAAAATAGTGAAAGTAAGTTGTGGAAAATCAATAATTGGCTTTTTATCTATTGTTGGTAAAATATATTGTTGGCATTTAAATAATTTTAATGATTTTGATAAAAATGTGCCTTATTTACTAGTAGATAACTTATTAAAAAATAAAACAATACATGATGTGAGCAGTGGATATCATCATATCGCTTTTATTTCAAAAGATGGAGAATTATTTACTTATGGAGATAATACGTATGGGCAATTAGGTAATAATATAATCAATAAAGATGATTATATAGAAGATGTTGATAAAGAAAAATGTAGCAATATAAATAACTATAAAATAAAGAATAAAAAAAAATATAAAGTATATAAAGTGGATGTACAAAATGATATTGTTAAATGTGTTTATTGTTCTGAAAAGTATACATTATATTTAACTATTGATGGTTTATTATATGGTTTTGGTTTAATAAATGAACATTTTATTAAAGGAAAAATGAATAAAAATAAAATAGGGAAAATTTTAACGAAGCCTCATCATATACATACAAACAATATAGCTTTTAAAAAAATTTCTATTGGTATAAATTTTATTCTAGCTATAAATTTTAATAATTTTATATATTCGTGGGGAGAAAATAATAATGGTGTTTTGGGGCATAGTAATTGTATTGATTCTTATGAACCTAAGAAAATTGAAAATTTGATTAATGTAATATTTATTAGTGCTGGTAAAGTAAGTTTATGTAAAACAATAGATGAAGAAATATATATTTGGGGAGGTAATTATGGTAATAAACCTAATTTAATTAAAAATAAATTTGATGATATGCATATAAATAATAATTTTATTATTGGATTATGTGGGAAAAAAAATATATGGGTAAAAAATATTGATAATTTTTCTCATGGTTATTATATTAATAATTTAAAAATAAACTTATTATGTTCATATGATAATTTAATTATAGGAGTAGAAAATTACGAAGAAGAAAATGATTTAAATGGAAAAACAAGTATTATACAACATAAAAGTAAACAAAATTGCAATAATTTAAATACTCCAGTGGGAATTACGGAAAATGGAGTAAATATAAGAAATAATCCAATAGATATTGTAAATAATTACATATCATTATCCAATGAAAATAATAATAGTAATAATATCAACAATAATATGAATAATAACAACATTAATAATAATAACAATAATAGTAATAATGGCAATGACAAAAACAACAATAATAATAATAATAACAATAATAGTAGTAATGACAACAACAACAACAGCAACAACAATAATAATAATAATAATAGTATTAATGATTTATCAGAAAATAATAAAAGAGCAATGAATGATAATTTGAATATGAATGATGGTAAACATCATGCCTATAAAGATAGTATTAATATAAATGATTTAAATTGTATAAAAAATAATATTGTTTTAAGTAATGCTAATATTAATGAATATAATGATGAGTGCAATAATACAAATGATAATAAAGGAGAAAAAATATTTAATGAAAATAATAAAGATATTTACAATATTGAAAATAATAAGAAACTTGAAAGTGAATATGATTCTGCATATAAAGGAGTATTTTGTGATACAGAAACGGATTTTTTTAATGAAAAAAAAGACTCCAAGTTACCTATAAATAATAGTGAATGGGAAAAAAAAAATATGAAAAATTTTTTATTGAATGATAATTTTAACAGAAATTCGAAAAGAATACCATTGAAAGAAGAATTAAATAGAAATGGAGAATTGAATATGCAATATCCTTCCATAATAAACAATAGTGATCTTAGTGAAGAAAAAAAAAAAATTTATATAAAAGAAATGGGAAAAGATATTACTAATATAAATTGTGTTAATAACATTCAAAGTAACAATAATAACAAAAATGATCTAAATAATTCTTCTTTAGAATGTATAGATAACAAAAAGTATAGTACGAATTATGATACAACATGTAAAGAAAGTATAGCTATGGAACGTAAAAGTAATCAAAACAATAAAATTTATGCAAATTGTTCTTATGAAATAAATGAAGATCAAAATAAAAAAGAAAATGAAAATAGTTATTTAAGAAATGTTGAGTCAAATATAAAAAATGATTATTATAATGAAATAGAAATAAATGATAAATATATGGAAAGCTTAGAAGATAATTTAAGAGATAATTATGAGAGAAAACATGAGATGGAAATGGAAGATGAATATTACGATGACGAATATGAAGATGATAATAATTTTTATGATGAAAATGATTTTAATAGTTTAAGTCATAGAAATATAATTATTATTAATAAAAAAGTAACTGAAAAAGATCAATTTAATTTAAAATCCTCTTTAAAGAAATGTTCCAGTAGTGAAGGAATAAAAAAATCTGTGTCTTTTTCAAATTATGTATATGATTTGGCAAAAAATAATTACGAATTAATAAATTTAAATTCAAACGATGAAGTTAGTTTATCAGAAGCAGAGAAAGAAAATAGAAAATTCTCTTATGATTATGATATAAATGAATTTTCTAATAATTGTCATTATAAGATTCATAACAGTAGTGATGAGGATAAGACAATTTTTAATATAAATAAAAATCAAAGTAATTTAAAGGAAAGAGTAGATGAGGGAAAAATATCATTAAATGATTTTCAAAATAATCCTATTAAGGATCCTATTTTTACTGATAAATTAAATGATGGTACTAGTTTTCAAGAAAGAACTAATGAATATATAAAAGAACATAAATTATGTAGTAAAAATATAAACATTGTTGAAAAGGATTTAATAGGCCATAAGCACGATTTATTAAATGATATATCAACAGATCCCGAGGAAAATTATCCTTCATATAAAGATAAATTGGAAGGAGAAAAAGAAAATAAAAGCACGGGGACTCATAGAAAAGTTGGCAATATTGATAATTTAGTAAGTAACAATTCAAATGAATTTCTTGATTTGTGTAACTTAAAAGATAATGATAAAGGAACTATAAATAAATTAAGTAATGAAAGATTAAAAAGTGAATGTGTTCATAATAATGATAAATCTAAATATAAAATGGCTGATCAAGAAAAAGAACACGATTTAGAGTATATAAAAGAAAATAATAATTCCTATTTAAATACAGAAGAAACACATATGGTTGATATAAATTTAGATAAAAATATAACGAAAATTGAAAAAAATGATAATATATATTCTGAAAGTTGCATAACTACTGATACAAAATCCTTATTAAAGGAATGTCAAAAAAGTAGCATATATAATTATAGGGATAGTAGTTCATATGAATGTCATAAAAATGATAATATAAATAAGAATTATACAAATAATAAGATAAGTGATACTAAGAAAAATGCAAATAATAGTTATAACGTTGATGTTTTATCTGGAGTAGAATGTCCTGATAATATTCCTTCTTATCCTATGAATAAAAAGGAGAATATACATTTTTTAAACAACAAAAAGTACTATAATTGCAAAACTGAAAATTCTCATTTAAATATAAATTCTAATAATAATATAAAAAAGGGGTTAGATGAATTTAATTTTTTTTGTAATAATAATAATTCTTTCGATAATGACTTTGCACATAACTCAATAAATTGTGTTAATATAGAAGAAAAGGAGAAAGAAAATTTAAAAAAAAATGAAAAGGAATGTGATGAAATAAATAACAAAAAAAGATCCAATGATGATACAATGAATATGAAACTTTGTAATAAAGAATTAAATAATGAAAAACAACATAATGATAGAAATAATGAAAAATATTATAATGAAGGAAATTTTGAAAATTATTTTAGTGAAGTACATAAAGAAAATGAGCATGGGAAAATGGGAATTTATGAAAATACATATTGTAAGGATACAAATGAAGAAATAAAGTATGTTGAAGAGAGAAAAAAAATAAAGAATAATGTAAAAAAAAAATCTAATAATATTTTAACAAGTAAAGTAAATGCAACAAAAATAAGTAAATTAAAGTCTAAGATAGTAAATACAGTAGATGCAAATGATAGTAATAGTTATGTATCTCATGAGAATAATAAAATGAAACTTGTTAAGAATAATAAAAAAGATGTGAATGAATATAGAGACAAAAATAAGAGCGATTACTTTGAATATATATTTCTAAGAAAATTAAAGAGAAATTTAAAAAAAAATAAAGAATGTAATTATTATGAAATGAGAAAAATAAAAAATGTTTTAGGTTTCATTAATAACGAAGTAATCAATATGAATAAGAAGTTAAAATTAAAATCAACTATAAATAAAAAAATGAAAAATAACATAAATAAAATGCAAAATTTTTGTAAAATCTTAAAAAAAAATGACAAGGATTCGAAACTAGATAAAGCAGCAATAATAGCAAAAGAAAAAAATAGGAAATATTTAAAAAAAGAAATTAGCAATTTAAGTTGTAAAAGTAGACAAATAAAGTATAATAGTGGAAAAATAAATAAATCCAAATTAACTTTTAATGAAAACAAAACTTTTATTACTACTGCTACTACAACTAATAACAATAACAGTAATATTTTACAACACCTAGAAGGAGAAATATATAATAAACAAGAGGATAATGAGAAGGAATTTAAAAATACCAATATAAATAGAAATGCATTAATTAGTAAAAAAAAGGAAACCTTAACATTAGATCATAACAAGGAAAAAAAGATTAAAGCATTACTTGCTATGGATAACAAATCAGATAATAATAATGGTATTATTAAACAAAATAATTTGAAGAGAAATTTAAGTGAAGGTAATATAACAAAATTAAGGGCTTCTAATATAGGAAAGAAAAGGAGTTTAAGTAATAAAGAACGAATTATGAATAACAAAAATATGGCAAATGATACAAAAAAATATATTTGCGTAAAAAATGATAAAAATAAATCAGAGAAAAAAAAAAATGATTATCAAAATAAACAAATGTTTATGTCATGTTTAAGTGTGAATACGTTAAATAAGAATTATGTAGATTGTAATAATAAAAATGAATGTAGTGAAAAAAAAATTGTATCGAATATAAAAAGAAATGTATCCGCATGTAATATATCAGATATTAGTAATAATAAAAATTATTTTTTGAACAATTATTCTAAATTAAAAAAAAGTGATTATTTTTCTGATTCTGATAAAATACCAAATACTTCTATTTATTCAAACAGTTATAAGTCAAATAATATTAGTAATTATGATTACAGAAATTTATATGATGCATATAGTAGTTGTAATGATATATTAGAAATGGAGAAGCAAAAATTTAGAATAAATCCTTTATCATTTCAAGAAGTTAAAAACTTAAAGAAAGACGAATTAACAATTTCATCTATTTCAAATATAGCTAGTAAAGAAGGAAAAAGTGCTTCTTCAACATATACTAGCAATAATAATATTAAAATATGTACACATGAAGATATTTCTAATGAAGAAAATGCAAATAAAAGTAATCAAAATTTTCACATGAATTATTCAGAAGATACATTTAATGTTTATGGGGGAAAGTTTAAAGCCTTTAATTCTGTTAAATTAAAAAATAAGGATAATAATGAATATAATAAAGTACAATATGATAATTATGATAAAGAATATAGTAGTGAATGCGATGATGAAAAATATGAAATGAATCATATATGTAATAGATTATTAAAAAAAAAAAGAAAAAAACTTTTAAATGAAAAAAAATTAAAACAGTTAAAGGATATTACTGAAAATAATACAACGGATCACTCCATGAAATTGGACAAAGAAAATAATTTAAAAAAAGATAATAATAATTTGTATGATAATAAATTTAAAACATATGAAGTACATAAAAATAATGAAAAATATCCAATAAATAGAAATTCTAGCATAAATAATAAGAAAAAATCTAGTGATATTAAAAAAGTAAGTAAAAAAGGAAATGAAGCATTATATATTTATGATGTAAATCGTAGTAAACAAAATATTTTTTTTAATAGGATGCCACAAAAAAAATATATATTATCTTCTAATAATAACAATAACAAGGAAAAAAATTTTGAAAATTCAATAATTCAAAGTAAGGAGTATAATAAAAATGAAAAATTTGGAAACAATGATAAGATGAAAAAAATAGAAAATAAGAAATGTAATGAAAACGAAAATAAAATTGTAGGAAAAGTTCTTTTAGATAAAAAGAAAAATAATAAAAGTATACTATTGAAAAAGTTACAAAATAAAATAAGTTGTATGAAGGATGATATAATAAATGAGAAAATTAAAGAAAAAAAAAACTTAAAGATACATGATAAAAATTCAGATTATTCAGATAACATTAATTATAATGAGACTAAAAATATAATGAATATTCCGAATAATGAAAGCGAAAATGCAAATGATGAAAGTTGTAAATATTATTTATTAAACGTAAAAGAAAAATTAAAGAATAATTTAAAAAAAAGAAGGCATAAAAAATATGTTAATAAAATTTATAAAACTATGAAATATATTTTTAATGAATATAATGCCATGAAAAAAGAAAAAGAGGATGCTAATAAAAGAAATGACTACTTAAAATTCTTATTAGAAAGTACAGTAGCAAAGACTAATGAAATGCTAAGAATAAATAAAAATTCTTTTCAGTTATATATAGATAAAATGCAGAAGGAAAATTTGATTTTAAAAAATGAATTAGATGAAGAATCTTATCAGCATCATTATGATTTGCAACAATTAGTTAATAAATTAACCAATATGGAAAAAATAAAAGATTATATTATTTGTCAGAATGAAGAATATAACAAAAAAATAGTAATATTAGCTGTAGAGTACGATAAATTAGAAAAAAAAAAAAATGAATTACATAAAATCGTTGATAAGTACAAATTAAATCTAGAAAAAGAAAAAAAAAAAAAAAAGTATATTTTAAGAAAAATAGAAGATTCTCTTAGAGTATGGGAAACAGATTACAATGAGTTAAAAGAAAAATATAATTCTATAAAAAATAATAATGATGAACTTATAAAAAATAATGAAGAATTAAAGCAAGAAACACTTAAATTAAAAGAAGAATTATACAATAAGGATGTTATCATCAACAAAAAAATTGAAAAAATTAATAATCTAAATATGAATTATGTTTCATTAAAAAATGATTATAAAAATAATGTAAGTGATAACATGTACACCAATAAGACATATGACGATCTTTTGTCTAAATATGAAATAATGGAGGAGTTCTTTAAAAAAAATACAGAAAAATTAGAGAAGGAACTATTGGAAAAAGAAAAACAAATTCAAACTTTCGAAAAAGAGAAAAAAGATATTCAAGATAAATATTTGGATATTTCAAAAAATGTAACTACATTAAAAAATAAATTAAAAAATTTGAAAAATTACAAATGTAATGGTAGTTCATTAGAAATATTTTTAGAAAGTTCAATTGATATTATTTTTAAAAACTTAGATAATGTAGAAGAGCTTAAGGTAAATGAAAATTTAAAAAATAAAATTATTAATAATATAAAAAGCTTCATGACTAATGAAAATTTTCTTAAAATGTATAATAGTCATAACAGTAATTTAAATATTAATAGTAATGTCAATAGTAATAACATAGATAATAGTACAACTAACTATATTAATAATGAAAGTGATATTGAATCAAATAATAATGTAAAAAACCTAAATGAAAAAAATTTAAATATTTTTAATATTCAGAATAAATTTATGAAAAATAAAAAAATTAAAAAAACAGTAGTAGAAGAAATGAAGCAAATTCTATATTTATTAGAAAAAAAGAAAAATTATAAATATGAAGAAAAAATAGATGAATTACAATCAGAAAAATATGTAGATGATACAGTAGAATTATTGAAAAATAATACAATTAATAATAAAAATACAATTACAAAAAAGGCACATGAAAGAACACCTAGTGAAAGTAATGGCATTATAGATGAAAAAAAAAAAAAGAAAAAAAAAAATAATATTAATCACAAAGAAAAAGTATTTAACTACGATAATGAACAAGTAACATATCTTAGAAATAAAATTAACGAGTTAACTGAGTTAAATAAAAAAAATAAAATAAAAATAATAGATGAAAAAATTCACAAAATAAAAGAAAATTTTGAAAATAACTGGCAAATAATAGGAATATGTGAAGATGAAGATACAGAGAAAAAAAAAGATGATGACAATAATAAAAGTGAAATAAATAAAGAATTAAACAAAATAAACAATAAACCCACTTTTCAAAATTCTAAAAAAAGATATATAAAAACAAAGATTAAAAACTTACAAAAGAATAATATAAATGAACTTTTAGAAAATTATTCAAAGAATAATACAATAGTAGGAAATACAATAAATGATTTATTGGATCGGAATACACAAGGTGAGAAATATAATGATTTTAAAAATAATATAATAAAAAGTACACACAAAGAAAATGAAGATAATAAAAATATATCAAAAAAAAATGCACAATTAAAGGAAATTATAAGCAATGATTTTTCTTCATTACAAAATGAAGTTTTAACAAACAAAAAAGAACATTTAGGAAGAATGGCAAAGATAAATGATATGGTTCAGGAAAAAAGTATCAATAATGATATGAAAATTCTTTTAAATGGTACAAAAAAAATAAATTCAAATAATTTAAAAGGTCAAGGTGTAAATAAAAATTCCAAAAAAAAAAAATCATTTAATGCTATTTTAGATAAGATTTTTGATACACCAATAGATCATTCATCTATTAATGAAAATATGTTAAATATTCAGAATTTAATTGAGAGTAATATTAAAAACATTTTCAACACTCAAGATTATTAAAATTATCCTATTAAAAAATTAATATATATTTATATTATATATAGAAAATAAAAATAAAATATAATACAAATATTTTTTAAAAACAATTTTTATCTTTTTTTTTTTTTTTTTTTTTCTTTTATGTGTATTCCATAATAAAAGTAAATTTTTAATAAATAAAAATTATTAATTTTGTTTTTCCTTTTTTTTTTTTACCTCTTGTTTCACAGTTTAAAATAAAAATAAAAGGTTTTGTTTTAATACTTTTTAAAAACTGCATTATGTATATTTTTATTGTAATAAACTTTTGTAATTTTTAAAAATATTACATATATATATATATATATATATATATATATATATATATATATATATATATATATATATATATATTTAAAATTTTTTTAACGGAATTTTTTTTTTTTTTTTCTTACACACAAGGTGAATCAAGATTCTTTTTAATTATATGTGTATAATATATTTTTTTTTAAATAATTAATATATTTATTTGAGCTTAAAAAATTCCATGGCCATCTTCTTTTTCCTTTTAATATAAAAAGATTATAATTTTTTTTGCATTTTTCTTTCATTCGCCAATTGCATTTTGAAACATTAAAATGCTATGGTAATTTCACATATAAAAAATTATTTGTATTTCTTAATAACTTTTAACTTTTTTTTTTTTTTTTTTTTCACTTTTCTTTTAGTCTTCAGATCATTAAAATTATATGCTGTTAATTTTTTTTTTTTTCTTTAAGTTATAAAAACAGCATAATCGATAAAAATTCATATGAAAGTATTTTTTTTTTTTTTTTTATTACAACAATTTCATTTGGATAACATAAAAAAAAAAATTTTTTTTTATAATTTTATAATTACACTTATATTTTTTCTTCTAAATATATTTGGATACATTAGTTCCAATAGAAATATTAGTTTAAAATTTTTTTAATAATTTATTTTTGAAAGCACAATTATAAATAAAATAAGACATCTTTAAAAATATACTTATATACATACAAAAATTTAAAAGAATTTTTTTTTTGTTTTAGGATTAACTCAATATTTTTCGTCTCTTTACATTTTTTTCTTTTTTTTTTTTTTTTTGTTTAAAGTGTCCTGGTATAGCGTTAAATGTTCATGTATAGTGGTTTTCTTGTGAAAACGAAGAAATCAATTTTTTATCTTTTATTAATATTAAAAGAATTTTCCAAAAAAAAAATATAGAAAAATGTAATAAATGAAAATGGAAATAATGGGTGAAAGTCAAATTAATGATAAAATAAAAGTTTTAAATGTTTTTCAGAATGAAGAGATAGTAGAAAATACGGAAAAACAACAAATTTCTAATAAATTTGAAGTATGAATAAATAATTAATTAATAATATAAATTAAATTTTTTTATCAATAAAATACCAATTTTTATTACGTATTTATGTTTTTTTTTTTTTTACTATGAAAATAATTTTGTGAAAAATCTTTTCGAAATATTCTAATAGTTATATCAATATAAAATACATTAGTTCTATTTACTATTTATTTTTAAAATAATGTTGTGTAGTTATTTAACATATATATATATATTAATATATTTTAATAATATTATCAATATTATACATAAATTTTTTATTTTTTTTTATTTTGTCATAGTTTGAAAAAGGAATAATACGTAATGCAATAGTTTCAACAAATACAAGTAAATTTTCAAAATTGAATGAAAAAGAAAGAGATAAAAAAAATTGTATTATATTTCGTGAGCAATGTGAATACTGTTTAGCGAATTACTCAATAAGTGGAAACTTAATTTTAACAAAAGAATCCTTATTATTTGAACCAGATTTAAGAGATAAAAATGTTATTATTAATGGATTTGGTACATATCAAATATTTATTGATTTGTATGATATTTACGAATGTGCTCACATTGTAGTACCGACTAAAGATACTTATTTATGTAATAATGAAGAAACATGTGGATTTATTCAAGTTTTATTAAAAAGTATATATAACAGAATATGTGATGATTCAGGGAATAAAAAAAATAGTGGTAATATTAATCCTAATAATGATAGTAACAGTAATAATACTAATAATGAAGTTAGTAAACAAAAAAGTATATCATACTATAAATATATAAGCAAAAGTTTATCTTTCGTTTATAATCTGGCCCATCCATTAGTTCAAAACGCATCATTTAAAGATTTTAAAAATGACAAAAGTAAAAAAAGTGACTCAGCAGATTCATCTACTGGCATGTCAAAAATAAGTGAAAAAAATGAAAATGAAGAAAATGCATTAACAAAAAAAAAAAAAAATAGTTTCATTAATTTTGATATATATTCAAATTGTAATATTATAGATCATTTACATGATAGTGATTTAAAAATTTATCAAAAAATTAATGAAACAAATTATAGTAATGTTTCTTCATCTCACCCAATTATAACATATAAAAACAATTTAAATTTAGTTAATTCTGATTCCTCTTGTAAAGAAGATAACTCTAGTAATAATGGAAAAAAAAAAAATAATTTATATAATTTAACAGAAGATGGGAAGTTGGAAAATGGATTTACACAAAATGAATTATTAAAAAATGATAATGAAGAAAAAATAGTACAGAGAAATGAAGACCATCTTGAACATGATATAAATGATAAATATAATTTAAACAAAAGTGAAAATAATGAAAGTATAAATAGGACTAATTTAGAAGAAAAAAAAAATTATACATTAAAAGATATATCATTGAAGAATGATAATATAATTCAAAATGATAAAAACAATTTAGATAAAATAGAAAAAGAAGAAAAACTCTCTTCGCATGAAATAAAAAACTCTATTTCTAATAATAATAATAGAAATAAAATTTCTTCTGATATACATAATAATGATTCAGATAATAATACAAATAATATTTCTAATGACTCGTTAAATGATGATAATAGTTTAAAAGAAAATTTGAAGAACAAATTGGGAACAGATATAGAAAACGAAATAAATAAGAGATCACATAAAAAATATGAAGAAAAAAGTTTTATATTATTTAGGTTTTTTAATAATAATAAAGCATATGAAACAACAACTAAAATAATTAAGGAAATTGATGAAGTTAGAAAAACTGAAAATAAAATAAAAAAGACAATAACTTCAGTACCATTTACATCTAATGAGCTATTAAGATGTATTATTGAGCAATCTTTAAAAACTAATGAATCAAAAAAAGTAGAAAAGTCTAGTTCATTAAATGATAATAAAGATCAAAAATATCAAGTAATAGTTCCAAAATTAGAGTATATTAATGGTTCAGTCAAATTATTAAATAAACAAATGACTAAACAGATAAACTATTATTTACCACCAACATTAAGTATTAAGATATGGAAATTAGCATTCTGTTCAAGTATTCACGGAGTATCATTTAAAACATTATATAGAAGTGTTTATAATAAAGGAAGTGTAATTTTATTAATATATGATATGGATAATGTATTGTTTGGATATTTTTTAGATAAATTACATTGTGATAATTGCTATTATGGTTCTGGAGAAAACTTTTTATTTACTTTCAAAAATTCTGATGATAAAAAAAAAGAAAATAATAATAACATTACAAATAATATTAATAAAGAATATATAAAGGATTCATATAATTATCCCATTGATGTTGCTTCAGAAAAGACCTTTGAAAAAATAGAAAAAAATGATTTTTCTATAGAAAAAAATAATAACACGAATAGACAAGATAATGATTCTGAAAATAAAAATTTATATGTTAAATTAACTGGTCACTTAGAAAATAATCTGAAAGAATCAATTAAACAATATCCTAATCAAGAATTTAACTCTAGTTCTAATAATTATTTAAATACATCGGATGCTCATATAACTAAAGAATCTAAAAAAATTTCCAATCATAGTACAAATTGTACTAATGAAGAAATTATTAATTCAATTAGCCAAATAAATAATTATAATTATGATAAAAATATTTCTATTACTGAAAATTATGCATTAAATGAAAATAATAGCAATACTAATTGTACTAACGATAATATTAATACTTCCATACAAGTATATACATGGACAACTAAAAATAACTATTTTGTTTATTCTGACGAAAAATCAATTATGGTTGGAGGTGGAGATAATTACGCACTAGTTATTAACGAAGATTTATGCAAAGGGCAAACAAATAGAAGTAATACATATGATAATGATTTGTTAACATATGATGAAGAGTTTGAAATTCAATTTTTGCAATTATGGATTTTTGAAGATTATTAAAATCAAATGAAAAAGAAAAAAAAGAAAAAACAATAAATAGGATTTTTTTTTTTTTATTATATATATACATATATATAATAATGTTTATTACAATTTTTGTTATAACTTACACACATTAATTATTATATGAATTCCCATTTTTAAGCGTAACTTTTATAGCATTTGTATAATTCCGAATTCTCTTATGATAATTAAAAAAAAAAAAAATTTTTTTTTTTTTTTGTTTTTTATATATATGCAACTTTTGTGACTTTCAATATTATTTATATTTATTATTATTTATTTTATTTTATTTTATTTTTTTTTAATTTTAAGTTTATACTAATGAACATAAACGATTAATTTATTAATTCTTAAATATTTATAAATTAAAAAGAAAAAAAAATGAAAGCCTACTGTAATGGAAAATTAAAAATAATTACAATGTTTAATATTATAAAACATATATATATATATATATTTTTATTTTAAAGAAAAAAATAATTTCAACTATATACGTAATAAATTTTTTATAAAACTGATATAAAAGTGAAAAAATAGAAATTAAATGAAAAAAAAAAATTATTTGAAAATGGCTCTTCCAATTCTTAATTGAGTTGTTTGGTGCTTAATAGCTAATTCTAAATCATCTGACATTCCCATACTCATATGAAACTTTTTATTCTGAAAGTAATTATTTATAATTTGATTATTTAAAAGTCTATTTTTAATATTATTTAAAATAATAAATGAATTTTCTCTTTTACTTATTTCCAATGATGATATAGTCATTAATCCTTTAAATATTAAGAAATTACAATTTTGAATTATATATAAAACAGTGTTTTCAATTTCTTCATAATTATCATACATGATTCCAGTTTTATTTTCATCATCAGTAGTTTTAATTTGTATTAAAACGCGAATTTTTTTTAAATTATCGCTAGTCTTTAAATCATCTTCATTCATAATTTTTAAATAGTTATTTAATAGAATTGCTTTCTTTTGTTTATCTATTGTTTCTATCATATATAAATTTTTAACTTTTAAAATATTTTTGCATTTATTTGATTGTAAATTACCTATGAAATGCCATTTTATTGAATTAGGTAACTGTTCAGATTTTTCTATTAATGAATCAAGATAATTTTCTCCAAAGTGATATTTTTTATCATAAGAATGAATATCATTTATTTCAGTATTCCCTATATATTTTGTTACTATTAATATTTTTGGTGTATTAATAGAACATTGCTCAGATATTTTTTTTACTTTATTTTCTATATTTTTTAAATTATTTATGTATTTCATGAGTAAATATATTTAATATAAAACACAAAAACATGAGGAATAAATACAACACTATCGTAGATATATGCGTAGTCTTTAATAATAAAAAGCAAAATTTGAAAAGTTTAACAATTTTTTAATAATAATAATCTTAATATTTCATATCTTATTTATTTTTTATGAAAGTGTAATAAATTAATGATGAATTTACACTGCAATTTTTTTATTTTTTTATTAAATCAAAAAATATATATATATATTATAATACAAAATGTGTATATATTTATTTGCGATTTTTATTATACATTTTTATTGAAATTTATAACGGAATTAATGAATTTATTAGTATTACTTAAAATATTTATATTTAGATACTATATGAAAAATTTTCAAAATTTAAATTATTATTGACTCTAAAATACCAAACTTAATTTTTATTAATTTAAATCTTTTAATATATATAATAAAAGATTCATAAATGAGAAAAATTAAAAATATATATTTAAAAAAAAAAAAAAATGGAAAAATTAAAAAAAGTAAGATCTATTAAAAATAAAAAAAATAATAAAAAAAGATAAAGAAGGGAACAATGTGTTCATTAAATAATATAACAAAGCATATAATGTAACCAATAATAAATTAAAAATAGTGAAATATATAATTATAGTTTAAGAAAAAAATAAGAATGATATTTATAATTAAAATTAATTTTTTTTTTTTTTTTCTTTATTGTGTTCAGAATTGTCAAATAACAGTATCAATGTGAATAAAAATAAGCAAACCAATGACAAATATATATAAAAATAAAACGGGTAATTTTTAAAATTTACCTTTTTATTTTTATCATAATGTAATAAATTTCTTACAGGCAAAAAGTATTCTAAGTTTAAAATGTTATATCCCTTTCTTAAGTAGTATATTTGTAATTTATAAATACCATGTTCACTAGGTAACTTAAAGTTTTTAAAATATGTAGGATTTTGTATATCTCTATAGCTATCTAAAAAATTTCTAGCTTTTACATTGATTTTAATTAGCTGATATTGAATGTCATTTCTTTTAAAAGGAGCCCAATAATTTTTTTTTAATTCGTAAAAATCTATAGACATATGAATGTAATCATTTATGAAAAAAGTAGAATTTTCTTTAAATGTTCTTTTATATAATTTAAAATTATTATAACGAATTATACCACTTTTTTTAAAATTCCACTGAATTAGATCATATGTAAAATTTTTATTTTCTTTATTTAAATCAAAATAAAAATCTGAAAATATTTCAGATGAGGAAGAAAAAATTAAGCGAAAGTTATTTTCTAGTTGAATAGAAGATATTAATAATAGTTCAACTCCTTGCTTTTTTTCTTTTATAATGCTGTTGTCTTTTCCATACAATAAACATGTTTTTGTGCAAGTTAAAACTTCCAGATAATATTTGTTTTTCAATGAAACTGAGTGAGCTGTTCCTTTAAATAAAATTTTGTATTTATTATATACTATTGGAGTGTTTTGTATTATTTCATTTGTATAAAAAGACTTTTGTAATTTTTCATTATTTGTGTTTTCTTTTAAAAAAATATTATCAAAAACGTCATTAACATACGAATAATTCCCATAAACATTTATGTTTAATTCATTTAAAAAGTGAATAGAATTTTTTCCTACAACGCTATTTAAACTAAAAAAAATGTGCTTTTTTTTTTCTATAAATAATTTTACATAATTAATTTTTAATTGTGCAACAACGTCATCATTTAAAATATCTAATATGATTATCAATCCATCGTATATAGAAGAATCTATTCTATTGAAAATTATGTTATCAGTAGTATTTCTAATAATTATAATATTTTTTATATGATTTTTCTCATTATTTAATAAATTTAAAAAATTCTTATGAGTTTCTGTAATGTTAATTATATCTGTTATTAATAATAATTTTTTTTCATGATATTTTTTTATTTTGTTTTTTATTATACCTTCAATGGATTTTTTATTATAATTAACAATTTCTAGCTTTTTCTTTTCACATAAATATCTTTTTGTTATAACAAAAAAAAATGTCAGAAAAAAAAATATTTTTATTATTTCTTTCATGGTTATTCAGTGAAAAAAAAAAAAAAATTACATTTTAACAATATGAATTAAAATTAGGAAATATGAAAAATAACACATTATTACATGAAAGACAATCACAAACCAAATTATTAAAAAAAGAAAAAAATTAATATATATTACACAACTTAATAATAGAATCAATAATTAAGTTTTATATTATAATACTTCATTTTGTTATATATCATTTTTTTTTAGATAAAAAATAATTTTCCAAAAATGTATTTTTTATCAATAAAATTTTAAATTTTTATTAAAAAATAATTACAAAAAAAAATAAAATAAAATAACATTAAAAAAATAAAAATGATAAAATAATGAACTTAAAGTTATTCTTATAATGCAGCATATAAAACATAATGAAAATTAAAAAAAAAAAAAGTGAAAAAGTATATTAAACCATAGAAAATATATTAAAAATAATTATAAAGTTAAATCAAACTTTTATATAAAAAAGAAAAAAAAAATAAGTCTATGAGGTAAAATAAAAATAAATTAAAATGTTATATTTTACAAAAGAAAAACTTTAAAACAATGAAATAATAAATTAAATAAATTCATTCAAAAAGTATTGTTTTATTGTTTAAAAGAGGTATACGTAAAATAGAAAATAAAAAAGCAAATGTCAAATTGATATTATTAAAAATTATGCTAAATATATAAATGAATTTTTTTTTTTTTTATAATAAAATTACATAATTTAATTGAAATTTTTTTTTCATTTCTTAAATTCCTTTTTGATACAAATTTTATGAAAAGTTATGATTTTCCATACTTAGAAATCCAAATTCATCATTTATATATATATATAGGTACAATTTTTTATTGTCTTTGGGAGCTTTTTCTAGCAACAAGTTCTTCATCTTCTTTATAGAAGGAATTGAAACATATAATAGATACAATAGATGATACTAAGAATATAATAAATAAATAGGCGTAATCAAGTTTGTTAGCAAATTCAAACAACACCGATATTATAAATGCACCTATAAAAAGAGAATAATATGAACAAAATGCTCCTACAACTTTACATTCTTTTGGAAACATTTCAAAAACATGAGTCCATATCATATGTCCAAATCCTAGTGATAGACCAATGAAATAAGTAGCAAAAGATGTAGTTATAATAATTTGATTAAAAAGATTATCTAAAGATGAAAAGTAAGCACCTACTATTCCAGCGCATGCTAAAGCTTGTGTTACCAATCCAGTAATTAATAAATCCTTTTTTTGAAAATGTTCTGCTAACACTGTAGATATTATTGTAGAAATTACATACAGTAGAATAAATCCTACCGATATAAATGTGTTTAACATTGTAGATGAAAATATTCTATAAAATAAGAATATTTTTGTAAAAAATAAAGAATAGCCATTAAATGAATACAAATAGCATAAAAAGCTTCCTGAAAGAGAGGCTTTTCTTAATTTTTTGTTTTTTAGAAAATCAATAACTGATATGTCATTATTTATTAATGTTATATCCTTGGTGGTAGGATGCATATGATATTCTTTTTTTTCATCAAATTCTCTCGCATTGATTTTTGTTTTTAATTTATCAAATTTATCATAATTTTTCGTTGCATATAAATGTAATGGAGTATCTAATTTAAATACAAAATGTAAAAGTATTAAAGATATTAAACTAAATATCAGTGGTAAACATAGATGTATCTTATATAATATTTTTAGAACCAAGTCTGTTGTTTGTGGATTTTCAAATTTTATATTTTCATAACAAGCACCAAATATATAACTAATCAATATTCCAATAGCAAAAAAGGTTTGAATATAGAACCCGTAAAAATTCTGATATATTTTTGGAGAATATTCCAATACATAAAAACAAACAATAACAACTGCGCATCCAATAGCTAACCCAAAGAATGCTTGGGAAAATAAAAATATAATAATATGAGGTGTAGTATAAATTGTTAATAAGCTTCCAATCATAAATAAATAATGAATTGTTATGATAAATTTTCTTCTGTCTGTATTTTTAAAAAATAAAGAAATAAAACAGCCAAAGAAGGAACTCATATATAATATAAAATAAAAAGTTGTAAAATACCATTTTTCTTTATCACATCCTCTATATCCTGCTGGACATAATTTAAAATCTTCTACTATCATTTTTCTAGCTAAATTTGTCGATGACAAACATAAGCCGCAATTTATTACGGCTAAACAAGCATTGTTAACAACTTTAGTTAAATATAGCATTTTAATGAAACAAAAAAATAAAAATAAAATAAAATAAAATAATAAAAATAAAAATAAAAATTAATAAAAGAAAATTAAAAATAAGAAATAAAGTGTGCTACAATATAATAAAATTAAAATTTAGTATGAATATATATACATTGTATGCTTTTATAAAAAGTTGAAGTATTAACTTGTTTTTGTGTAAAAATTATATTAAGGGATTTTATTGTTCTATCAATTTTTTTTCTTTTTTTTAAATTAAACACACATGCCTGTGTAAACTAAAAAAAAAAATCTACAGTTGCATTTTACATATTTATATTGTTTTTATGGTATATGGATTTTTCTTGTGTTATTTAAGCATTGAATAAAATAAAACTTAAAAAAATAATATAAAATGTTATAAACATGTTCATGCATTAAAAATTTATTAATATATGAAATAATATAAAAATAAGACAATATAAATTTCAGTATATATATAAGTTTAAGCTTTTGTAATAACATTAAAACAGCAAGTAGAACAGCAAAAACAACAAAAGGAGATCAATTGTTATTAAATTAAATTTTAATAATGCATGTATTTTGAGTGAACTATTTTTTTTTTTTTTCAAAATTTAATGTAAAAATTACAGATATAAGCATGTGCAATAAAAATCAGTTTGCAGTTATTTGTAATTAAAATTGTCTTTTTCATAATTTAAATATATATCAAATTTATTTCCTGCTTAGCACTTTGGAAACTTTAATATTCATCAAATAAAAATATATATATATCAACATGAAAAAAAATATAATAACGCTCTATAAATCTTCTTCTACATCTTCTAACATTTCATCAACCATGTCAATTAAAGTATCTAACTTGACAGGAAATAGCAAAACTTTTCTTCTTTTTAATTTATTTTCTCCTACAGAAAAAAATAAAATAAAATAATTAAATATATGAAACAATTTATGTTAATATTTATAAAAACATAAATATATAAATATGAAAAAAAAATATAATTATATATATATAAATGTAACCATTTGGATAAATGGCTAAGCTTGGGAAAAATTCAATGGATTCATCAATCATGTCATTTAATTTTGCATCCATTGTTGCAACTAAAACATTTTTATATTTGTGTTCTAAGTGAAAATAATTAGACACATTTTCCCAAAAAGATAATATTGGTTTACATTCTTTGCATCCTTGAACATGATAAAAAAGCAAAATAATTCTTTGAGGATCAAAGACAAAAGATTCAAAATTATTTGTACATATTTTTTGATAATGTTGTTGTTGTCTTCTTTTCACAGGTTTCTCAGATATTCTGTATTGAGTAATTTTGTTATTATAAAAATCCTCAATAAATTTTTCTACAATCTCGGATTTTATATCTTCATTAATCTTCTTAATGAATTTTTTTGGTCTGAGCAACTGATATACAGCATCAAATGATGCGTTCCTATAATCTAAGATACATATTAAATTTATATCGTGTTCTACTTGAAACAATTCAGATCTTTCTTCACTTTTAGGAAATACAAATTTAATCTATAAAATAGAAATTTATGTATATATATTTTTTTATTTTACAATAAAAAAAAAATAATATGTAGCATTTTTATTAAATGAATAGTGATGAATGTAATATCTATATATATGCAGAAACTTTCTTACTTCAGGATGATTTTTTATAACATTGTATAATTCTGCATATATAGAATCTGAATAATCTCCTATATGACTAAAAATATAAAAATAAATATCATTATTTATTGGTTTAATTACTTTTCTACTATAATCAATAATAATTGGAAATTGATCCATATAATCTTTAGTAAATTTATGTATTTGATCAGAAATCCAAACATTATTATCTGGTCTATATACATCCTTATATTTAATTAAATCATTAGGGATAGTAGATCCTGGTCCATTAAAAATTTCTATTTTTTCTTCTTTTTCAACATATGCTAAGCCAACAGATAAATTAGGTATTTTATGAGTTTCGCCAAAATGAAAAAATTTATGAGCATTATCAGAATTCTTAACAGCAAATGCAATAATGCTAGCATATCCTTTTTTTTTTTGTAATTCAACATATTTTTCCACATTGCTTATGTTCATAACTTCAATAGATGGTACTGGTAACAATCTAAACCATTCTAATATATTGTTTTTTGTATACTTCTTAATAAATGTATATCCTTTTTCTGGATCAAAATCTCTAAATGTTAAAATTTTAGGTACAATTTTTATTTCAAAGTTATCAGCCGTTTTTGGAAGTGCTAATGTATCAACATATACAAAAACTACTTCATCACCTGGTAACTCATTTGATGCATCAACAAATTCTTTATATACATTTTTACATTTTAATTCTTTATCGTTACAAAACAAAGCAATCACATTTTGAGAATGTTGGCTATAAATTTGCAGCTCAACATCGTGAGTTAAATGTTTTATATTTTTTCTCTCTTCTTCACTTATTTCATCCCATATTACGGATTGAATATATTGAAAATTGATATAAAAAAAATACAAAAAAAATAAATAAAAAGAATAATTTAATTTTACTATCATTTTTGTGTAATTCTAAATATTATTAAATAGTTTTATAGTTACAAATTAACAAACAATTTTAGTTATATATATATTTCAAGATGTGGGTCGGTGTTACATATATATTTTTTATAATTTAATGAATATAAAAAAAAAACATTAATTACAAAAGAATATTTCTTTATTAAATTAATATGTTTTTGAAGTGTTAATCATATATGATTACAAAAAAAAAAAAAAAAAATCAAATACATAAATTTTATATGTTACATTAGCATACTTCTCTAAGATATAACTTAAAATTAGAATTATTTTGAGGGAAAAAAAAATATAATAATAAAAAAAAAAAAAAAAATATATATATATATATATATTTTAATTTGAATATATTTTTTTATTCTTTCCTATATTTATTGGAAAAAAATGTTACGATTTTAAATGCTTCATAAAAGTGGAACATATATTTTTTATTTAAAGCTAGTTTAAAATTATTTTTCCATTTTTTTTTAACAGTTCTTAATATATTATTTCACGTAGTGTAATTTTTGATAAATATATATTTTTTTATAATTTGTAATATATATAAGTGAAATATACTAGATTCACGAAAAATTTATTCATTTTCTGTGATTTTTATCTTTTTATTATTGTGGAAAAAGGTACAATATGCTAGAATTGTGTATAATTTATTTTTATCATTTTTTTTTTATGTTTTAAAAACTTTTAGTGTTATTTTTTAGGCATTTAAATAAAAAAAGGAGATAAATTAGAAATAAATATATTCTAATAAATATATTTTCAATAATTTTTTCCATTATTATTTCTTCCTATACTATAACACATTTTAAAGGAATTTTCGTATTTTTAAAGAAATAATGATAAATATTAACAGAGTTTAAATAAATAAATGGAAGTTTTATTTTCTCTAATACATGGTTTTAACTAATATAAACATAAAGAAATTTAATTTTTAAGTGACATATTATTTATGAATTCTTTTTCATTTTATTTCATTTCTAATAATTTTGTCAGCTAAATGATTTATACTTTGTGAGAATTTTCATAGCAAAAGGCTTAAAATTATCTAAATTATAAAGGTCTAAAATAATTTTTTAATTTCCATTTCTTTATATATAAAATTTCTTTTTATTATTATTATTTTCTATTATATTTAAAAGTATTTTCATTTTAATTTCTCTATTTTCTTTTTTTTTTCTTTCATATATATATTCCGAAGTATACAACTTTCAAAATGATTTTTTTTTTCTTTACAGTATTTTAATTAATATATAGGTGTTTACTTATAGTTTAATTAGTATATTTCACAAATCAATAAAGAATAAATAAAAAAAAATAAAATTAAAAATGAATCCAAATACATAAAGATTAAAAATAATAAAAGTACAAAAAATATGTCTATGAAAAGAAAAAAAATTAGTAATAATAATAGTAATTAAAATGGCAAAAATATAATATATAAAGTTAATGCAAAGTAAAATAAAATTTAAATATAATTTATAGTTTTCCTTTTTTTCTGACTAAAATTTATCTAAAATTGACATTCATATTCCATATATCTATTATTAAATATGTATAGTATTAATTAATCTAAAGGAAGATTTATAAAATTAAAATTTTTTTTCTTTTTATTAACATTTGAGTACCTATAATTGAACGTCTAAATCGTATTTCTTTTATTTAAAGTATAAATATTATTTCTGTAATCCCATCTTAAAAGACCTTTTTCACCTTCATCTCTGCCACTGCTAATGTGTAAAAGTTGGGCTTCTCTTCCATCACTACCGATAACAATTAAGCAGGGGACATCACTTCTAGGTCCTGATCCATATAGAGGAACTTCATGATAGTTCATGACTCTAAAATGATTTTTCAATATATCTGTTAATGGGTCATCTATATCAATGTATAACCAAGGCATATGTTTTTTATGGTCTTCGAATGATTTTCTATTAGAGTCAATACTTACAAAAATAATTTCTATTTTTTGATTTGATCCTCCTTCATTTATGGTTTTATAGAACTAAAAATAATTGAAAATGAATAAAAATATTTTACAATAAATAAAGCATATATTTTTGAAAAAAATAAGATAGAATAAAGGTTAATAATAACCATTGACTTTTGTAGAATAAATTAATGAAACAATTATATATATCTATATACTGGAACACGAATATATTATTTGAAGATATTATTTTTCTTTGTATATAATTTAAAAAAATTCTAATAAAAAATAAATTATGTTTATATGAGCATGCATAAAAATAGACAAAAAGAGGTAACCTGTTGTAAGAATGGTAAAAACGATCTACATTTGGGATCATCTCCATTTGAAAAAAATAAAGCAACGGATTTTCCAATCAAGTGCTTTTCGCTTACTACGGTGTCATTGATATTTTTTAATGATCCTTCTGGAAAAAGTACAAGATCTATAAAAAGAAGAAATATAATTATAAAATTCCACTAAAATTTATATATTTAAAAATTATCAATTAGATAAAATTATTAAAAAAAAGTGTCTACCCATATCAGTATAATCAATAGGCATATTTATAGATCCAATATTATTTATATCTACATTTTCTGATGTTCTTCTTTTTTCTGCTTGATAGGGAGAGTTGAAATTAACACATGCCATTTTAAAGATATATGAACAAAATATTAAAAGGTTTAAAATACAAAAAAAATAAAAAAATTAAATTTCCGTACACAAAATGAAAAAAAAAAAAATATAGTCTTTAAAAAGTATGAATTTATGTAAAGGAGAAAAATAATATCGTATACAATATTTTTTTTTTTTGAAATAAAGTTATAAATATATATTTAAAATTTCATGTTTCAAAAATAAAATAATATTGTTTTTATTTTATTTTTACAACTATTTTTTTTTTTTTTTTCTTATGTGTATATTTAAGAATTTCAGCTTGTTAACCATTTAAAAATTAACGTTCATAAATAACTTTTTATATAATTAGGTCGCTTTATATTTTCTATATGCAATCATATGAAACTTTTTTTTTTTTTATACTAGCCATATTAATAAAATTATATAATAATAGGATCAATACATTTTATATTAATGAAATGAACAATTCATCATATATAATTCTCTAATTTTTAGAAAAGAGATGTTTTATGTAATATTAAATTTGGAGGTGTGCAAATTTAAAAATTTACTTTTATATATAAGTATTCAAAAGTGAACCATAAAAAATTATATAAAAGTTTTTAATAATTTTTTACATGATTAAATTAAAAAAAAAATATATTTTATACATATGTTTTTTCACATGGAGAGCTGCAAATTATAGGATGCTTTAAGAACAGTTTATGAAATAAAAAATTTATTGTGTTTTATCCTTGTTAAAAGAACAACATTTTGTGTTTTAATTTCAATTATAAATCTTAAAAATAAAAAGAACAAATAGCAGCATAGGAAAAATAATTCTCTATTTTTTTTTAGTGAAAATTAAAAATTATTGTAATTTTATAATGAAATATATAAGTTATCATCTGATATCACTTAATTTTTTTGCAACAAAAAATATGGATAAAAACATTATAGAATCCACTTTTTCTATCAAATTATAAAAAAAAAAAATAAATATTTTTAACAAAAATATTAAATATGTCATTTTAATAAAAAAAAAAGGAATAACATATGTGTATTCTATTTTAGTACTTTAAAATGTTGCACCACATTTTTATCAAAAAAAAATTTTGTAGTATAAATAATATAATTTTTTTTTTAAGTTTTCTTAATGAGAAATAAGTATATAAAGTACTCTCCTTGTTTTATATAATGCAAAAAAACATGATGAAGTAATTTACGAATATTTATATATGATTCCTATATCATATATTTCGTTTTTATCATTTCTCTTTTTTTTATTATTAGACTATCTTTTTTAAGGAACATGAAGGTAGTGTTTAATTATAGACTAAATATAGAACTTATAAGTTCATACAAAAATGTTTTAAGAAAATTTTTCTCTTTTAATTTTATCTTATTTTTACTGAGGCAAATAATTATTGACTCTTAATCATTAACACTCAAAATAACTTTTAGGATTATTATGTTTCAGTTAAAAAAAATTTTGATTTTAATAATACTTTTTATTTAAATCATGATTTAAATATTTTTACATATTACAATGCAATCGTTTTTTCGTAACTTAATATAAAAAAAAATGAGTTCTCAAAATTTCATAATATTTTTTTTTATAATATTAATTCTCCAATATTTTCTACAACATAATTTAAATTAATATATATAATTTATAGAAAATATATCAGAATTTAAAAAAAAATATAGTATTAAATGATTTCGTATGTTTATATATATTTACAGAAAATATTAACAAAAAAAATAATAGCAAATGAACTTAAAGAGAATTTCCTATTTTACAATTGCATGTGTGTAAAATTTTTTTTCATAATATTTACTATAAGTTAGGAAAATATATTAAAATTAATAAATAAAGACATAACATTTTTTTTCCAATATAAAAATTGCATTTAAAGAGAAAAAATTATAAAAAAAGATAATTTACTTTTTAAATAAGGTAATATTTATAAGTATATATATATATATATATATAGTATATATCATGTAATATTTTTTCATGTATATAATAAAAAATAAAAATTTAATTATATGTAATATAAAATATAGTAACAATACTTATATAACCAGTTATTATAAGTAAAAAATATAAATTTTTTTTTTTTTTTTTTAACCATTCTATTTTACTTAGAAAAAGTCTATTTAGCTAGTAAATAAATACCAGAACATAAAAAAAAAAAAAAAAATGAAAGGAGGGGAAAAAAATAATTGGATTAAGATAAATTAAAAACTCATATAATGACAAATTTTTTTTTTTAATTTGTTCTTCAAATTTGGATATTTTATTAATACTTTCAAATAGAGAGTATATAAATTTTGAGTAATAAGAACTATAATCCTTTTTAATTTTTTTTTTTTTTTTTTTAAAATTTTATTTACATTGCTAAAATAATAAATTATATTATATTATATATTTTAAAGAAATATAATATATAAAAATAATTTTATGTTTCTCATAATAAATGAATATCTTTTTACATACCTACACCTTAAACGTTCCTTTTTTTTTGAAAAATGTTCGTCACACAGGTAAATATTTAAAACTATAATTTTTTCCAACGTAAAGAAAATCCTTTTTATTTTTATATAAAAAAAAAAAAAAGAAATGCACAAATATATGATTTTATTAAAATATTATTTTTGATAAATTGTTTGAATTTTGTGTTATTTATTTATAGTAGTTGAAATAAAAATGCGTATAATAGATTAGTGTGTTTTTTTGTTCATTAATAGTATACACATATGAATATTATTGACCTGATTGTATTTTCCCAGGATTAAATATATTCTTAATATATTATATAAATACTTATATATATAAATATTTATATATATTTTTTAAAGGAATTGAGGTGTTTGGTAAAGAATACACATTTTCAATGAATGGAATAACAACATGTAAACCAAAAAAATCAACAATAGGGAAATATTCCAAAAGTTATGAATTATCTTATATGCAGTTAACTTATTCACAATTTTCAGAAATTTTAAATGCTCTTGGAAAAATATACAGACCAAATACATATAATTTTATTTACAAAAATTGTAATCATTTTTGTGATGATTTATTTGAATTAATTAGTGGAAAAAGATTATTTTATAGATTTATGTTTTATTCCAGATTGGGAAAATTAGTTGGAAATTTTAAAAATGTTGCATTATGCGGTTACATTAATACTATGGAATTTTCAAGGAATGATAAAACTCTCTATGTATATGCTTTAAGCTTATCTAAATCAATACTAAAAAGAAATAAAGAACTTAAAAATAATGAAGGAATATGGTATATTAAAGACAAAAATTATAATTATTATAATTGTGATAGTATCTTTCGTATTGTTCCACATTCAAATTATGAAAATACTTCTTGTAATAAACAAAAATCAAATTACAAAAAGGTACTTGTAAATGAAACAATAAAATGCTTAAAGGATGAAGCAACCAAATATACTGACCAACTTCAATTAAAAAGTATATATTCATTTAGCACAACTGGGGCATTTTCATCAACATGAGTATATACATAAAACTGGAAATATTTAATTATAAAATTAAATATCATAAATTTATAAAAATATTTCAAAATATAAGTAGAAGAAATATATTAAATAGATAAAAGATATACATTTATTATAAGATTAAAAAAAAAATTATTATGTTTTTTATATCTTTATAAAAAGATACATATATACACTTAAAATTTTAAATAAAATATAAAATATATTGTTAAATAAGTTCTAAAATTAATATTTAAAACAAGAATATTGCTATTTTGTTCTTGCTTCTCTTCATTATTTTATCTTTTTTTTTCTTAAAAAGAAATTAAGGAAATATTTTTTTGTGTTATTTTTTCCTTATAAAGAGTCATCTACCTTATTTAGATAGCATACACTTATGCATAATTTATTTTATATCTATTGATATATATTATAATATATATTGATTATTTCTAAATTTTAGTTATACATATAATTATATAATTTAAAATGACTCCATTTAGAGATAAAGGGCATGAAAGTTCCTATTTTTTATTTTGTAAATTTAATCACAATTTTATTTTTATTTATTATTTTTATATACTTAAATATAATATATTTTAATTCATTTTAAGGCTATAATGCTTACCTCTTTTTTTTTTTTTTTTTAATTCTAAAAATAAACTTATGCATATGCATTGGACAATTTATACAAAACAGGTAGTGACTTTAAATATTATTTAGTGTCATATATATATATATATATATATATAGGCACAATTTCTAATACAAAGTGGAAAAAAAAAAAAAATTACAATTTTTGAAAATAATTATTATAAGAATTTTATTTTATCATTAAAGTGCTGGAAAGAGTATAGTTGTAAATAAGAAAAAAAAAAAAAAAAATATAAATTTACAAATAAAGAAATTTCACTTTTTTTGTTATTTTAAATAATTATTTATTTTAAAACCATAAACAAAAAACTAAGGGAACAGTTAAATTTATATATATATTTTTAAATAAAAAATGTAAATGAAATAATAATGAAATTAAATGACATTTAATAATATTAAATATTTTTTCACTTTATATATTTTTTAAAAATATGTCTTATTTATTGTGAAATATATTTGAAATAATATTAATTATTCATAATTACTTTTAAAAATGTTCATTTATTTAAAATATATAAAAAAAGTGAAATTTTTTTTTTTTTCACTTTGATGTTAACCATATATAAACGAATATAATTCCAAATATCATTTGCAGAGAGAAAAATTCGAACCACGATTTTTTTTTATTTTTATCTTTAGAGTTTTCGTTTTTCATCAATTCAAAGCATTTTTCCAATAAATTCATTTGTTGTGAATCAAGGGTTAATGAAAATCTTTGCACATTATCCAATAATTTTGAGTTAATGTTTTCATCTTTTGAATTTTTTTTCCCTTTATTTTCTGTATCAAATTTATTTGCATTTTCTAAAGTTTCATTTTCTGTTTTTGGTTCATCTCTTAAATTTAATATATGTGATACTTCATTTTTTCTTATTTGCTGTAATTTTGAAACCACATCAGTACCATGCTTTTTTAAATAATTTGTTGATTCAATAATATCATTAGATCTTTCTACAATGATTCTATTGGTTGATAAAATAGAGCGCATTAAAAAAATCATTGTAGCATTCTTGTCAGTATAAATGTAAGCAGATGCACATATACTAATAAAAAATACGGTGGGAAATAGCATCCTAAGTAATTTTATTTTTTCATATGGTAACAGATACCCCAAAAATGGAAGCCAATCAAATGTTGTGTCGTCTTCTATAAATCGGAATTGTAACTCAAAACAAAAGCTAGCTATATTGTATACTAAGAATATCTTGAAAAATAAAAATATATAGATATATATAAATTATGGGTTTTATAATTCATATAAACTAATAAGAATAACAATATAAATGCTTGTTTTTATTAATAATAAAACTTATAAATACGTGTTTTTAATAATAAATTTTTTTTTAATAAAAAGTTGATAAAAAATATCGTTTTAAGATTTTTTTTTTAATTTATAGTTGAATGCTATTATACCTGTCTTGAGAATTCTAATTTTTTTGGATACGATAAAAAATATCCTATAATAAAAAACATAGTATGCTGAACTAATGAAAGACATATTAATAAGGTTGCAGTATTATCATCTATTTCTCCTGCATTTACAAAAGAAAGAAAAAAAAAAATTAGCGTGGCATATCTAGTAAAAGGGCTATTAATATATACAGAATGACAATATGATCTAAATATGAGTTAAATAAATTACATATATAAATTTTCGTACCATTTTTGTAATCCCCAAATCTATTATAATTACTTCTTCTGATATCATCTGCCAAAATATCATAAGCTAATTTTAATTTTATAAATGAAGAATCTGCGTATTCATCAGGATTTTTATCCTGAAAAGTAAAATTAAATAATATAAACATAAATTTATATATTTTTATAATTTAACTTATTTTTTAATATATTTTTTTTTTTTTTAAATAATTTTTTAATCTAACAGGATGATAAACTTTAGCTGCTTGTCTATATGCTGTTTGTATTTCTTGCTTTGTTGCATTTGGTGTTACACTTAAATATGTGTAATAATTTTCTCTATTCCATGGTATTCCCTTATATAATAAAAAAGACAAAATTAATATATAGATGGCATATTCTAATGAAAAAAAAAAAAATTTTAAATGTTATTTTTTTTTAATATTAATACAAATACATATGTACTAATAAAACAATATATATTTGTATAGATTAAAAATGCATATGAATAGTTATATTTTTTAAATTTGAATTATTAAAATATTAAATATTTTTATAAATACAATAATATATTCCCTTATGTAAAAAAAAAAATAAATTATTTTCAAGATCTTATAAAAATACAAAATAATAAATACATATTTTATTTTGAGAAATAAATAAAAAAATTTATATATATCCTTTCAAATAGATAATTAAAAGGTAAAGAAAATTACATTAAAAAAAAAAAAAAAATAGCGATAAAAAAAAAGGTTATCTAATATTTAATTACACATTAATACAATAGTTTAATTTGCCGATTTGTACATTCAATTTTAAAGTAATAAATGTAAAATTTATTCTCAAAAAAAATAATGATACAAAAAAGATATAAAAAGTAATATATATACAGAAATTTATTTTTAAAAATAGCATATGAAAGATATATGAAGATATAAAAAATCTACAAATATATATCGATATTCTAACTTAATTTATGAAGAAATTTTAATTTATCACTATTGACTAATGAAACGCCCAAAGCAGCTATAATAACTTGAAAAATTATATCGTTTAACATTTCTAAGAGTAAATAAATTTTCTGCAATAAGTATATTTTAGTAACTAAAACTTTTTTATATTTTTTTCAAATTCAATAGTTAATTTATTTTAATTTTTCTGTCATTATGCAAATTACATAAAGTAATTTTGTATTTTTTAAAAATATAAAAAAAATAAATTTTGTTGATTCTTTTATCTTGTATATATATATATATATATATATATATATATATATATATATATATATATAATGTATATATATGTATATATATACTTATTTTTTTTTTTTTTTTAATTTTTTTTCCTCGTAAATTTTGCATGTTCTTATATGGTTGTACAATTATTTTTATTTTTTTACTATGTAAAATAAAAGTTGAATTTTTCTGATAACATGAATATAAAAGTATATTATAAAATAAAACAAATCAATATTTACAATTATAATAATATAAATAGTAGTAGAAAAAACATTTTAAAGGAGATGAAGTAATTTTTTTATTATATTATCTATGAAGAATTACTAAGCATTTTAATATTTAAAGAGTAATAAAAAAAAACAGGAAGGAAAAAGAAGATATGAAAAAAAAAGTTGAAATAATAATATATAAAACTCCAAAGAAACATTTAAAAATAACTATTAAAGATATATAATAAAAACCAATTTTAATTTACCTATGTTCTTTGTTTGCAGTTCAAAAATTCTAGCAATAAAAATATAGCGAATCATAAAATATCACAAAAAACATAATTTTTAATTTGACCTTTTTGTATGTCATTTTCGTAACTTATATTTTTTTTTGTAATAAGTTTTTATTTCTGTAGAATTTTTTTTAGAAATTATTACATATATTATTTATCGAAGTATTATAGATGCCGATAAATGATTAAAAAGAAATATGACCAAAATATAATAATACCATGACATAAAATTTACATTATTTTTAGACTTAGTAGTAGCACTTGAACTTTATTTTACTATTAATTTTCTCTAAGATACAGCAGTATAAATGTGCTTATTTCACTTTTACTTTAAAATTAAATAAATACGAACTAATTAATGAAATATTATTTAAGAGAACTTGAAACTTTTATAATGTATTTTTTACTTATTACAGAAAAATCATTTTATTTATATTATATGTAAAGATTATTATATGGGTAAAAAAAATATATATGAAATTAAAAAAAGTTTTTGCAATCTTTATAGCAATCAAATACTTTTTAAAATGAAATGCATAATGACAATTATACTCCGTCATATGAAAATATATTGTATACAAACATTTCCATATTTAAATAATTTAATTTAATATATTTATGGTATTGGCATACAAACTTTGATATTCTTCTTTTATTTAAAATTTTTCTTTAATTTTAAAATAAGACGCCAGCTAAAGAAAAAAATAAGAAATTTTTTTTTTTTTTTTTGCTATAATACAAAAATTAGCTATTTGAAATTTCTTGATAAGTAGATGGAGAAAAAGAGAGAAATTTTTAATGCTATATAATATACATAACATAAAAAAAAAATTAATTTCCTTTTTACAAACTTATATTTTAATATTAAAATATATATTTACAAATAACAAAAATTTCATATTATAAAAGAATATATATATATATATATATATATAACTATTTAAAGTTTGAAGAGTATTTTTTAAATGAAAAATTTAATAAACCTTTTTGTAATTTATGCATCTTCATATTGTGTGTGTATTAAGAAAAAAAAAAAAGAAAAAGAAAAAGATAATTATTTGTAAATTCTTTTAGAATGCCAATAGAAAGTTTATAAAGTTAAGAATTACTATATAAAGAGATATTGAAATAAGAAAAATAATTGCATTAACCTTTGTAAAATTATTTTATAATAGATATATATATTTTTCTTTATTTTTAGCAGTTTGAATATTTATAATAATTTTATATATAAATTAAAATAATATTTCTGGTAGAAAATACATTTATTAGCAAGAATTAACTAAAATAAAAAAATTTTAAATAAAGTTTCTATTTTATTTTTAATTATAAAACAACATTTTTATTTAAATTATGCATATCATTAATACATAATAAAGAAAAAAAATAAATTAAAAATAAAATATATAAAAAAATAAAATATATTTATCAGAATTTTAGTAGAGATTTTCGTTTGGCAGATATTTTGAAGCATAAACAAATTTATCATACCAAATCGATAAATAAAAAAAAAAGATAAAAAATAATTAATTTTTGTTATTATATTAAAAAATTAAAAGAAAATATGAAATATAGATTAAAAAAATTATAAGTATTTCTATTTATAAAAAATGTATAAATAAAAAACACCGTATACATGCAAAATAAATAAAATAAAAATTAATATAATTTATACTAATGCAAAATAGTACATAAAGAACTCTATTTTTTTTTAAATTCATAAAAAATATATGCACTATAATTTTTTTTTTTAATATATTATTTTATTATGCTGCTATATATTTATGCATATAATTAATATTACTAATTTTATTTTAATTTTTATTATAGCTTTTTTTTTTTTTATAATATTTTTGAATATATAATTATATAAATTTATTTTTTATTATTTTTTGATCAATGAATCATTGCTTTTATATCTAATAAAATTAAAAAAAAAAATTTCTCTTTTTTTTTTTAAATATAATAATTTAAAGATCATTGTAATTAACGCATTTTTAAAAATTTTTCATATTTTAATCTTATAAATACAAAATAATTAAAAATGAAAAGAGATCGCTCAGAAAATTCAGCTGAAAATACAACAGATCCCAAACATACGTAAGATAGATTATCTTTAAGAATATAAAATATATGTATTTAGTTTAAAGTTTGTACATGTCAATATTTTGAAGTGAACTTAAAAGTTTATTGTTTTTATTTTGTAATATGAATTTATTTGGAATTTTAAATAAATATAAAGAATCATAAAAAAAAAGCAAATCTAAATTAGTATATACTAACATATATGTGTAATTATATTTTATATATAAATATATATACATATATATTCGTTTACATATCCATACACATATGTACAGATACAGTTATATTTAACTATATTTTTTTTACAACTTTTGTACAGTAAAATTGACAATGATGATCCATTGGTACCATTTATGAAAGATTTTGAAGATAGTAATAATTTATAAAAGAGAAAAAAAAATAATTACTGAAATAGAATTATTCGTAAAATAAACATTGCATATAGTATTTTATTATAAATTTTTATTAATATTAATTACTACTAGTATATATATATATATTTGATAAATATATGCTTATAAAATTTTATATTATTAAATGATTAATAGTAATTTATGAAACAAAATAAAAAAAGAAAAAAGAAAAAAAAACATATAAACTCATAAGAATTAAATATATTCATATTTTTAAAAAGAGAGATAATAAAAAATGAAGTATATATATATATATATATATTAAAAAAATATATTTTTTCCTTTTTCTTTTTTTTTTTTGATTAGTTCAAAAAGATATCGAACAGCTAGATATAAAATGTGCACATGAACAGATGAATATACAGAAACAATATGATGAAAAAAAAAAACCTTTGTTTGAAAAAAGAGAAGAAATTATTGAAAAAGTTCCAGGTTTTTGGGCTAACACATTAAGAAAACATCCAGCATTAAGTGATATAGTACCTGAAGATATTGAAATTTTAAAACATTTAATCAAATTAGATTTAAAAGATAATATGGATAATAATGGTTCATATAAAATAACATTTATTTTTGATGAAAAAGCAAAAGAATTTATGGAGCCATTAACGTTAGTTAAACATGTGACTTTTGATAATAACCAAGAAAAAGTCGTTGAATGTACACGCATTAAATGGAAAGAAGGAAAGAATCCTATTGCAGCAGTAACAAATAATAGATCAGACTTAGATAATGAAATACCTAAGTGGTCAATATTTGAATGGTTTACAACTGAGGAACTACAGGATAAACCTGATTTAGGAGAATTAATAAGAAGAGAAATATGGCATAACCCTTTATCATATTATTTAGGCATTGATGAATTTGAAGATTTTGAAGAAGATTTTGATGAAGAATTTGATGATGATGATGAAGATGAAGATGAGGATGATGATGATGAGGAGGAAAAAGATGATGATGACGAGGATAAAGATGATGGAGATGGTGATGAAGATGATGGGAAAGATGATGATAATGATGATTAAAAAGAATAATAATAAATAAAAATAAAAGAAAAAAAAAAAAAAGAAAGAAAATTAAAAGAAGATAATAAATTTTTTTTTTCATTTTACTTATGTTTACATATTATATATGCGTTTTATGCGCATAAAATTTTTTAGGATTTAAGAAATTCATATTTATTCCACTTAATTTTTTATTGAAAAATTAAATTTTAAAAAGAAAAAAAAATTTTTTTTATTTTCAAGAAATTACATAAAATTAAATTAAAAAAAAAAAATAATAAAATAAATATAGTGTATTTTTAATGGCTTTTTTACACAATGTTTTATTTATTATTTTAAATATTATAAATAACAAATATATTTTGCAATGAATAAAAACGCTACAATAAATTATTATTGTACAAAATAGGTGAATATAAAAAAAAAAATTATGCACTTAATTGATATAATTTTTTTCCAAACTCCAATGTAATATCTGTTGATTCTTCATAATTTGTACGTTTTGTGCACGTGTAATAATCTTGATCTTGCTTAATAGCTTCACTAAGAAGTAAATATTGCGTATAATCTTCTCCCGATATAAATTTATATGCCAGAGAGTTAACATATTGGCTTTCGTTTATTTGCCTTAAATCGCTCTTAATTCTTTCTTTGTATGGATCAACAAAAACTCCTAATAATTCTTGTGGGATTATCAATCCCTTTCCTATATCCGCTATTAATTTGCATACATCGTAATTTATTTTACTATTGATATAAGAATTTTTTTCATAAGATGGATGATTCAAAATAAAATTTCTTAAGTAAGCGGCACCTGTAGATATTTTTCCATTACATCTCAATTTTATAAATTCAATGTATTCATCTATTTTATTTTTTGCAGATTGACTTAATACTCCTTCTTTAAATTTTCTCTCAATATAATTTGAGCACAAAAAGAAAATTCCATTCTGTTCATTAAAAAAAATGTCATATATACTTTTTTCTTCAATTTCATTATCTGTTGTATAATAATTTAAATTTTTGCGAAAATAAAATTTTTCCTTTATGATGGCATCTCTGTTAGCTGATCTATACAAATTTTCTTCTAATAAGGACATAGGGATGTATAAATTTAATCTTTCTTCTAAGATAAATTTTGACAAAACCATAATTAAAGTAACAACAGAAGAATTTTCAAAATCAGTAATTTGAATATCTGGTGTTCTAAATTCTACCCTCCATCCTATAGAACTTGGTCCATTAAAATGATTATCAAGGATTGGTGGGGGTTTAAATCTAACACTATTCCAGTTAGTACTTTGAAAATTTTCAAAATGCTGATGTGAAGACAATACTTTCTCTTCATAATCTTCTAAAAAATCAAAATTATCACTTAAATAAATACTATGCATATTGCTTTCCCTATTATTATTCATAGAATTATTATTAGTATTTTTCTCTTTATTCACATATATGTTACTATTATAAAACTCTTCAATTTCTTTTTCAATGGATAGAATATCATTTTCGTTATATGAGCCTTTAAATACAACAATTGGATCTCTAACAAAAAGAGATGATATATGTCTAGCTAAATTATCATCAACATTTTCTTTTCTTAATTTTTCATAAACATTTTTATCGAGAACTACATCAATGTCATTATAAAAATAATAATTGTCTTTTAAAGGTAATTCATTGGATATATATAATGATATTCCTGAATATCTTGGTTTTGATATGTAAGACAACTCTTCCTCTGTTCTACAATCAACACTGTTTGAAATGACTCTCCATCTCGTATCAGTTTCTGTGAGAAATCCTCCTAAATATGGTGTAGAAGCAGTTAAAGCTAAAAAAAGGGGTGCAATAACAGCTAGTTGGTCATATAAATATCTTGCATCATCTATAGTTGGAAAAGACATAGTTAATTGTTGGCAACACATGCTCATTCCAAAAAACATAGCATCTAGATATACATAATCTTTAATTGGATTTTTTGATTTTTCAGAGTATTCTTCAATAAATTTTCTATCGTAAACATATATATAATCTTTTTCATCGTCCATATTACTAAATAAGCTATTTTTTATGACTGTATCAATTAAGTTTTCTTCGTTATTTTTTAAGTGTTTAGTATTATCTTCTTCTGCTGCCCTATTATATTCATGAGGCATGCTATTACTTTGATTATCTACACAAATTATATTTTTAGGCGTATTCATTTTTTGTTCATTATTATTAGCATTTTTTATATTATTCATTGACTTATTCCAAATTAAATGATCATCTAAGATATATTTTTTTTTTATTTTCTTAAAAAGTCTTTTATCACTTTTATCAAGTGATAAATCCCAATGTTTCAAATGTTCCGTATATATATCTTTATATATAGGATTAAAAGAAATAATTTTTGTTCCCCTCCTTGCTCTAATATTTTTTGTTAGAGTAATATATCTAGCATGTGGACTAATTACCATATCAGAGATTAAACAACTATTACTATATTGTCTTGTATTTTCTGGTTTAAATAATTCGCATTCAAATGGTAAATTTCCTTTTATTGTATTCATAAACATATCATGTTCGTTTTCTTTTCCTTCTTCTTTTTCATTTCTGTGTTGCTTTACTCCCCCTCCTATTTCTGCCCCATCCTCATAATAAATGTCATGCAATAAAAGTTCATCACTCTTTTGAAATGTTATATCTGAGTTTACGAAATTGATAGATTTAATTTCTTCCATTTCATTTGTAATAGTATCCACAACCGAATTTTTGTCTTCATTAAAAGAAATGACATGCTTTGTACATTCAATATAATTTTTTTCAGTCTTTTTTGAATTGAGACTTTCTACAACTGGTGCTTCTATAGATTCTACTTTATGTTTTTCACTTTTTCTTTTATTATTTTCATAATTTGTCCTTTTAGCCATAAGAAGGCTATTATCTAAAAGCACATTTGGAAAACATGGTAAAGTAATTGCTCTAACACCATTTATTGTACTTAAAACATTATTTAATTTGCTTCTTCTTATTCTCATGCAATCTTCAACAAATGATGAAGAATTAATATCAAATTTAAAAGGAACAGATGGAGTCCCCTCAACAGTAAACGAAGAATATTCAGGGGTCCAATGAGATCCATACTGGCAATCTGTAACACTTTCTAAATTCATCATTTCATCAATTAAATCTGACGCACATAAAAGTGCAGAGGATTCTTTTAAAGTTTCATCATTTTTTATAATAATATATTCTATTTCATCACCAAACATTATATTTTTATCTACTCTATCTTTGTTACATTTGTATATATGAACAAATTGCAAAAGACCGTATAATCGTATTAAAGATTTTACATGCTGAACTTCTTCCCAACTTAATGGCGTTCCAATTTTGAGGAATCCCATCTTTTTTTTTGTTTTCTTTTAAAAATATAAATCATGAATATTCCAAAATAATTTTTTTTTTTTTTGTCATTCTATGTATTTATATCTTTGTAGTTTTAAAATCTTTTTTATTTCAACGAATCTTAATTCTTTTAATATATCTTTTTATTTTGATAAATTTGATTATATTTTTTTTTTTTTTTTTAACCTTTTTTTATAAAGGTTATTTAATTTTGTTATTTTTAATATTTTTATAGATCTTATGGTTCTTTTGAATATTTTTAAATTTTTATGACTTTTTTTTTTTTTTAGTAAGAAAAAAATACAAATTTAATCTTTGCTTATTAAAATATATTTCGTAAAAATAATGTGCAAATACCTTATAAATGAAAAAATATTAGTTGTAAATAGAATTTAATATATTAATAATAATAAATAGAGAGTAATAAACTTTAATAATTTTATCATATTAATTATAAATACTATGAAAAAAATTAACTTTGATTTTGTAATGTCATTAATGAGAGAGTGTATTCATATAATTTCAAAGTACCATGGAGCTGTGTATAATTCAATTAATACTTTTTTTGATATCTTGGAAATTATACGAAAATTTAGCTGAATATATAAATAAAATGATGCACATTATTTTACATAATAAATTTAAAAAAAAATAAAATAAAATAAATGTAATTTAAAAAAATATACAAAAAATTTTATAAGAAGCATAGAATCAAAAGCATTTGTACTTATTTAACAAGCAAACAAGTTTTTTCTTTAATTAGATATCCATACATAAAAAAAGAGTATATATATATAGTACATTATATATTTTTTGGATTATATCAATTTGTACATAGAAAAAAAATATATACTTCAAGATAGCTTATTACTATAAAAAAAAAGAACATACCTATAAAGCAAAATATATTTTAAAATTAAAAAAAAAAAAAAAAAATTTATTTATAAAATATTTGAGAAAATTTTTTTTTAATGAAAATCTTTCATATTTTATATAGGGTTATAAAATCCCAATAAACATATTTTAAAAATGCCATGCATAATAAATATTTTTATTTGGATATGTAATAATTACTCAATATAAAAAAAAAAAAATTTTACATTTATATGAAAAAATTTATGTCATTTAAATTTAAGAATCACATTAAAAAACCAATAAAATAATGTATGTTACTTTCGAAAAAAAAAAAAAAGTGTATTTTTTTTTTTTTTTTATGTGATTTGCACTGTAATACTTTATGTATTTTGAGCTTTTTTTACAAGGATTTATCTTCCAATTTTTGAAATAATATTGCTTTTTGGTTTTTTTTTTTCATAATTTTTAATTTTCAATTTTCAATTTTTAATTAATTTTTTTTTATTTTATCTGGATATAAATTAAAGCAAAGAAAATATAATTTTTTTAATTAAAAAGTGATTATTAGCTAAAATTAAAAATGAAATACAAAGGATATAGTAATATATAATTAAAATTTAACTTTTTAAAAAGATTAAATGATAAAATATATTTTTTATTATATTTAAACTTCAAATGTGTTTAGATTCTATTTTAACTTTATGAATTTCAGTCTCCTTAAATTTTGATCTAAAGTTATGAACAGTAGGCATTATAATTTACTTTTTAAATCTTTTTACTTCTATAACAATGAGAACATAAATATATTGAAAAATGGTAAATATTACAAAAATGTAGTATTTAAATAGTTAAAAATGTCTTTTTATTTTAAAAAATAATGTATTTATACCTTTTATTATAAGTGTTTCCTTATTAATATAAGATTTAATGAAAAAATATTTAAAAAAACTGGAATAAATATAGGATGGAAAAGTTAAGAAAAATCATTATAATTTTTTATTTTTAATTTTGATAAAAAAAAAAAATATATGTTATTCCATAAATGTAAATAAAAAATCTTATATATAATAATACCAAAACAAAGGGGAAGTATAATACTTACAAAAAGATACAAAGAATTGAGGAAAAAAAAATTTCAATATCTTTAATTTTACAAATTAAATAAAATATATGCTATTATATTTTTCTGAAACAATTTTTTTTTAAATCTATATGAAATTCTCTTTTTAATATAAAATTACATTAGTTCTTATATTTTCTTTTTTTTTGTAATTTCTAAAATTAATTTAAAAAATCATGAATTCTTTTTTTTAAATTGTTTCGTACATTACTTCTAATGCATATCTTGAGAAAAATAAAACAAATTTAAAAAAACAAAAAAAAGATGAATATTTTATGAAATTTTATTTTTTATTTTTTTTTTAAATTTTAATGCAAATAAAACTGATAGGTTTCATCATATGTATGTATGTTTTATTATTTAAAAATCATGGTAAAACAGAATTTAAAAGAAAAACATATACTCTTGTAAGAGTATATATAGAAAAGGTTAAATTACATAAAAAAAAAAAATTATGGTTAAATAAATCAAAAAAATATTTATATTGTTTTAATAAAGGTACTAGCCACATAAAAATAAAAAATAAAATCAAAATGTCAATATTAGCAGAAAATAATGCAAGGGAAATGTTCAGTTCATGTGAAAATATATTTAAATTTGAAAGTATAAGCGCTTCTTTAAATTCTACTTATTGGGAAAATAAAAATGAAGCAACACCTTTTATACAAGTAGCTCCTATGATTAATGTAACTAATAGGCATTTTCGTGCCCTTGTAAGAACTGTTACCAAAAAAGCTCAATTGTGGACTGAAATGATAGTTGATAATACTTTATTATATAATTTAAATAATTTAGAAGAGCATTTGGGTTTCAACTGTAATGAACATCCTATCGTTTGTCAACTGGGAGGATGTGACACAACTTCTATGTCCGAAGCAGCTATTTTAGTTGAACAAGCAGGGTATGATGAAATAAATATAAATGTTGGATGCCCAAGTACAAAAGTAGCTAACAAAGGAGCATTTGGTGCTTATTTAATGAAAAAACCAGAACATGTAAGAAACATTGTTCATGAAATTAAAAAAAAAGTTCAAATTCCTGTAACAGTTAAGATAAGAACAGGTGTTGATGAATATGACACCTTTTCATTTTTAAAATCTTTTATTGAAACGGTTTCGTCAGCAGGATGTAATCATTTTATTGTCCATGCTAGAAAAGCATGGTTAAAAGGTTTAGACCCAAAAAAGAATAGAAAAATACCACCATTAGAATATAAAAAAGTATATGATTTATGTAAGCTTTATCCTAATTTAAAATTTACCTTAAATGGAGGTGTAAAGACTATAGAAGAAGCTATAGCTTTATTAAATGGGTATATGCCATATAATAATGATTTAAATCAAAATAATTACATTTTGGTTGAAAATTATGGTGTTAATCCACTAAATGGTGTTATGATAGGTAGAGCATGTATGGAAAATATTACTATTTTATCCCAAACAGATAAATTAATTTATAATGAGAAAATTCCAAATACAGCATATAGTAGAAGAACCGTATTAGATGCATATAAATCATATTTAGAAGAAAACTCCATTTTTTATAATGTCGCTAGTGCATTTGAGTTATTAAAGCCAATTTTAGGCATACTAAAAGGCATGCCTGGTCATAGACTATTTAGGAACAAATTGGACATATATATAAGAAATTATGCATCTACGCTTAATTGCTCTGAAATTTTAGAAAAGGCTATAGTCGATGTTGATCAAATTGCTCCAGGATGTTTAGATTTGCCTTTGAATGATTTAAAAATGCAACAAGAATACATAAAAAATTATTAAATAATTTATTGCACAAAAAACATGATTTGTATATATATATTTTTAATCCATTAATAATATTTTTTTTTAATTTTAAATATAAGCAATGGAGTTATTTTAAAAGTGATTTTAATTAATTATATTTTTAGACTTTACATTTCTTTTCCTTTATGAACATATATATATATTTATGCTATAATTTATACTTATTTTTCATAATAAATTCATTATTCTTTTTAGCTAAGTTATTAATTTTTTTTTAAATTATTGTTTTTATTTTTATTGTTTTAAATTTATTTATTGATTTTCCTATTTTAAAATGAAGTTAATAACATAATTGAAAATTTTTTTTTTTAAGATTTTAATTTTAATTATATAAAATAGTTATTCTCACATTTAAGTATATATTTCAGAGAATGTGATTTTAAATATTCTTAATTTTGATTGACGGACGTTAAAATTTGTTCTAATTCTGTAACTATTTCATTTTGTAGAGATCTACAAAAAATAATAATTTTTATATATTAAATTTATGGTAAAATCTTTTTTATTTTTTAATTCATACAATTATTGTAATGTCTTAACTATGCTAAATAGATTTATTTTAATTATTATAATAATACATACACATAATATATACATATAATATATTGTTACTTGTTTTTATTTAATTTTGAAGCAATGGAATTTTCTCCTTCAATTAGGGCATCTAAAACTATTTTTAACATCTCAGAACACTAAAATATTAAAAAAAAAAAAAGATTATTAGAATTAATAATATATATATATATATATATATTTGTTTTTTTTGTATTATTAATTAAAATTATTCTTAAAGAGATATTAAGAAAAAAAGATCAAGTAATTGTGATTTCTTTTTATTGTTTGTTCATTATTTTTTAAAAAAATTCTTACTTGCTTGTTATTATCTATGCATGAATTTAATAATGTTATTATTTCGTTTTTATGATTGTTCAAAATAGAGTGTACCATATCAATTTTTTCTTCAATAGGTGTCAAAGGACTGAATTTTAAAAATTATAAAACATATAATAATGCTGTTATAATGATTAGGAGATACTATAAAATATGCATGTTTAAATATAGTACAAAATTTATTTTGATATAAATCATGGAAATTACAATATCTACATAAAAAACAATCATGATCATTATATGAAAATATATATAATAATGAAATTTAACAGAGTATTATCAAATATATATAATTAAAATAAATGCCAATTACTATGTAAAGACTAAATATAAATAAACAATAACAATTATAATTATTTTTTTTTAAATCTAGTAATTAGATTTTAATAAAAATATAATTTATATTTTTAATTATTATTAGTTATATAATAAATATGTCTAAACCTTATATTGTAAGCATTTTCACAAAATAAATTAGGAGGATCTAACTTAAATGGAATTTCCATATTCATTAATTCTTTTGTATTCATACGATGTAGACTTTTTAAATTATCTGCATTTAATAACTCATCTGTTGTAATAATTTGTTTTTTTATAATTATATCTGCTCTTTTAACTAGATCATTTTTTTTCAATTTTAGATTATTTATAGAATTTGAATTTTTAATATTACTATTATCATTATATGTTTTATTTATTTTTAAGTTCCTATCTAATATATTATTTGAATACTTTTTCCTTAATTCCATACTCGTATTATTTTTATTTGATAGAAGAAAATTTTCATTTGTATTATTATTTAAATATGCTTTATTGCCATGTAACTTATTATCATTAACAGTTATTTTGGATGAAAATTTTAATTTTTCATCATCAAAATCTTCATTTTTATTTTTATTGAAATTTGTTGATTTTTTTTCATTCAAATTATTATTATTCACAAATTTTTTAGAAAAATTTTTCGGTTCTGTTTTAATAATATTTTTTATTAATGTTTTGTTTTCAGTTAAATTTATATTTTTATTAGGATCTCTATATAAAGATACTATTTTGTTTTTTTCAAAAATTTTTACCGAAGGTGCTTTAACACTTTTATTATATGAGTTGGCATGACTATAATTGCCTTTCGTTAAATATTTTGAATTTTTTTTATTATTATCTGAATGGTTTATATCTACTTTAGTATTTATGGAACTTTTAGATTTTTTTAATTCCTTAATGTCATTTTTAGAAATTTTAATTGTACTTTGTTTGCTAATGTTATCCTTACTGCATTTATCAATAGATAATTTATCATCATTTGAACTTTGTTCTTTTAATGAAAATTTTTCCATATTTTCTTTTGCACCGTTAGAAAAAATGCTAAATTCTTTTGAATTATTTGATTTTACTTTGCATATATTTTTAGATTTAGTGAAAAATTTAAATTTTCTGAAATTAAATATAGAGGTGCTCTCAGTATTAATAGGACTAGAAACGTCATGTTGAGATGCATCATTTTTATTACCCGTTTTGATTATTGATGCAACTTTCTCTTTCCAATCTTTGTTTCTTTTCTTATTTGAGTTATTTAATTTATATTTAAGTAAGGTTTCCCTTTCAGATATATCTTCATTTTTCATTTGGATATGAATTTTTTATTCTATAAATTTATTCTTATTCTTAAAAGCGTTGTCTTATTTTAAGAAATACTTCTTGTAGATAATAATGTAAAATTATCATAGAAATAATATTCAAATAAATTTCATATATATTTCTATAAAATGAATAAGAAATAAATGAATTTTCATTTTAATAAAAATCTATTTACTTAGAAAATCACAAAAAAAAAGAAAAAAAAAAAAATTAGTAAGAATATTATTAAGGAGAAAACTATAAATTGTTCAAAAAGAGACCATTATTTTATTGAAACAAAAAAAAAAAAAAAAAAAATAGAATAAATGATTATATGAAAAGAAATAAAATGTGAAACAAAAAATTAAAAGAATTAAATACAGAGAATATTACATCAAAAACACTAAAAAAAAGTAAATAAAAAAAAATGAATTCAATTGTTTAAAATTTTTATTTTAAATTAAAATATAAGAAAAAAAAAAATTTGAATTTGAAGCAAATGCTGAGTGATAACATATATAAATCCATTTAATATATTTTTTTAAAAGTTAAGAATATGACACATCTATAATAAATTTACTTATTAATCATAAATAAGAAAAGAAAAAAATGAAAAAAATAATAAAAAATGTTTTAAGAAATATCATGGAATTTTTGACTTATTTCTTTTTAATCATATTTGTATTTATAATTAAAAGAATACGTAAAGGAACAACATTTCATTATACTAACAGCTTTCTTCTTTTTTTTGTTAGATGAGATCTGTTCACAAAAATGAAATATTAACTAAATTTTTTTATATTTTTTATATGAATCGCTTGTATTTAAAGAGAATTTTTTGCTTAAAATTTTTTATTTTTATTCATTAATAAAATGTGGTATTTTTAGTTTTACGTAATATTTAACACAATAATTTAATTTTTTTTTATGAAATAAATTTATTAAATATTTTCGTTGTAAAAAGAAATGTGTGCAGAACCACCTTTCTTTGTAGCAAATTTTTTTTTTTAAAAACAGCGATAACATTTTATTTTCTGTGATCAAAATTAATAATAAGAATTATTAATATTTTTAATAACTAAAAAAAAAATATTTAAAAAGAAACTATTATTTTAATATTTTTATTTATTCATATAATATAGTATTTACTTTTTATATTTCATATATTAATATCACATTTTTTGTAGAATCATAATATTTTCATTTTAAAAAAAAAATGTGTGCAAAGTCTCCCTTTCTTGGGATAGTTACTTTTCTCTTTTTTTTTTTTAAACACATATAGCTATTTTATCAAAGTAAATAAAAATTAAAAAAAAAAATATAAAAAATTAAGTTTTAATGATAATTTTTTCAATGAATGAACAAAAATGTTCAGAGAAAAAGTAATCTTTTAATTGAATTACGTGACGTATTAAAAAAATTTATTAAATTAATGCAAAAATACATAAAAATATATAAAAAAACATTAGATATACAATATTTTATTTTATATGTTTAAAAAGAGGTACTGAATTAAAAGTTTCTCATTACATGCTTTATATCCCGTTTTTTTTTTTTTTGTAAAGTATCAAATTAATAAAGGAAAATATATTGCTGAATATATTATTTTAGCATCTATATAATTTTTAAGTGTTATAAACTGTTTTTTAATTTTATGAAATTCTAGAAGTAAAGGTTTCCAAATAAAGTTTTGTATTATGTTTTTTTATTAAAAACAAAGGGTAATAAATTACTATAATCAGAAAAGTATAAATAAATTTTTCTATTTTAAGAAAAAAATACATAAATGATGCATAATTTTTATTTATAAAAGAATTATTCTAATATTAACAAATAATTATAATAATTAAATATATTTTTCTCTTTATAAATTTATTCATATAATTTTCTCTATAATAAGACTATTCTAAATAGTATTTAACATTGTGAAAAATATATTAAAAAAAAAGTAAAATTAGTACTTTTAAATTTTTTATATAATACTACAAAATATTGCATTTTCTCTTTAGTCGAGATAAAAAAAAAAGTGAATATTTAATATTTTCTATACTATTTATTTTTTTTACAACTCTTTTGTATGTAAAAATAAAAGGATTTATATATGTGTTATGGTGAATTAAAAATTTATGTAACATTGAACTTATATATATCATATTCATTATGATAAAGAAAGTGATATAAAATTATAAGGTGTACAAAATATCTAAAAATTAAAAAGGATTGTGTATTTTAATAAACAATTTCTTTACTCATTAAAAAAAAAAAATAATTATAAAATTTTTTTTATTGAGACTTTCATTTTTGTTTTCTAATTTATAGTTTTAAAAATTAAATTAGAATTTTTTCTTAAGAATTATTACGAAACATAGATTTAGTTTTCATAATACTGATAAGATTAGAGCTTTTTTTAGGAATTAAATAGTTATTTTATTATTCCGTTATGTTTTATACCCTAGAGAACAAAAAGCATATATGCTTGTTTATTTTTTTTATGTAGACCTAAATAATTTACTGCGACAAAATATTTTTCACAGAAAAAAAAAAGGTAAAAATGCACAGACATGTATTAAGAATATTAACATTTATATTTATAAAAAAATTGTGTATTTATATGCATATAAAAAAATTTAATATATATACAATACAAAAAAATACAGAAGATATCATAATTGAAATTATTTTATTTCTATTTTTTAAGCTATCGTACAAATCTTTGATTTCAAATAAAATGCACAAATTTATTTATTAAAAAAAAAAAAAAAATCATTTTTTAATAAAGTTGATAACTATATTTAAGGAATTTATAAATGATTATACTTTTTTTATAACTTCCTAGGGACTTTAAAAGATGATAATGTATGTTTCTTTTTTATATTTACACAATGGGGATTTGCATTATTTATATTTGTTAGATTCACTCTTGTTTCTTTTTTCTGATTTTTTTCCATCAATTCTTCTCTTCTCTCTAATTCTTTCATTACTTCAACTATTCCTTTATTTCTAATTTCCTTTGGGATTATTGATGAAGCACTTTGAAACGGAACACATCCCTTAATTTTTTTGTTACTTAATTTATAATAACATAATTCTTGATCAACTTCGGAATTTGAATCATCGCTTAATTTATGCTTTTTTTCATTAATATCTGAATACTTTTTTATATTATTATAACTGTTGTAATTATTGTGTGGTTCAAAATTCCAATTTTTCTGTTCATATAACTTCATTACTTCTTGAATTTTATTTTTAGATCCTTTTGTGTCGAAACAAAAGGAACAACAATAATTTTCATCATTTTTTATATTTTTATCTATATTATTCATAGTTTTTAAATTATTAAAAGAGTTATAATTTTCTCCAAAATGGCTTAGAATTTGGGATCTTATACATTTTTCATTTATGCACAAGTTATGAACACATTCCAAATTGTATATTTCTTTTTCAAATTTTTTTTCTATATTAATATCTAACATATCTAAATCTCCATAGCTTCTTTTTATTATGTATGCTAAATTTTCTAAATCTTCTTTTGAATAATACAAATAACAAAAAGATATATTTCCGTTTCTTCCAGATCTACCTGACTCTTGATAATAATTTTCTATAGATTTAGGTAAATTAAAGTGAATAATAAAAGAAACGTCTTTTCTATCTATTCCCATACCAAATGCTATTGTCGCTACTAAAATATTAACTTTACCATTTAACCATTTCTCCTGAGTCTTTTTTCTTGCATTGTTTGTTAAACCAGCATGATAACTTAAGGCTTGTAGTCCCTTTTCTCTTAAATATTTTGAAATTTCGTCGCATGTGCTTCTTTTAAAACAATATACAATTCCAATTTTGTCAGCATTTCTTTTTTCTTTAATAATGTCACAAACACTTTTTTTTTTTTCTATTTTTAATAAATCGCTGTATACAATAACATATTTTAAATTAGGTCTGTTAAATGAAGTTCTAATAATTCTAAGACTATTATTTTCTTCCTTATTTAAATTTAAATTAAGTATAATATCCTTTTCTACATATCTTGTAGCTGTAGCTGTACAACTATAAATTCTAACAAATGGGCACATATTTAGTAATTTATTTAAATTTCTATAACATTTTCTGAAATCACATCCCCATGTGCTAATACAATGGACTTCATCTATAGAGATTAGACTAATCCTTTGATTTAAATAAAGTTCTTTTAATAAAGAAATAAAATATTCGCTTGTAGCAGTCTCAGGAGTAATATATAATATTTTTATTTCATTTATATCATGATCTTTTAAAAGAGTTATTATTCTTTCATTTTCTTTTTTATTTAGTGAACTATTAATTGTTTCTGCCACAATGTTCTTTTTTTTTAAAGATTTTATTTGATCTTGAATTAAAGATATTAAAGGGCTTATAACAATACTTATACCTTCAATAATCAGTGGCATAATTTGATATATTAGCGATTTTCCTCCTCCTGTTGGCATTATGTTTAAAACATGTTGAAAATTTTTAATTGCATTTAAGCATTCCATTTGTTTTGGTTTAAATTCTGTAATGGAAAAGTAATCTTTTAATATACTAGTTGCTTTTTCTATATCTATTCTTGAATATTTATTTTTATATACATCCAGGAGGTTATTACATGATACATAGTTTTCATTTTCGCTGATTTCCATATTTATTTCTTTTGTAATGTTTGCATTGCTATTTAGTTCTTTTTAATTTTTTTATAATAAATAAAACTTTACATTGCTATATTTTTAAAAAATTTTCAAAACTCTATTATTTTATTTTCACGTAATATTTCAAAATTTTGACTCGAAAAAAAAAAAAATATATCTTTCATTATACACACAATTAAAGTTTATTTTTAAAATTGAAATGAAAAAAAAAAAAAAACAAATTATATCATATTTAACTATATATAAAAAAATAACGCTTACAGCACATCATATCTTATTAAAGAAAAATTAATTATAAAGTAAATCAACAAAAAAGACTAGTTTTGTAGCTTTTTCTTTTTTGCAAGTCAAAAAAAAAAAAAATTAGTAAAACTTGCATGATATTTTGAACATTATAAATTAGTAAGTGTAAATGTATATTCTTTGTAAAAATTTTAAAAGAAGTTCATTAAACAAAAAATAACTGATACTAAAATAATAGCTTTTTTTTTTTTTTTTTTTAAATTAATTACATTTATTTAATATACAACTTAAGTTTTAAGTAATTAATGATATAAAATTAAAAATGACTTTTATGTTATTAGACCTTTTTTACATAATAATAGAATTAATAATTTATCTTGAGAAAAGTATAAATTGATTCTATCTCCTGTTATTTAGCAAAAAGGACTTAAATATTTTTTTTGAGAAGTACTACTTATATGAATTGTTCTTGAAGTTCTAATTATTTAAACTGTATACAAAAAACTTCGAAATACCTCCATTTTATTTTAAAGATGAAATATGTGCTGTCAATAGAACAAAAAAAAAAAATAGAAAATTTATTTTCCTATCTAGTAAAAAGAAACATCACTTAATTTTTCAAAAATTCTTTAAAAAATATATTTCAAAGTTATTTTGGTTTAATACTTAAAGTATTAAAAAAGTTAAAAAAAAAAAAAGAATGTATGCAGCAAAATAAAATGTTAAAAAATAAAAAAACAGTAATAACAACAAGACTTAAAAAAAAAAATATATAGCATGTTATAATATTAAAAAGAAATTCTCCATATAAAAATAAGTACTTCCTAGAAATTAAATCAATAATGCAACCCTAAATTAATATTATTTCCTTGGTAAATGTGTTTTTATAAAAGTTTTACTTTAAAAAAAAATTAAAAAATTACAAAAAAAAAATTTATATCTTATTTTTTTAATTAATTTTACTTCATATAAAATCTTAATCATAATAAAAATTTCTTCCTCCCTTAAGATAGTAAATCCTTATGTAGCCTATAAAAAAAATGTATCTTTGATCATTGTCTAAAATAAAAAAGTATATTCTTATTTTCTATATTAAAGAAATAAATCCATATTTATTTTCTAGTGTAAATAATAAATAAAGAAAAATATCCCTATTTATTTTACAGTATAAATAAGGAAATATATCCCCTTATTTATTTTCTAGTATAAATAAAGAAATAAATCTTTATTTACTTTCTAGTATAAATAAAAAAATAAATCTTTATTTACTTTCTAGCATAAATAAAGAAATAAATCTTTATTTACTTTCTAGTATAAATAAAGAAATAAATCTTTATTTACTTTCTAGTATAAATAAAGAAATAAATCTTTATTTACTTTCTAGTATAAATAAAGAAATAAATCTTTATTTACTTTCTAGTATAAATAAAGAAATATATCTTTATTTATTTTCTAATATAAATAAAGAAATATATCCTTATTTATTTTCTAGTATAAATAAAGAAATATATCCCTATTTATTTTCTAGTTTAAATAAAGAAATATATCCCTATTTATTTTCTAGTATAAATAAAGAAATATATCCTTATTTATTTTCTAGTATAAATAAAGAAATATATCCTTATTTATTTTCTAGTATAAATAAAGAAATATATTCCTATTTATTTTCTAGTATAAATAAAGAAATATATCCTTATTTATTTTCTAGTATAAATAAAGAAATAAATCTTTATTTATTTTCTAGTATAAATAAAGAAATAAATCTTTATTTATTTTCTAGTATAAATAAAGAAATATATCCTTATATATATTTCATAATTAGAAATACATTAACTGCTACTAGACTATCATGGTAATAATCCTTTAAGCTTCATAAGGAAAAAGAAACGTTAAAGATTTATTTATTTTTAAGAATAAATAAATATTTTAACATCTTTTTCTTTATTAACCTGAAACCCATTTTTAAATGATGTGCATTTATTCTAAAGAAAAATTTTTTTTAGAACTTTTTTTAGGCAGAACGAATCTCGATAACTTTTTGGAATGAAAAAGCATCTTAGCCTTTTGTTCTCTATCGCATTCATGTATGGAATGAAACAACCTGTTATTGTATTCACGCAGAGTTAACTGCACCATGAAACTAAAACATTTTTTATTTTTACAGTAACTTTTTAATGTAACTTTTATAAAAAATGCCGATAGATTCCAGCCATCATAAAAAGAGAACTGTATTGAATAAATTAAATACAATTTTCTTTCTTACTTCGAAAAAATACATTATATATAATAATATATTAATTCTCCGTGTGTATTCTTTTTCATTAAATTTTTCTTATGTTTTTTTTTAACTTATTTATTCATATATTATTATGCATGAATAAATAAGTTAAAAAAAAACATGAGAAACTTATGAAAAAGATACAGCTCTATCTCCTGGCTGACTTGAGAGATAAAATAGCGCAACATTGGGTAGACTGATTGAAGTATATGGATCTTTCTGTAGTATTTGTAAAAAAAAAAAATACTAAAAAAAGTTAATTTTCCAGATTTTTTTTTTACATATGCAGAAAGAAAATGAGCTTAAATTGATAGCGCTGTTGCTAACTTCCGCCCTTTTCCAATATACGACCTCATGTTCGTGTTTAATTACTACAAAAAAATTAGAAGATCAAACCATATGCTATTGTTTTCTTTCCTCTAATTTTCTTATAATCGTAATTATTCAGGTACTTATGAGAAAAAAATCAGCTACTAAATGGGTTCAGGGTGAGAATCTCTTCCCATGCTTATTTAGGATTTCCATGATCATTTTTTCTTTTTTTTTTTTTTTTGTTGTATTCTAAAAAGAATACTTTTCCAAAAAAAAACTTAAGAAAAATAGAACTACATCCTAGTATAAAAACAAAAATCCCCAAAAAAAAAAATTTTGTAAAGAAAATCAAAGTAATGAAATGTAAAAAAAGGAAAAAAATTGTTTAAAGAATAAATTACACACAAAAGTAAAATTAAAATACTCAAAAACAATGATACATAAGATAAATTTTCATAATAAAATGACTTTTTTAAAAATAAAAAAAAGGAATGTAAAAAAGATATAATATTAAAAAAAAAAAAAAAATATATTTTTTAATTTTTAATTTTAAATTATTTTAATTTAATTTTTTTTTTTTTATATTTTTTTTTTTTTGGTTTTTCATGGGGCAAAAATTCGTAAAAAATTATCACTAATTGAGTATTTTTGCATGCATATATAAAAAAATATATATATATATATACATACATAAATATTTTAATTTTAATAATTACATTATGAGAATAATTTTTATTTTACTTTATTTTATATTTTTTTTTTTTATTAAAAAGAAGAAATAATATTTTATTTACGTATATGCATTTGCATACTTTTAATTTTTACTAATGTATACACATATATGATGCATTATGCCAATGTAATACTAATTTTTTTTAACAAAAAATTAAATTTTTCCTTTGATTATTCATATTAAAATATTAAATATGAAATATAGGTTCATTCTCCAAATCCCAAAAAAGAAAAAAAAATGCATAAATACATATTTTACATAATCTTTTTATTTTTAAATAGTATTCCATGTATGGTATCTTCTATTATTATAAAGATGTTCATACATTACTTATATAAATTTCCATCTTATAAGAGAAAAACTCAGTTATGTAAAACTCTGAGTAATAGATATGTATTTTTTTTTTTTTTTTATTTTAATAAACATATTCTTTAATTAATGATTAATTATAATATTAAAGAGGTTTTTTTTATAAAAAATAATCTTAAATTTTTTCTGTTTTGTTTAAAATTTTCAGAATTAAATTTATGTTTATGAATTCCGTAAATTTATAGAATATGATTAATGGGTATTAGTCCATTTACAATTTATCTAAAAAAATATATACTTATAGAAATATAGTATTATGCTCTTTAGTAAATGAAAAAAAAAAAAATTGTATGGTGATAATTAATTATCATAGTTTTAATATATTACCGGAATATTATTTTTATTATAAAAAGATAATACATTAAAAGTAATATGAATTATACTGTTCGAAAATATATCTCTTTGTTATCAAAAAAAAAGATAAGCTAAATAAAAATTTATATAACCAAATTTTTAGTTAGGAATATTGTAAAATTCCTTTTGAAAGTAAAAATATTCATGTATAGAAATATAAGACAATATTATATTTATTTATAATATAAATATGATAAAGTTTTTATTTAAAAACTTAACCTTTTTTTTATAATTTTTTAAATTAATAATAAATAAACATAGTAAAATAATTTATTTTATAAAATTTTAAACAAAATTATGAATTAAAAAGTTATTAAAAAATGTTTTATTCTCTTTTTAATACATTTATCATAAAGTAAAATAATTTAAAAAAAATAGAATAAAATACTAATTTAAATCTAAGTCAAATTGTTATCACAAAAATTGAATGAAAAATTAACATTAAATTATTTTATTTTTTATTTTTTTTTCCAGAAAATATATTATCCTTCAAAAAATAAGATTCCAACCTTTATTCCCTTTAAAATTAATAGTTTATTTTATTTTCATACTAATTTTATTACTTTTTTTTTTTCTTCTTTCTTTTTTCCTTTTATTCTGTAATAACTTAAAATGTTTTTGTTCTTTCATTTTGGAAAAACTTTATTTTGATAAACAAATATAAAAAATATAAAAGTAATAGAAGAGTAACAACAATTAAAATTATAAAATTAAAACATGCAATAATTGATATGTCATTAAACATATCAACCTCTAAAACTTTTACAAAGAGACTTGGTATGTATTTTATTAAATTTTGATAAAGATATGAAATAGTCTCATTTTTAGAAAAGGATACTACGTATTCTATATATGTAAAGCGAGCAAAATATGAATAGAATCCATTATTTAAAGCAGAAGTAGAATCAGTTAATTGATTTAAAAAATTATTAAATACTTCAATTGGTGTTGGTTCATTAGGATCAATTCTCTGATATATTATTATAGTCACTTTTATTCCATTTTTCATCTTTTTTATAGGTTTAACATAAATTCTTGATTTTAAATCAGGTTCTATAATCTAATAAAAAAGAAAAAAAAAGAATCATAATGGAATTTTTAAATTACTTCAATTACTATATGATAATTTATTCTAAAACTATATATATGAATATTAATTTTTTCTTTTTTATTTACATAATTAACAGAGGCTTTAATATATTCAGACATAGATCCAAAAACATTAGTATAAAATTTTTCTTTTTTCGATGCATTATCTTCATCATTTGAAGATTCATTTTCAAAGTTATTAAAAACAAACAAACCTATTTCTATTCCTTTTAAAGGATGCAAGCAAGTTTTTAATACCCTAACATATGGAAAAGGACATAAACATATATATCTGTTTTTTGCAAGTACACAATACCCTGGACTCTCACAGGTATCATCGTGTAGCATACATTCATTATTTTTTTCGCATAAAGAACTCATAGGATTCCTTGAATATCCATCAATGCATACACATTTACCATCTATGCATTCTTCATTTTCATAGCAAAATTTTTTGCTTTGTTCACAATAAGGATACAGGCATTTATTATTAGTCTTCTTTGATAATATGCTACAAAAACATAAAACTCTTCCATTAATTTCAAAGGCATGGTTTTCAGTGCACTGAATTTTTTCATTATACTTTTTTGTTATGGTATTATATGTTACGTATTTTTTATCAAACTGCTTAATAAAAGCACCAGAAATAGTAATATGATAATTTTTTTTTACTTCATCATAATCTTGAAATCTATAAGAAATAATATTAATTGGAGTATATGGATTCCCTAATATAAAATACTCATTCAATATTCCTTCCTTTATGTCATATTCATTATTTTTTGAGTAGTCTAATATATCTATCCTTTTGCTTAAAGGCAAAATTAATAACAAATTTCTTTTACTAACATTAACCATCGTTCCACTTATTTTAGCAGTAACTACTAAGTTACTTATTTTGTCTCTAACTGATATAAAATGAGCAAATGCATAATTTATACATATTTTTGCACTTTTTTTATAGAAATTTCTATTTTTAAGCATATTATTTAAAATTAATGGTATATCATATTCGTCACAATGTTCATAGGGCTTTATAAAAATAAGAGGACTAACCACATAAAAAATTAAATCAGGTGAAGAAGACAATAAATATAAATATGTTAATATTATTCTGGACTTATGAAATAAACATAAATTCTCTTTTTCAAAATTTATATCCTTACAAATATTTATCATTTTTTCATGTTGAAAATGTTTTGTTTTATATGATATATCCAAAGGATCATTAAAAAAATTATAATTTAACATTTTTTCATATAATTCATGATTTCTTTTTTTCATTTTTTCCATGAAGTTATACCTTAACTGTAAATATTCACTTACAACAAAATCACTTTTAGGTTGATTTATCATATTTTTATCACACAAGCATGTATCATTTTTTACATGAAAATAATTAATTAGGTTATCATTATTATTTAAATTGCTACTCTCATTATATGTTTTTAACATGTTTAATTTATAATTTTTTAAATTATTCAAATTATAAATTTTTAAAGAATAAGTAATCATGTTGGAGAAGTAATATTTTTCATATAAATCATATTTATTAAATAAAAGTATACATTCAGGCTCATATTGTTCAAAAGCATAAAGCTTACCATTCCAGAAAGTGTAATATTTTGTTATATTATAAGCATAATTTTTTATAAATATGTTTTTAAAAATTCTGTATACATAAATTCTCTTCAGTTTTTCATCCAACTCTCCTACTATAAAAACAACTGATGCCATAAATGTAACCAGAATTATTCCTAAAGTATATTCATTGGTTGATCTTATTGTCATATGAAAATCACCAAAATATTTTTTTTCAAATTTTTTCAAAAATATAGAAGAAAAATCATTAATATTGCATTTACGTGGGCATCCATATTTTAAATAAATATTATCATCATCATAAATATCATAATTAAATTTGGTATCTATTTCTAAACTTTTATTTTGCTCTATTTCATTTTTTCTTAAACACAAAGTACCAAGTTTATCTCCAGATAGATAAGCTAATATTATGGCATGATGAACATTTAAATGACGTAATTCATAAATAAGTTGTATATAAATAGAATTTTCTTTATCTAGACAAAACATCTTAATAAAAAAAAAATAAAATAAATAAATAAATTTATTTGTATAAATATATTTTTTTTTGTAGTTATTGTAATTTATTTAATTTTTAAATGTATGTGAGTATATATATAATAATTATTAATTTTTTCTTTTTTTTTACATCATTTCCAAAATAAAGAATAATTATAAGATATTTAATCAAATTCTTGTCTTCATTGAAAGGAATCAAATTATTCATTTCATCAAGTACTAATTTAACCTATATTATGATATGTAAAGAAATATAAAATATAAAATGAAATATTTTTAATTAGTCTTTTTATTTTATAAAAACATTAAAAAGAAAAAATAACCAATAAAAATATCAAAAAAAAAATGTTTATTATAAAATTAGGAACAAAAGCAAAATATAATGAAAATTAAAAGTCTTATATATATTTTATATAATCTATAGAAATTTTTTTTTTTACTAATTCTATTAAAATTTTTTGACTTTCTTTGAATAAATCATTCAGATCTGTATACTCATAAAAATATTCATGTAAATCTAGAAAATTAATTAAAAAGCTATACAATTGAAAGTTATAACAATTAAAACTATACAACATATCATAATGTGATCTTAAAATTACAATTTTTAGCAACTTTGAAATATGCCTACCTCCGCAGTCAAATAATGCCTTGAATAATTTTGACAGAATATTTTGAAATTTTACATAATTATCAGATGGTATTATAAATACCTCATATACATCCATTCTTTGTATTTTCTTTTTATCGGTTAAATTAGTAATTTCTTTTTTTGTAATTTTTTTAAAAAAAGTTTTATGGTTTATCAATTCCTCATTTGTAAAATTACTAATCATATTTAGAAGAATTGCTTCAAAATTTATATTTTTATGTAAACTATAATTTTTTAATGGATTATATCTTGCAAATATTACATATTTAAAAATATTATGACTTAAGCATAGTAGATATATATTAGAGATCATCTTGTTTTCTATGGTTATGACATCATACTTTTTATTAGAATAAGTAATACTCCTATTTTATAAAAAGAAAAAATAGCTTTTTGAAAATAATAATTTGTATTGATAAATATATAATATATATATATATTTTAAAGGATTATGGCATATTAATAAATAAAATAAGAAATTATAATATATATATATACAAATGTAATAATTCATAACTAAAATATGTAATTTAAATAATATATATATATATATATATATATATATATATATATATATATGTTATTTAAAATGGTATCGATAATTAAAAAAATAAAATTAGAAAAAAATCTTTAAATATTGCTTTCTTTAAAATATTTTTTCTTTTTCTTTTTATTATTACTTTTTAAAGTATTTAAAAATTTTATTCATAGTTTTGACATATAATATCTTATTTCTCCTAATCCACCCGATTATATTATCCTTTAAAAAAAAATGTGTAAACTCTGAAAAGTATGAATGAGAAATTAAGAAAAAAAAAGGAACACTTAATTTCATAGGATCACCAAAACCTCTAATATCATCAATTAGAAATAGATGCATTTCGTTATTATAATATAAAGCTTTTATCAGAAATACTATGTTGTCTGCATTTGTTGACATATATTCATTTTTTATTTCTTTGTACTTTGCAATTATATTATGATTCTTTATGTATGCATTTGAAGGATCATCACTCAAAATATTAGAACAAAAATTTAATTTATTTAAAAACTTGATCTCATAGTTAGCTATTAAAATAAATACATTATTATTCTGCAAATATTCTTTGTTATTTAAATCTAAAGTAATAGATATAAAATCATTTACTTTTCTCTTTTTGTAGATTTTATCAAATGAAAAATATCTAAATTCATCATATGTTCCGCTGTAGTTATTTAGGTGAGATAGTATTTTTAAATTAGTAAATGAGCTAGCAAAGATAATATTTGACCAAATTTTTTTTTTATTTATATCTTCTTTTAAAAAATTGCAGTCCTTACTGTCTAAAATGAGATTTTTTAATTTTTCTAAATCAAAAATATTTTTATTATCGAATAATGTAAGATCTTTTTTATCATAATTACTTTCTTTTGCTTTTAAATGCATGAAAAAATCATCTACCATTTTTTCATTAAAGGAATTTCTATTTTGAAAATTTATACTTTCAATACTTGTATTATAGGGCTTACTTTTTCGTATTTCATCATAGGTATAATGTATCCTATTTTCTTTTAAAAAATTTTGCAATATTAAATTTTCATCACTATAGAGTAAATTTGTTTCTTCCAAATTAGTATTCCTTTGTGAATTTGATTCTTCATAGACCCATTTTTTTTTTTTATTTTCATTATTATTTTTTAACATTTCATTGTGTTTTGAGATTACAATATCACCGTTCTTGAACCCTTTATTATTGGATACTTCATATAATGTGCTTCTACTTTTATCTAAATTATAATTAATATCAATAATATTTTTATAATAGTTTTTATATTCAGTTTCACTGGAATTTTTATAAATAAATGTATATCCATATATGCTTAGTAAATTCATTTCATCAAGAAAAAAACAACTTATACATGATCCGATAGCTAAATTTGGTGTTATGTTTGTTTTAATAAAAGATTCTTTACTTTTTTTATAGGATAAATAAAAATCTTCATCAAATTTAAATGTAGAATTAAAAGAAAATGTAAAGGTATTTTGAGGATCACATTGACTATCATGTTCATAATATATTAAATTATTATATTCTTTTTTTACACATATTACCCTGTTATTTTTTTCAGATGTGTTAACAAGGTATTCATATTTTTTATCATATGATATAGATACACTAGAATTATTAGATTGCAATTCTATTTTATCTATAGAGTTATAATTATTATAATTATTTACTAATGTTATTTCAATTAATAAAATAATAAAAATTATAACTGTCATTCTTATGCATTTAATAAAAACTTTTCATGTTGAAGGGGTTATGTATTCTATATTTTTTTTAATAGAAAAAAAAAAAAAAATAAATAAAAACCAATAGATCACCAAAGAAAAAAACTACATGGCATTTTATTTTTATTTAAAAAAAAAAAAGTAAATAAATATATTAAAATTACTAATGTAATTAAATTTTTTTTCTATAATTATTTCCATATTTTTAATTAGTTCTATATTTAAAAAAAAAAAAAATAAAATAAAAATAACTGAATTTGTATTTTAATCATTAATTTAAATACATTATAAACTATATTTATTATATTAAATCATTATATTAAGATTTTATTTTATTTTATTTTTTTTTTTCATTTGTACGTTTTTTTTTTTTTTTTTAAGAAATAGACAGATATAATCATAAGAAGAAAGGAACAGAGAATTAGAATAAAGATTTTTTTATTATTATTTTCTAAATTAATTTTTTAAAGGAAAAACTATATTGTAAAAAATATATACTACTAAAGAAATAATAAAATGATAATAATAATAAAAACTGATGAATTAAAAACTTCATTATATGGATTTCCATATTTAAATATTTAGAAAATAAGCTTAATAATATACATAGAAAAATAGAATATATTTAAAAGAAAATACTAAAACGACTGTTTCAATTATTTTATTTTTTATTTTACATACTTAAAAATTAATTCTATAAATAAAAAGATGTTTTAATAATAAGAAAAACACTATATATATTTTTTTCTTTTGAATTATACAAATTTAAAATTGAATTTTTATTTGAACTTTTTTTAACATTTATATTTGCTTTTAAATTTATTTGTATTTATTTTTATAATTATATATATATATATATATATATATATATATATATATATATATATATATATATATTATTGATACATGTGTTTTTTTTATATATTTTATTGTTCATATATAAATATATATATTTTACATATTCATGAATAAACTTTGCAATGGAGGAGGTGAAGTTTTTTCTATACTGTAACTTTAAAAAAAAAAATTTAGTGTACCTTTAATTCAGCAATTCCTTTTTTATAATAAAAAACTAAATAAAAGAATTTTCTTTTAACATTGATATAATGTTTCAAAAAATATAATAAATTTTTTTTTAAATTATCACAAATTTTAGTTGATGCTTATTAATACATTGAAAAAATTTTATCAGATTAAATTTTTTTTTTTTTTTCTTTTAATTAGTTTTACTAAGTATATTTATATACATAAGCAAAATTGTAAATATATAATTTTTTTTTATTTTTTACAATTTTTTTATTTTTAATGATTTCTTAATTTTTTTAAAGTTATGTTTATAATAAAAATATGATTTTGTAAAATACATAATTATGTAATTTTTTTTTTTTTTTTAATATTGTAAAACATAATTTTTTTTTATATATAAATATTTATTGTATAATAATATTATTCTTTTTTTATATAATTAATTAAAAGAAAAATTGTTAGTATATAAAGTATTACTATTAAATATATATATATATATATATTTTGAACGAAAAGGAGAAAAAAAAATGAGTGTGAATCGTTATAATTTTAAAACATTAAGTGGTTTATTTAAGGATAAAGTACCACAGCATTTTGATATATTACCACATACGAGTATTAAATGTGTTATTCATCCTTCTGTTATTTTTACCATCTTAGATGCATATATAAGAAGAGATGAAGATCAAACTCATGTTATTGGAACCTTAATGGGATCAATTATTGATACTAATTTAATTGAAATTTCAGATTGTTTTGTTGATAAACATTCATTAAATGAAGGGGTATATATAAATTACATAAATATAACATATTTTTATAAAATATATAGCATATATATATATATAAATTATAATTGAATATAATTTTTTTTAGGGTTTTTTACAAATTATTAAAGATCATCATGAAACTATGTATGAATTAAAACAAAAAATTCGTCCAAGAGATCAAGTAGTTGGATGGTTTTGTTCGGGTTCTGAATTGTCAGAATTATCATGTGCTGTACATGGATGGTTCAAAGAACATAATTCAATTTCAAAATTTTATCCTCATTCACCGTTAAATGAACCAATTCACTTATTAGTTGATGCAGCATTAGAAAGTGGTTTTTTAAATATTAAAGCTTTTGTACAACTACCTATCTCCTTAGTTAAAGAATACTTTGTTCATTTCCATGAGATTCAAATAGAATTATTACCTTGTAATGTAGAAAGGGCTGAAGTTTTACAATATAAAGATAAATTAACGTTAAGCAAAGACAAAGATAATAATAATATTGCTAATAATTCTGAAAATGCTATAAGTGATATGAACGAAATTTCATTAAAAAAGTTATTAATTATGTTAAAACAATGTAAATCATATGTTCAGGATGTTGTAGACAAAAAAAAAAAAGGAAATTTAAGTGTTGGTAGATATTTACATAAAGTTTTATCAAATGATACGTTCTTATCATTAGAAAAATTTGATTCATTAAATGAAAATATTTTACAAGATAATTTAATGATTTCTTATTTATCTAATCTAGCTAATTTGCAATTTTTAATTGCTGAAAAGTTAAATGCTTCATCATTACAGTAAAAAAAAAAATTATGAATATGTTAAATCATCTATAAAAAAAACCTTTTTTTTTAAATTAAAATATAAATTATAAATTAATTTTTTTAAATTCATAATTTTTTTTTTTCTATGATTTTATTTTTTTTTAAATAAATCATTTTAATATTTCTTTTTTTTTTTTTTTTCTTTGATTTTACACAAAGATATATTTTTTTTATTTAAACATAAATTATTATTTCTTTTTATATTTTTCATTTAATAAGTTAGAAATTAATGTAACAAAAGCTTTAATTACTTTTTTTTTTATAAGCAAAAATAAACTCATTTTGACTTAATTATATATTTCTTTGTCTCATTTTTGTTTTTCTTCAAAAATCTTTTCATGCTCTTTTATATAAATATAAAATTTTAACTTATTTTATCTTATTTATTATGAAATTTTGTTAAGGGAGAGGGGGGAACAAATTAAGTATATAGGAAATTTTAACTTATTTCTCAATATTTTTTTTAATGGTAAAGTCAAATTTCAAAAAAAAAAAATATATTTCATCGAAATTATATATCTTTGTAATGAACATGTAAATAAAAGCGTTAAAAGAATTACAAAAAACAAAAATATTTTTCTTTTATAAATATTTAATTCTACTTTTTTTTTTAATAAAACTTTTCTATTTTAAACTATTTCAAAAATTATATATTTTTATTTATTATTATTTTCTTAAATTAGAAGCATTAAAATATGTATGCGCAAAATTAATGCATTGTGATATTTTGTAATATAAGTTATTATGAATCTATGAGATATTGAAATTTTTTTTTTTTTTTTTTTAAATTATACATTTAATTGTTTGTAATTTTCTAGTTTTTAATTTATTAGGTATATATTTTATCTTATTTGAATAAAAAAAAAAAAAAAAATGCTTACGCCATGAAAAAATCTATACTCATAAATTCTTTATAGATATACTATAATATATAGCTATATAATAAATTTATGTAGAAATGAAAATATATAATGCATTGGCACTTTATAAACGTAATTTTTATTTTTTCCACATTTTTTCAATGCTCATATAACTATAAAATTTTAAGTAATTTTAACTGCTCGGAAAAAAGTAATAACCTTGTTTTTACAAATAGTTTTTCTTTTTTTTTTTGTTATTTTATACTGTTTTAGTTATTTAAAGTGAATTTTTTTTTTTTTTTAAATTTATAGATTTTTTTGATAAAAATGGAAATTATCTAAGGTATTACAATGGGATAAATAAAGAAAAAAACGTAATAGAAATTATTTTTTTTTATTTAAAAAATGAAGATACCTTTTCTTCTTTTTAATTTTTTTAAAAAATATAAGATAATTATGTATATTTTCATAATAATTACAGATTAAAAGTAGAAGAAGCTTTCAATTTAATATGATAAAAAAAGTAGTTATTGCAAGAGATCCATTTGATCCTCAAGAACATTTAAAGGATATTCCATATAAGGATGAATTAGACAGAGTAAGAAAAAAAAACATATATGTTCTATTACTATTTAAATGAATTAATTAATAAATATATATTATATGAATAAATTATTGTATAAATAAAATTCATTATAACTTAGATACAAATAAGAGGGAAAAAAATAGAGATGCGTTCAATATTTTCACCTAATGGCCAATTAATGCCTGCTACTCTAATTGAAATAATGCCAAATGTTATATATAGATTTTTGGATTTTGGAAAAGCGGCTATAGCATATGGTAAACCATTGGATGAAAGTAGATGGATTTTGAAACCCGAATTAGGTCAGATCTCAAAAGTTGGTTGTAATTTTAAAAATACTTGCAGCTTAATATTAACTCCTCCTCAAAACTTTGTCCTTGGACAAATAATTGACGTTTCGTATTTATATAATTACAAATATGTAAATGTTAGAGGATTGACAAAAGGAAAAGGATTTTGTGGAGTTATTAAAAGATGGGGATTTCATAGGTAATATATATGTTACATATTAGAAAATTATTAAATTAAATTTTTATTATCATATAGTAATTAATACAATATAAAAAAATATATATATATAAAAGCATAAAAAAAATTGTTTTATCCAAAAAAAATAATATAAAAACTTAAATTTTAAATATATATATCATCTTAACAAATTATACAATATTAATATAAATTTATAATAATAATGAAATATTTAAATTGATGTAAATATTTTAATTTATGATTTATACTAATTATATAATATTTTGATGTATGTAAATTCTTTAATTTATATTAATAATGCAATATTTTAATATATACAAATGCTTTATACTAATAATGTTATATTTATCCATATATGAGTACTTTAATTAATAAAAAATAATATAAATTTTTAAATAATTAAAAAAAATTATAACTTATTTTATATTTTAATAAATAAATGCATAATTATAAATAACAATAGCGAAGTATTCTGATAAAGATAAAAATATTGTTCACTTTTATATTTTTTTTTTTTTAGAGGTCCAATGACTCATGGAAGTTCTCATCATCGTAAACCAGGATCAATTGGAGCATCTACTCATATTGGAAGAGTTTTAAAAGGTAAAAAAATGCCAGGAAAAGATGGAAATAAATTTAGGACTATGATTAATTTAAAATTATTAGGTTTGAATTTAGAGAGGAATGAAATATTAGTAAGTGGTTGTATTCCTGGTAATAGAAACTCTTATGTAACAGTAACTGCTACAAAAGACAACAAAGTTTCAAAATATAAATACATACTTGATTTATTATATGAACAAGAAAAAAATGTAAATTAATATTACCATATTTTTTATGCTTATATATATATGCTTTATTATTTATCCTTGACGTATCCTAAAAAGTTAAAATAATAATACACATTATATTGAAATTAGTGTAAATCTAAATTAAAATGTAATACAATATATTGAATAGAAGAAGTAACATGAATCATTTCTATGTTGGTTTTATTCTTTTAAAGAAGGAAAATTAATTTTTTAATGCATAAATTTATTATAATTAAGATAAATAAAAGCAATTATATTTTAATAATAAAATAATTTTTTTTAGTAATATACTATATTTTTTTTTTCCTTTTTTTTTTTTTTTTTGTTATAAATTAAACAAAATTTTATACCAATAAATGTATGTTTTAAAATTTCCTCAACATTAACCCATGGATGAAATTTTAGAACAAATTCAGTAATGTCCTTACCTGATTCATTTAGCAAAATCTTTTTTCCTATAATAAAAATTGTAAATTATTACATAAGAAAAAAAAAATGAATGAGTTATATAATTTCATTTATGTTTTTAAATTAATCTATTTTATATAAAATGAAATATATTATTAAATAAAATTTTTCTATTTTACGTGGTTTAAATGTTATATTATTTACCTCCAGGATGATGTTTCAGATATAAAGTTATATCATATACCTTATTTTTATATATTATCCATGCATCATCTTCTTTATTATGTTCTGCTACCTGTGAAGTAGGTATATAAAAATAAGAAAACAGTTGAAAAAAAGATATATTTTAAATATAATAGAAAAATTAATATATACTGCATATAAAAAAAAGTAATATTATAGAAAAAATATACATAATAAAATGAATTTATTCTAAATATTCTATAATATTTTATATTAAAAAAAAAAATTAAGTTAAACTCTTTACAATAAAATTTATATATTAAATATACCTCTTCTTTTGTTAAATATCTTATTTTTTTGTTATATTTATATTTAAGACTTTCTGATAAGGTCATATATAACATTTGATTTGCTCCTGAAATAATTATGAACATTAATCAAAATGAAACTAGAAAGAATTAAAAATTAAAAAATAGCAAAAAAAAATAATATATTACCATATGGAGTTTTTGGTTTTACATTTAATAATTTATCATTTTTTGCCACCACATTTATAGGCTTAATTTTGTTTTCCTCTTTTTTTTCCTAGTTTAAGATAGATATACATATATAGAGAAAGATAAATACTTTAAAAAATACAGTATGCATATTTTGTTTTCTTACTTCAGGCATTTTAGCTTGCTATAGAAAAAATATTTGAATAAACAATTTTCTTTTTGAATAAAATAATATTTTCAATACATTAACCTCTATATTTTGTAAGTTCTATTATTTAAAAAATTCATAACTTTTTTATGAAAAAATTTCTACTAAAGATAGATGTACAATTGTTGTTATATATCTTCAATGAATCAACATATATATATATATTTATGTATACTTGTATGTGCAATTCAGTGCCTGAATGACGTAATTGATGCATCCTTTAATTTGCATTTTTTTTTTTTTTTTTTTTTTCAGTCATTAATTATAAAATTATGTTATTTTTACATTCTTTTACCAGTTTATAATTTTTCAAACCTCTGCATACTTTTAATGTAAAAAGTATATTAAAAAAAAAAGAATATGCTATATTTTTAATATATTTTTTTCATGTATCTCACTTTAAAATATAAAATATTTAAAAGTTTTAATTATTGCAATGAATATTCCTCAATTTTAATTTTTTAATGAAGATCTATATTTTTAAAGGAAATCATTGCATTCTTTTTTCATATGAAAAGTTAGAATTCTTTTTAAAATATATATTCTTTTTTAAAATCCAATAGATGTTCAAATCAAATGTGATTTAGTACAGCATTGTATAATTGCATTTATCAAAATTATATTATTTTTATGGAGAGTAATTTACAAGTAATTTCATTTTGAAACCCCACCAGGACTATATGAATTAAATATTATTAAAAGAATTTATTAAATTTCAATAAAATGTAAACACTTGTAATTATTAAATAATTTTACTGTATTTTATATACAAAGAAATATTTAATGGTATATGAAATAATAATGAGGATAACACTTAAAAGTGAAAGGTTATAAAAGGAGACAATAAAGTTCTCTTTACATTTCATTAAACTTACTAATTTGTGTATACTTTTTGAAAAACTTTATTAAAATTTATATAAAGAAATATCCCTTAAAAGTGAAAAATAATATCTTCATTATTAATAAGAAACTTAAATAATATTAAAATTGGCGCTTTAAAATTAATTATTAAGAAATATATACAAAAGAAAATAAAATGCCGTTTAAATAGAATTTTAAGTATTGCTAGTAAAATTTTAAATTACACTTATATATATTAATATGTGGTTTCTTTTATTTTTTTTTTTTATTTTTCTTTTACTGATTTTCTATATAAATTAAAAGTATTTTTTCATTTGTAAATAACATGTATAAAAAAGAAAATGTAAAAATCATAATCGAAATTATACATTAGGATTTATATTAGTTAATAAAAAACAATTTAGAAGTCTCATTTTGAATATAAAAAAAAAAAAATATATATTTATAAATTTATATAAATATATATATATATATATGTTCAAATTTTCCTTTATTGTTCCTAATTTATACAAATTTTAAAGAAAAAATTAATATATTTTTTTTGTCTATATTTAGAAAATGTAAAATTACAAAAACACTATAAAAAATTTACATTGTTTCTTATCTTTTAGTTATTTTATCTTACAAATACAAGGAATTTTTAATTTTATTATTTATTTTTATTTTTAATTTTCTGTCGATATTTTATAGTGTTTTTTATACTAAATTTATAGTATTCATTATAGTGCACTATAATTCCCTTTAAGCGTAATTTTTTTTTTTCCTTACTATTTTATTCTTTGAAATTGTGGAGTAAAAATATTTTTTAAAATATAGTAAATGAAAAAAAAAAATCTTTTGAAAAAAAAATAAAGCAAAGCAGTAAGAATAAAAATAAAAAAATCTCTAATAGATTCTTTTTTTTTTTATTTTATATTAATTTTCTGCGAGATAATGTAAACTTTTATAATGGAATTATTCCAAAATAATTCATATCTTTATCAGCGTAAGCATTATATATAATATTTCTTATTAATCACATATATAAAATAGAAAATTTTTGTGCGTTTGGGGCATTTATGTGTGTGAAGTAAATTATTAAAAAAAATTAATAAGGAAAATTAGATTAATTGATAAATATATTCAATAAAAATATTTAAATAATATAAAAAACATATATATATTATATATATATAATTACTTGTATATATACATAATATATGTATACATATTATGTATATATTACTTGTATATATGTATATATATATATATTATATTTAAAAAAAAAAAAAAAAAAATAGTGTTGCAATTGAATTCATATTTATTAATAATATATTGTTATTTTTACTATATTTGTTATTAATTTTTTTTTTTTTCTATTTTGTGTGTACAATTTCGTTTACTTGAAATATGCATTTTTTTTTTTGAATGCTAAAAATTAGTGTGAACGGGAATTTATTGTTCCATATATTAATATTAGGTTATTTCTTGATAAATACACTATCATAAATTAAAAAAAATAATTTCCACATTTTAATTATTTTATTTTATTTTATTTTATTTTATTTATTTATTTATTTATTTATTTATTTATTTTATTTTATTTTATTTTACTTTTTTTTTTTGGTATAATTAATACATAAAATATTTCTTTATAATATCATCATATATATTTATTTTATTTTTTTTATATTTTTTTTTTTATTTTTAATTCACAAAATATGAATGTTTGTAAAACAGTGTTCAATGTTTTTTTTGTCTTGTTCTTTATAACCATTTACCAAATACAATGTCAATTACGTTTTGCATCCTTGGGTGATTGGGGAAAAGAATCAAAATCTCAATTATTAAATGCAAAATATCTAAAACAATATATTAAAAATGAACGAGTAACATTTATAGTAAGCCCAGGTTCTAATTTTTTAGATGGTGTAAAAGGATTAAATGATCCTGCATGGAAAAGTTTATATGAAGACGTATATGCAGAAGAAAATGGAAGTATGTATATGCCCTTCTTTACAGTATTAGGATCACGTGACTGGGCAGGTAATTATAACTCCGAAGTATTAAAAGGACAAGGGATATATGTAGAAAAAGACGGACAAACCACTATTGAAAAAGAAGAAGATGCAACTGAATATCCTAAATGGATTATCCCAAATTATTGGTATCACTACTTTACACATTTTACTGTTTCAACAGGCCCATCAATAGTTAAAACTGGTCATAAAGATATGGCTTCAGCTTTTATTTTTATTGATACATGGATCTTATCAGCAAATTTTCCTTATAAAAATATTCACGAAAGAGCATGGGATGATCTGAAATCTCAATTATCTGTAGCAAAAAAAATTGCTGATTTCATAATTGTAATAGGCGATCAGCCAATTTATTCTTCTGGATCATCAAGAGGAAATTCCTATTTAGCATATTACTTATTACCATTATTAAAAGATGCTCAAGTAGATTTATATATTGCTGGTCATGACAATAATATGGAAGTGATAGAGGATGATGATATTGCACACATAACATGTGGATCAGGTGCTGTGGCAAGTGGAAAACCAGCTATTAAATCATCTAATTCTGTCTTTTTTAGTAATGATATAGGTTTTTGTTTACATGAATTAACTAACAATGGCATTGTTACAAAATTTATTAGTAGTAAAAAAGGTGATGTTATTTATACACATAAAACTAATTTAAAAACAAAAAGAGGTCTTGATAAATTAAATTCTTTACAATATGTTTCCTCTTTACCAAAGGTTGAATTAATAGATATTCCTGCAAGTGGCCCTATGGGAAATAAAGATACCTTTGTTAAAATTGTTGGTACTGTTGGTTTACTTATAGGTTCATTAATTATTTTTATTGGTGCATCATCATTTCTATCAAAAAATATGAAATGATTTTAATTCTTTATTTTATTTTATTTTATTTTTTTGAAAAATTTTGTGAATGAATATATTTTATAAACATTAAAGCATTACATAATTTATAATTTTTTTTTATATTTAAATTATATATGAATTCAAGATAATTGTATATATATATATAGAGAGAGAGTTTTGAAGTAAACAGATACACAAATAAAATACATTTATATATTTAAGGTTATTAATAGTTTAAATAAAACATTTCTTCAGATTTATTAAAGTTGGTGTATATATATATATTTTTTTTATGTATTACTTGTTTTTATTTTAGTATAATTTTTATAAAAAAAAAAATTATTGTATTTATTTTATTTTTTAGTTTTTTTTTTTTTTTTTTTAAATATTTAGAACTACAATGAAAAAAATGTAAAAATTTTTATTTTTTTATTTTTTTTTTAATCATAAAATGAAAATGCCAAAAAGTATACATACATTTTTATATTTTTTATAATTATGCAATTATATAAATATACATAAATTTAAATATTCAAAATGCTGTTAAATGCTTATAATGTGTTACAACTGAAGCAAGATTAAAATGCAAAAAAAATTTCTATTTTTAAATAATAGAAATATTTTTAGAATTTTAATATATGAAGATATCTTTTTCTTCAAAAGTAAAGGGTTACATTAAAAAAAAAATAACTAATAATAACAAATTTCTTAAAAGTGTTTATAGTTCTATTAATAATAAGGTATATTTGACTTAAAGTCACAACGCATAAACAAAACATCTTATCAATGCTTCCGAATACTTAATTCTTCTATGTAAATTTTACACATTTGCATTTCTCGTTTATTTTCTATTTTAATAAGTTTATTTATTATATATAATCAGACTAAAGGTATTTAAATGAATAATATATTTTTAAACAAGCAGTTTATAATTATATAATAAAAATAATTAAAGTTAACTTTACAGTGGATCAAAAAGTACAAATACACTCTAAGTATTTTTTTTACTAAAAAGGAAAGATTAATTAAATATGAAATTTTAATTTAAAAAGAAAAATTATCAATTTAATAATTTTATTTATAAAAAGGAAAGCACTTGTTATCTATGTTTATATGAAATAAAAGTAGACACTGTGAAAGTGCTTATTAGATTTGTAATAATTTTAGAAGTATTATTATTTTTAATTTATATACATTTTACTTCTTGTATTTGAAAAGTCTACTAATATTTTGTAACTTTGATTTCTTTTCAAAGAATAATTTAATTATTTTAATTTTATGCAGTATCTATATATATATAATTTAAAAAATTGATAAATATATAAAAAAAATTAAAATGAAATATTATTATATATCCTTATTTTTGTTCTTTTCATTTACTTCTCATGTACATACATTACAATGATATTGCAACTGCAAAATTACTTAATTTTTTTTATGTATTATTTCTTTTTCTTTTTTGAAATTATCATAAAATTTTAATAGAAAATCTCTCGATAAATCAAAAAAAAAAAAAATGTTATATAGAAAAAAGAAACATATAAATTTTCATTTATTTATTCATACAAGAGAAATTTTATAATAAAATTATTTATTTACTTTAAATAATTATATTTTATATATTCCATTATATAAAAAAAAAAAAAAATAGATATATAAAAATTATAACTCATCACTTTCAATATCTTCATCTGCGTTTGGTGGGGGTGAACCTGCACCAGGTTGACCGTAAAGTTTTACAATAATTGGCTGGCAAATAGCTTCTACATCTTTCAATTTTTGTTTTAGTGACTCTGTATCTGCTTCTGAATTGTTATTTAACCAATCTTCTGCTTCCTTAACGGCATTCATAATTGTATCTTTATCTTCTTTATCAATTTTATCTGCTAGTTTATCTTTATCTTCAACTGTTGCTTTCATACTTTGAATGTAATTATCCAAATTATTTTTAGCTTCAATTCTCTCTCTTAAATTTTTATCTTCATCTGCAAATTTCTCTGCATCATTAATCATCTTTTCTATTTGTTCTTTAGATAATCTACCTTTATCATTAGTAATAGTAATACCTTTGCTTTTTCCTGTTCCTTTATCTTCTGCTTCTACATGTAATATACCATTTTTATCGACAGTAAATGTAACCTCAATTTTTGGTACACCTCTTTGAGCTGGAGGAATACCAGACAATTCAAACTTTCCTAAAAGATGGTTATCTTTTGTTAAAGCTCTTTCTCCTTCAAAAACTTGGATTAATACAGCTGGTTGATTGTCTTGGTATGTAGAAAATGTTTGAGATTTTTTAGTTGGTATAACAGTGTTTCTTTTAATAAGTTGTGTCATAACACCACCAACAGTTTCTATACCTAAGGTTAATGGAGTAACATCTAATAATACAACATCATGTAAGTCTTCACCTAAAATTATACCTGCTTGTATAGCAGCACCATATGCTACAGCTTCGTCGGGATTAATACCTCTATTTGGTTCTTTTCCATTAAAAAATTCTTTAATTATTTGCTGAATTTTTGGGATACGTGTTGAACCACCTACTAAAACTATTTCATCAATTTTACTTTTCTCATATTTAGCGTCTTCTAAAACTTTCTTAACTGGTTCCAATGTTTCTTTAAATAAGTCATCATTTAATTCTTCAAATTTTGCTCTTGTTAAAGTTTCTGAAAAATTATGCCCTTCAATAATATCTTCAATTTCAATTTGGGTTGAATGGACAACAGATAAATTTCTTTTGGCTATTTCGACTTCTTTTCTTAATTTTTGAATAGCTCTTTTATCACTTCTAAGATCAATATTATTTTTTTTTTTAAAAATTTTAATGAAGTGATCCATGACTCTTTGATCAAAATCTTCTCCTCCTAAATGAGTATTTCCTGCTGTAGCATAAACTTCAAAAACACCATTATCTATAACAAGGATTGAAACATCAAATGTACCACCACCTAAATCATATACTAAAATACTTGTTTCTTCTTTTTTATCTAATCCATATGCTAAAGCAGCAGCCGTTGGTTCGTTTATTATACGAACTATATTTAAACCAGCAATTGTGCCAGCATCTTTTGTAGCCTGTCTCTGAGCATCATTGAAATATGCAGGTACTGTGACGACTGCATTTTTTACTGGCTTACCTAAGAAAGATTGAGCAATTTCTTTCATTTTTTCTAACACCATTGCACTAATCTGTTCAGGAGCAAAAGTTGTATCCTTATCTTTAACTTTAACTTTAATATTTGGTTTTCCTTCTTTGTTCACTATTTCATAAGGTAACAAACTTCTATCTTTAACTACTTCTTTATCATCAAATTTTCTACCTATTAATCTTTTCACATCAAAGACAGTTTGTGTTGGATGTAAAGTAGCTTCTAACTTAGCAGCTTCACCAACTTTTCTTTCTCCATCAACAAATGATACATAGGATGGAGTAATTCTATTTCCTAACTCATTATTTATTATTTCCACTCTTCCATTTTTGAATACACCAACACAACTATAAGTAGTACCTAAATCAATTCCTATAACTGGCCCTTCGACTAAAAAAAAAAAAACAAAAAAAATTATAATAATAAATTAGGTGAAATACATTAAAAACTAATTAAATATACATAAAAGTTTATGAAAAGAAAAAAAAATTATGTGTAAAATAAAATAAGTAAAAAAAAAGAAAAGAAATGGGTATATGTAAACATATATAAATATAAAACTTAAAAGTCCATATATAAAAGTGCGTGCATATTTATATATATATTATTTTTAAATGTATCATATATTTTAAACTATTTTTTTTTTTTAAATAAAATAAAAATATACTTTTAAACATATATATTTTATTATCATTTTTTTTTCATTAAAAACATATGTAATAAATAAAAACATATTTTACGTACTAGCATCATCTTTGGCTTGTATAAATTTTAACAAAGAAATAGTAAATATTGTTAAATATAAGTTGAATTTTCCCATTTTTATATTATTTAGTATTTACAAACAAATAAATTAAAAAAATTAAAAAATTTTAATTAATTTAAATGAAATGAAAAATTCTAAAATCTTTTTTAAAAAAAAAATTTTAATTTTTCAATTTTTTTTTTTAAGAAATATTTAATTTTACATTAAAATATTTTTTTATTTTTATTTTTATTTTTATTTTTATATTTTTTTTTTTTTAAGGCAGTTGCTGTATTTTTTTTTAAATAAATTGTGTTTTATTTTATTTTTTATTTTTATTTTTTTTATTTTTTATTTTTACTTTTTTTACTTTTTATTTTTATTTTTTTTATACTTTATTTTTTTTTTTAATATATATTTGTCCTTTTCTTTTTTTATCATATTATTTTATAAAAACTAAAATTTTTTTTTCCGATTTCCTTACACTTGATACGAAATACATATTTTTTTGAGGTTTCAATAAAATATGCACAATACTAATTACAACCGATATTTCTGGGCATATGATACTTATCGCATTTCTTTCTTTTGCCTATTTCTTATTTTTATTTAATTTTTTGTTTTTTTTAATTTATAACCTAATTATGTAACTAAAAATGCACAAAAAAAAAAAATAATTGCATGTTAAATTATATTAAAGAAAAATAAAATATAATAAAAAGAATAAAAAATAAATAATACGTAAAACACGATGTGTATCTTCAACTAAGTATTTGGCTAAACACTATTCAAAAAAAAAAAAAAAATAAATAAAAAAATATATATACATACACAATATATAGTATTAATATAAAATAAAAGTATTATTAAAAAATAATTAAAAAAACTAGAATAATAGAATAGTTTGACTTATACATAAAAATAAAAAATCTTCCATATATAGTATGAAGAAATATATAATTTCACAAGATATTAATAATAAATTTTCAAACTTTCACATTAATACAAAAGTTATTACTAAAATAAAATAAAATAAAATTTATTTTTTTTTTGATAAATTAATATAAAAAAAGGTTTATTTTACTCTTTTTTTTTTTTTTTGCTAATTTATCTAAAGAGTTATATTAATAAATTAATAAACTTTTTTATTTAAAATTTTTTGTATATCAAAGAATTATATAAAAATATACTCTATGAATTTTTTTGCAAAAATTTTTCAATTTTCTTAAATAAGATTAACATCTTTTGAAAAAAAATATGTTGGACAATAAATAAAAGAAAAAATTATTTCAAAAAAAAAAAAATTGTCTGAAGTAAAAAATAGTAAAACTTTGTAATAAAAAAAAATATAACTAAAAAGTCATTTCACTTAAAAATTTCACTTAGTATAAATTACCAAAAAAAATGGTTTGTATAAAGTATTAGATTTTAGTTCAAATATATGTCTGCTTAACTTAAATAATACACTTTATTAGTTTTATAGGGAATTAAAAAGACTAATAATTAAAATTACTTATTTTGTAATAATAATAATAAGTATAATTTAACAATTGGAATAATAACAGTATTATATTTAGAACTAATACAAACCCATATACATATCATAAGAAAAAATGCATTTAAAATATTAATAATTTAAGCTAAAAAGAAAAAAATAAACTACTCTAAATGTTTTATTGATTTAATTCAATAATTAAATATTGATAAAAAAAATTTTTTTTTTTTTTATCTAAATCATTATTAATATTTAAATAAAAACTGTTTTGTTCATTTATTTTTTTTATATCAATTTCATTGTCACTAAAATTATAAATGGAGTTAGAAGAAATTTCTATATCTTCAATAAATGATTGAACATTCTTTCCATTTTTTATTTTGTCATTTATTTTTTCTTTATTAATTAGATAATATTCCTCTTTATCAGAAATATATCCCATATTAAATTCATTATTTTGTTCTTTTATTATATTATTCAAATTTTTTTCATTATTTATATTTTTGCATAACTTACTATAATTCATATTAATATTAAAGAAATCTAAATTTTCAAATGATTTATTATTAAATATGTAATGATATTTTTTTTCTTTTAGCAAAATTTTATAGATATAAAGGTAAAAGTTATCACTAATTAAATTTTCATCAATATAAATGATGTTATAACAGTTATAAGATAAATTAGTTTGATCTATTATATTGATAAAATATTTTACATTAGTTTTCAAAATAATAATATTGTTATATATACTTACTTCACAAGGTGATATATAAGAAGTATTTGGAATAATAAGAGAAAAATTATTATTTTTATAAAAATATTCTAATATATATAAAATATCAACACTATTATTTGTTCTACTCATTATGCACAATAAAAAGAAACTTAATAATAAATTCTTCATTTCACTCTTTAAATTTTTATTTAATAATTTAAATAATAAGTATAAGATAGTCTCAAATCCTAAACTCCCATTATATATACTCTTATTAAATGAAAATACATCTCTTGTAACATCTTTAATACACTGTTTTATATCAGGATAAAAACTTTTGTTTTTTATTTTTCGTAGAATTTTTAAAAATAAATATTTATTTTTTAGTAAATTCTGTTTATATATATGTAAGGATTTTTCTTCTGAAACATTTTCTATTGTCTCATTTTTATTTTTAAAGCTAATATTTAAGCATTCTAAAATAGTTTTTAGTATTTCGGGATCATATAATTTTTTTTTTAATTTTAGTAAAAAAATTAAATTATTTATAATACTTAATTGTATTTTTTCTAAATTAATTTCAGCTTTTTTGTATTCATTTTTTATGTTAAAAATTGAAAAATAATTCACAATATTTTCATCAGACAAAATACAACAACTATCATTTTTTTTTAGGCTTATATGCAAAAAATCTTCACTTTTATGTTCCTCATTAAACTCATTTTCTATATCATTTAAATCTGCTACCAATTTTTCAATATTCATATTGTTAAATTCTTAAAAAAAAAAAAATAAGAAAAATATTTAAAATGCTAAAAATATGTATAAAAATATTAGTTCTTGTATTATTCGTTTGTATAAAAAAAATATTTAAAAAAAAAAATTTGTACGAAAAAAAATAAAAATAAAAATTTAACTTTCATAATTGATAAAAAAATCATTCTATTTTTTTCTCTCATTATAAGTAAGAAATAAATAATTAAATTAATAACTGATATACTTTAAAAATATAAAAAAATTAAAGATAATAAAAAAAAAAAAAAAGATAAAAAGAAAATTTTTTCATATTGTTATAATTAGTGTATTTCATTATAATTTTTTTTTTTTTTTTTTTTTTTGCTTTAAAAACTATAATTATATATGTATCTTTTAAATGTTTCCTCACAATTATTATTTTTCGAATAAATTGGTTTATGTAATTTTCATACTGTACTAATTCTTAAATCTTTAGCTATTTTTTACTTTTCTCTTTTAATAAAATTTTTATTTTGATTTAAAAACAATTAAAATTTTATTCTTTTATCATTATATAAATTATTCTTTTTAATATAAATAATTGTATTCTTTTATATATTTATAACTGTTTTTTTAACTTCCTTTTATTTTATCTATTTTTTATGTAGGTTTTTTTACTCATGTTCATTTTCTCTATTTAAGGATTTAACAATTTCACTATCAGAAACATCAATTATTTTTTCTTGAATATCATCACAATCGTATTCAATTGATTCTACGTAAGTATCAAACAGACTATATTCTGAGTATATTGAACTAAACCTAAACCCATTAGCTCCGTCAATTATTTTTAATAATTTAAGAACACTATATTTGTCTTGTATATCTAATAAGGCAAAATTTATTAAGTTATAATCTTCCACCGTTTCACATATATATTCATTTAATTTTAAAAATTTCTTTGAATACTTGTTATAATTTTTTTTTGTATTCTTTATATTAGCATCATTTAAATTATTTTTTATATTAGAAACAAAATCATCATCTGAATCAGAAGAAGAGTAATTTTGGTATTTTGCATATAGCATTAGTTGATTTAGATTTTGAGCTTCTACATAATAACTTATAGGAAAATTCAAATCATTTTTAAAATATTTTAAAAGATCTATCTTAGAAAAAACATTAACATGTGGTAATTCTAAATGTATTTGACTACATAATGATAAAAGTAAAGAACTAATGTATTTATAATTATCTGAGCACAAAGTACTATCAACAATATGAACTGATGCTAATCTACAGTTTAATTTACTTAACTTATGAACAATGTTTTTTAAAGCATCATTGTGTGTATATAATTCTACTTGTCCTGGAGTATCAATAATTAAATAGCAATCCTTATTTGCTTTTAATTTTTCTTCTAGCCAATCAAAGTTAGCAAGCAAATATTCCATACAATAAATTAGGGTTCCATTGGGTCCTAATTCTAAATCTGAAAATACCTTATCTATATCAACTAACTCACTTATATTTATATCACCTTTGTATATATCATTTTCAATAAATGGATCTAAATTTATTATAAGTGTTTTTCTATTTATCTGTTTTAATATATGGTCCACTCCAGCTACATAAGTTGATTTTCCTGATCCAGGTGGTCCAATTACTAATTGACCATACCACATTCTTTTTGAAAAAAAAAAATATTAACAAGTTATAATTTTTAAGTTATTATCCCTTATTTGTAATAAATTATATACATAAATTCATTACACATATTAAAAAAAAAAATGATATAAAATAAAATAAAATAACAAAAAGGTTTTAATATTGAATATATCACAAATTAGTATTCTTAATCTTTTTTTTCTATGAGAATAATGGGATTATTAGGAAAAATAATTCCCATTTCATGTATTTTTTTATCGTTCAAACATAATTAAATAAAAAATATCTCTTTTAAAAAGAAAAAAAATAAAATAAATTAAATTAATATATTTTTTACACAAAATTTTATAAATATATATATATTTTTTTTTTTTATTTTAATATTATTATTATACAGATTCTATAGTTTACATATAAAATTTTATAAGAATGAATTTTTTATAAAATGGAAATAGTAAAAATTGAAATTAAAATATTTACAAAAAATATACATAAATTAAAACTATATATATCTAACCTGCTTTATATTTTTGTTTTTACATAAAATTTTTTTCAGTTATTAATGTGATAACATTTTTAAAAATCATAAGAATAAAATTTGCTTTTTATAAACATCTTTTCAGCACTAGGATATAATAAAAAATAAGAATTAAATTAAAATATATACATAATTATATTTTTATTAATTAACAAAAAAAAAAAATTTTCATACATACAAATATATTTAAAAAAAGTATATATTAAATTATGAGATTTTTCATTTTTAAAAATAAAAACAAATTATATGATTTTATATATATATTTTTTTTTCTTTTTAAAGGACTTTAAACAAAAATAAATTAAAATTTTTTTATTATTTTTTAGTAAAAACTTATATTTTAAATTGATTTTAAAAATTTAAAGAAAAAAAAATGACTTTATACTTATAATAAAAATACTACAATATTGACAGTTCATCAATGGATTCGTATATCTTAACATCATATTTTATATATATATAATTTAGTAAATGTTTATATATACTTAAAAAAAAAATGAGTGAAATAGAAAATAAAACTGAAAAACATTTGGAGAAAAAAAACATATCTAAAAATTCATTAAATGTAAATGAAAATTCAAAAAAAAAAAGAACAAATATCTTAAATGAGGAAAATAAAAAAAAAGTTAAAATAAATAATGGAGTTGAAGACAATGAATCAGAATTCTTTATTGAAAAACAAAGCAAAGTTAATGATTTTAATTATAGTAAGAATAATACAACAGTAAGTAATAGCATTGATGATTCAAATAAAAACATAAAAGATAAATATTTAAGTAGTGATGATAATAACAAGGATAATTATAAGAATAAAAGTAAAAATAAAAAGAATGCTAATTCTGATAATATGAATTATAATAATAATAGTACTATTAATAATGGTTGTACTCATAATAATAGTAACAATGCTAGTAGTTATAATAATTATAATAAAAATAATAAAGAATGTGACAAAAAAATAATAGATGAAATTAACATGATAAATGGAATTAAAGAAAAGGAAAGTAATACAAATGAAGATTTACTAATAAATAAATTAACAAATAAAAGATATAGTTCAAGATATTTTGAATTATTAGAAGAGAAAAAGAAGTTACCAGCATGGAACGCTAAAAAGAATTTCTTAAAATTATTTAAGAAAAATGATATTTTAATTATCGTTGGTGATACAGGAAGTGGGAAAACAACCCAAATTTCTCAATTTGTATTAGAATCTAAATTTTCAGAAAAAAAGTCAATAGCTGTGACTCAACCAAGAAGGGTAGCAGCTATGAGTGTAGCTACAAGAGTATCCGAAGAGTTAGACGTAGAACTAGGAACATATGTTGGATATACAATTAGGTTTGAAGATAGATCTAGTAGTAAAACTATAATAAAATATCTAACGGATGGAATGCTATTAAGAGAATCAATGAGTGATCCTATGCTGAAAAGATATAATACTATAATATTAGATGAAGCGCATGAAAGAACATTAGCTACAGATATTTTATTTGGTGTTATCAAAAATATTCTAGAAAAAAGAAATGATTTAAAATTAATAGTTATGTCTGCAACATTAGATGCAGAAAAATTTCAAAATTTTTTTAATGGATCCAAAATTCTGAACATACCAGGTAGATTGTTTCCTGTAGAAATATTTTATACTCTTCAAGCAGAGAAAGATTATATAAAAGTAGTGATAAGAACAGTTTATGATATTCATGTGAACGAAGAAGAAGGAGATATTTTGGTTTTTTTAACAGGTGAAGAGGAAATAGAAATGACTAAAAAAGAAATTGAAAAGGTAGTATCTAGAAATGTGAATGTAGGTCAATTGGTGGTATTACCCTTATATTCTTCCTTGCCATCGGCACAACAACAAAAAATTTTCGAACCTGCACCAAAACCTAGATTTAAAGGAGATAAAATGGGAAGAAAATGTATACTTGCAACTAACATAGCTGAAACATCCATAACTATTGATGGAATTGTTTATGTCATTGATCCAGGTTTTTCAAAGCAAAAAGTGTATAATCCAAGAGCTAGAATAGAATCTTTATTAATTGCACCAATATCAAAAGCTTCAGCTCAACAAAGAGCTGGAAGAGCAGGAAGAACAAAACCAGGAAAGTGCTTTCGATTATATACTGAAAAATGTTATGAACAAACTTTGCCTGAACAAACATATCCAGAAATATTACGATCTAATTTAGGGTCTGTTGTATTAAATCTAAAGAAATTAGGAATAGATGATTTAGTTCATTTTGATTTTATGGATCCTCCAGCACCTGAAACTTTAATGAGAGCACTAGAACAGTTGAATTATTTAGGAGCATTAGACGATGAAGGAGATTTAACTGATAAGGGGCATTTAATGTCAGAATTTCCTGTAGATCCTCAACTAGCTAAAGTATTAATTGAATCTCCTAATTATTTTTGTTCTAGTGAAATACTAAGTATTGCTGCCATGCTATCTGTTCCTAATTGCTTTTTAAGACCAAAAGTAAAGGGTAAAGAGGCAGATGAAATGAAAACAAGATTTTCTCATTTAGATGGTGATCATTTAACTTTACTTAATGTGTTTCATGCATATGTAAAACACTCTTTAGTTGATGTCAATTCATCAAAAAAATTTTGCTATGAATACTTTTTAAATCATAGAGCTATGACATCTGCCCAAAATGTTAGAAATCAATTATTAAGAATTATGGAAAGGTTAAATTTAAAAATTATATCCATTAACCCTTCTAGCCCAGAGTATTATGTAAATATTAGAAAAGCATTATTAAGTGGATTTTACCAGCAGGTGGCATATAAAACAAGTAAAGGCTATTATATAACTGTTAAAGATATTCAAATTGTTACACTACATCCTTCTACTTTTTTTCAAGTAAATCCTGAATGGGTTATATATCATGAACTTTTATTAACAACCAAAAATTTTATAAGGACTGTAACTAAAATAGAAGGGAAATGGCTACTTGAAATAGCTTATAATTATTATGCCTTAGAAGATCTTCAAAATAGTGAAGCAAAAAATGAACTTAAAATGTTACTTAAAAAGAAATAGCATGAAAGAAAGGATATAAAATAAAATATCACACAGTATATATGTTGCTGTTCATTTTTTAAATAGTTAAATTATTAAAAGTATAAAAAAAATTTTATTATTACTTATGTAAAAAAAGTAGACAAAAAAAAAAAAAAAATTATGTATGATTCGAAATACCATAAATGAAAATACTTATTAATGTTTTTTTTTTAAATATTTCTTTAATATTTTTTATTTCTTTTAAAAAAATTATATACAAGTATATATGAAATTAAACTATTATAATGAAATTTGTTTAACAAATGTTACATAGGAAAAAAAAAGAGTATAATAATATAAAATAAATTTAAAAATATATATATATATATATATATTTATTTATTTAAATACAAATACTTAATGTTTTTTTTTTTAAATATGCTTATAATAGGATGCCACAATATATATATGTAAATTTTTTTTAATATTAATAAATACTCGTTCTTTAAGTAAACATATATGTATGAACAAACATATTATTTATAAAAATAGGTTATAATTTTATTTAATATTATAAAGTAAAAATACAAAATTTCTTCTTATTTTTAAACTGTTTGTGCCCATTTCTTAGCTAAAGCAATACATTCATTTAAAAATTTTGTCATATCTTCTTTGTTTTCACTGGCTAGAGTTGCATTTAATTGAGATTGATTAATAAAAGGTGCATTTTTAAATGAGGATAATAACTTTTTTATTATATTTTTATTACTTAATTTATGTAATGTTATATTAATAGAATTCCAATTAATCATAGTATTACCTCTTTCAGCTATTAATTGAATTCCTATATAATATTTTGTAGAGGAAGCAATTTCTAATGGTTGTACATAATCAACCCTAGCTTCTATTGACTGATTTAAATTCTTTATATTTACATTTTGTTCTTTTTTATATGATAAAAAAGAATCATCGGGGACTAAATTCATTGGTTCGTTTCCATATATTGGTCTATGTACATATAATATAACTTTTTTAATTACTCCTAGTTGTACTGGGCACTTAATATCTACCAGTATAGTTCCTATTTTTTGATCTACACATTTTAAATCAAATTTGGGATAAAATGCTTGTGTTGGATAATATTGAGGTAAAGCTCCATTATTTGAACTATTTGTGCCATTTTGATTATTTTGATTAGAATTTATTTTGTCACTTGTTTCATTTTGATTAATATCTATTCCAATTAAAGATAAGTAAGGAGCAAGAGGACCAACTTCTAAATTTTTTAAAACTTTTGTTTTAAATTCTTGCTGGCAACCTAAAATGGCTAATGATGCTTCTTTAAAAGCCGATTCTGCCTTTTTTTTCCATTCTTTATCTGGTTCTTTATCTGGATGTAATATATGCTTTAATCTTTTTCCAAAACTTTTTAACTGTTCTTCACTTATAACTCTGGGGTTTATACCTAGTATATAAAAAGAATGTTTTTTAGGAGAATTTTTATCAAACCAGGTATACTCATTATATCTGTCTATTATAAATTGTACTGCTTTTCTTTTATCTTCTAACTTTTTTGATAATTCCATTTCTTGTTGTAATTTTCTTTGAATTTCTGCGTCATAGCTACTTTTTAATCTTTCTAATTTTTCCTTTGCAAATAATAAATCTTTATCTTGTGTCATTTTTTCACTCAATAATAAAACTACATCTGAATAAACTTTCTCTACTTTTTCATTATCAGCTTCTATATCTAAATTTAATAAAGAATTTAAACTATCATACTCTGACTTGTTCAAAATATTTTTGTACCAAAAATTTTGCTTATACACTAGGGATACTGTTACGGATTCTATTACTTTTAGTTTCTCCCACATTTCATCAATATGATCATGCATTCTTTTTTTATTTTTTTTTTCATTTGTTTCATCAAGAAAATCCTCTTTATTAAAAATATTTTTTCCTATGTTCAAAATATTTTTTATTTTTTCAAAACGATCTTTAACATGCTCAGTGTCAATACCATTTTTTAATTTTAAGATGTTTTTAACAATAAATAAAAAATCATCAAAATTAGTTTCACTAAAATTCTCATCTATATTGCTAATATCTTTTAGAAGTTCTTCTATATAGTTTTTTGATATTATACTGATAAAAGAATTGTTATCATTATTAGTGCTTATATACGTATCCTCAAAATTACCCTTCCTCTTTTTACTAAATACATCATTTTCCTGATTTACATAATTTAATTTCAAATTATTATCTTTTTCAAATAAATTAGGATTGTTAAGAAGCAATTCATCGATGAAACTTACCAGAGATTTCAAAAAAGTATCGAAATTTTCTTTACTTAATAATAGATTAGCCTTTTTAATTATTGAATATATAAAACCAAAAGACTTATATATGCAAAATAAATCTTCCACTGTTTTTTTATACATCAATTCTTCATCGTTTAACTCATCAATAAAATTTTCATAATATATTTTTTTTAATTCAGTTTCATTAATTGTACTTAAGTCCTCATTAACTACCATTTTAAATAAAATACGTTATCATATTAAAAGGTATAAAAGCATTTCACTTAAATATTCTTTTTAATATTTTAAAAAAAATATCAAATAAATTTTTTAATAAAATTAAAAACTTTTTTAATAGAAAAAAAAAAAAAATAAAAATAAAAATAAAAATTAAATAAAATTAGAGAATATTTAAAATAAATTTATCTTCTATTTTTTATAAAATTATAATTTATAAAAGTAAACTAAACAAAGATGCTATTTTATAATATATTTTGTTTATGTCCTTTTATAAAAATATATACACATTAGCAATGAAATTTTTTTTTTTCACATATTAAATTAATAGCATATTTATTTATTTTCTACTTTTTTCATATCTAAGACTTCATAATTTTTTTTTTATTTCTTTTTATTAAAAAATATATTGTATAGTTATTTATATCTGCATTTCTTTTATTAATCACTTATATAAAATTTTATCATTATATTTAAGCATTAGAAACAATTACTAAAAAAAAAAAGATAAATTAAGAATATATAAAATTTAACTATAATTTTTTATTAATATCAAACAAAAATACTTATATTTTATACATTCAAATATTAAAATCTTATTTTTATGAACATTTATAAATTTTATAAACAAATTTTTCCATAATTATTTTTTTTCCTTATTTTTTTATTATATTAATATAATGTGATGTTATCAAATAAAAATAGACATAATTTATCACAACTATAAAATATGTTAAATATATTTTTTTTAAAATAAACTTTTTATGTGAAAGAAGAAATATAGTATTTTTGGTATAATTTTTATTTATTATACATAAGAGCAACATTAAATTAAATATATAAATTCATAAAATAAATTAATCGAAGTAATTATAAAAAAATGGTAATGATTTAAATAATAGTTTTTAGTAATTGAGATAACTATTGCATTCATAGCATTTGTAATTTTAGAGTATGAGAAAAATAAATATAGAGGAATAAAAAAAGAAAAAATATTATGTTTTAAATATTTTGTCTAATTAATTTTATTATATTCAGTACTACTTATTATAATATAAAAAAAGAAATTGTATTATATATTTTTTTTTTTTTATATTTAAAAATTTTAATTCTATAAAACAGTTAAAAATGAAAATTATAGAGAATTATAATATATTTAAATTATGAAAAAAAGGAATGCATGCTTATATTATTATAGAAGGTATTTCTTTTTGAAAAATTATATTTACATTCAAAAAATTACTTATAAAAATATTTATAATTTACAATTTCATTAATTATAATTGTTTTTTACATTTTTACTCTTTTATAATATTTTACGAAATCTTTATTTTATTATAAATTAAGCAAATTATCATAGCAAATATATCATAAAGAACATCTATTAAAAGATTTCTTTATATAAGTGAAACAAATAAAATATGAATATAATAAAATATAAAATAATATATTTATTTATAACGTAAAAAGAAAAGAAAAAAAAAAAAAAGAAAAAAATATTATAATATAGTATAGTATAAATTTTATATCTATTTAAATTCGAATAGAAAACTATTAAAAGCATAAATAAAAATATGATTAATCTGAAAAAAATATATTACTTTTAAAAAATATTATTTTAAAAAAAAATAAAGTTTATAAAAATCGGTTTTTTAATCTCATTAAAAGCATTATGAATAAAAAAAAATAACAAAATAATTATTAAAAAATGTAAATGTCTATAATATAGTGTTAAAATAAGTTTAAAATTATATTTATAAAAATTAATTACTCAAAATTTCATGTAAAAACTACTAAAAAAGAAGTTAAATGCATTAAGAGCTTTCATAATAGTTTTTATAAATAAAATTATAATACTAAAAATTTTTTTGTTTAAACTTCACTACAAATACTATTTTTATGTATAATTAGTTCTAATATATCAAAATGTGTATATTATTTTTTTTTTTTGGAAATTAAAGGATAATAAAAAAAAATCTTAACACAATTACCTATAATTATTATTAGTATAATTGTAATATCAATAATTGATTTGTACAAATTTCTATTTTATGTTGTAATAATTTTTTAACTTTGATTTAATAAATTAGGAATCAAATATATTTTTTTGTAAAAATAATTCTTCCAAAATGATTAATTAGTATATTTATTTTCTATATATAATGAAACAGCAATTTTTATTTTTTTTAAATTATGTTAATAACTTAAATATTGTCTAAAATAATTTCATTTTACTATGTACGTATTTTTAATTTTTTTTTTTTCCTTATTAAGATTGTGCCAGTAATACTAATAATTATTAGGTATTCACAACAAAATGCATAAGTTACTTTATACTAGTAAATATTTATATACCTATTTTGTGAATATCACTATTTTATTCATAAATAAAATTAATGCCTTATAGTATTCTTAATATCTCTCTTATTAAATACTAATTTTTGGAATTTTAATATTCTTAAAAAATTTTATTTTATATACAATAATTTATTATTTTTTTGCTTCTTAATAAAGCATCAAATTTTATGTAAAAATACTATTATAATGTAGCAATTCATTCCATTCTTTTTTTTTTTTAATTTTAATATATCCTTAATTATAATTAAAAGAATATAATTGAAAATAAATGAGTAAATAATATTCCACATCATTATTTTTATAATTCATAAAATATCTTTATTATCTTTTATTTAAACTAATTTTTCTAAGAATAAATTTTAAAATACTCAATATTATTATTACTTTCCTGGAATTCCATTGATTTGGTTTTAGAAAACTTTATTTCATTATCTGATATAAGAGTATCATAAGAAATATGCTTATTGGCATCTGAAAGTTTATCATCACTAAAAGAGTAATACATATTTTTATTAATTTTCTCCATTGAAGGTAAATTTTTAAAAAAGCTCTTGTACTTGCTCATTTCCAAAAAATCCTTTTCACTATCCAAGAGGAAGTCATATAGAATTTGTATTATTCCATTGTTCTTTTGATACATTTCTGAATTATCGAAATTTTGTTTTTTACTAAATTTGTTGTAAAGATGTTTTTTTTTGACATAGAAGTTTAAAAGTTTAGAAAACTTATATATATTCATATTATCTAAGAAGTCTTTAACTAATGTATTGTCATTACTATGAATTTGGTTTATTAATGATAATTCTTGATGGTATTTTTTCAAAATACTATAATATTCATTTGGTTTTTTTAATATCTGTTCATTTTTCTTTAAGATAATAACATTTAAATAATCATTTAACTCTTGTAATTCTTTTGTTTCATCAATATTATAAAAGTTGTTTTTCTTATTTAGTACTTTTTCGTCGTTATTACAGCACATTAATTTTGCTTTATCTACACAATTTACAGGATTTTTATTGTTATTTTCTTCGGTAAAAAATTTTTCTTTGTTCCTTTTTTCATTAAATCTCTCCTTTTTTAGTAACAAAAAAGCTTCTTCTGAATACTTATCATCGTTATATTTAGATATGTTACTATATGAATATGAATTTTTTCCAAAAGATGTACTCAAAAATGAAAAAACGCATTCATCTAATTTTTCTTTTATTTTTTTTATTGGTATCAAAATTTCTATATCAAATGATTCATTTTTTTCTTTTAATATTTTTTCATTAATTTTTTCCAACATTTCTTTAGTTTCATTCATTATATTTTTCTCGTTTTCTCCAAATAAAAAAATAGCATTATTTATTTTATATATATAATTTAACTTGTCTAAATATCTAATTAATAATGTTAAATTATTTACTTTATCATGATTTTCCAATTGTAACTTTAAAATATTTTTCTTCAACTTTTTCATTAAAATATGGATATCTACAAAATTATTATTTTTTTTTTCATTAATATCCCTTACCTTATTTTCTTCAAGATCAAAATTATTTTTAACATTTATTTTTCTACTTTCGCTACTAGAAACAATATTTATTTCTTTTAAATCAATTTTATTGTATTTATCTTCATTTAATATATTACCTATTTTTAATTCTATATTTTCTTCATTTCCAGAATTCATTATTTTGTGTTTATTACTTTCATTTCTTCCTTTTTTAAAAAAGGCATTTGTTTTTTTTTCATAAAATGATGAAGGATGATATCCCCGTAAGTTTTGCATATCTGAAAACTCTGTGTTTAAATTATTCAATACATTTATTTCTCTTTTTACAGGAATTACATTAGTTAAGTTACCTTGAATTTCTACTTTATCCATTAAAGTAAAATCTTCATCTGAAAATAATGTTGAATAAAAAAAGTATTTTCCTCCGAGTTTTTTTTCGTCTATCGAACACAACAATCCTGACATTTTAAGTAATTCTATAAAATATATTTTTATAATGGCCAATTCAAATTTTGAAATATCAACTATATTCGGGAAATCTAATATATAGTATCTAATTTTTTCTATTATTTCACTTATTAATTTTAATATTTTTTCTATTTTTACCGAGCAAGTATTTAGTTTATATTTTTCAATTAAATAAATTATGCAAAGAATAAAAAGCTTAACTTCCAACGTATGTTCATTGCCATTTCTTCTCTTTATAGAAATATTTAACATATTCTTTAATTTGTTGGAATAAAATACTATAGAATTTAATATATAACTTACATGATTTTCAAAAGTCCTTTTATTGTTAATAATAGAACGCTGCTGTAGCAAATTTTCGTGAAATAATAAGTTATTATTATCCTTTGAATTTCTTTTTTTTGATAAAACTTCTTTAATTAAATTTGTGTTCCCTATATTTTTATTCAATAACTTTTCATTAAAGAATGAATCATAACTTTTGCTTTTAATATATTTTTTTTTAATTTCTTTACAATAAAAATCATATTTTTCATATTCAGGAAATTTTAAATTTTTTAACAACATTTCGTTTAAATTGCTACTCGTTTTTAGAATACCTTTTTTATTTTTTTTATCATCTAAATTATACGTATATAAACTTTTTTTTTTATCATTCAATATGACAGCTACTCTTTGTAAAATCATTAAAGTATCAGCATCATCCTTTTTATGAAATTTTTTTTTATCTTTATATTGAAGTAATGAAAGTTTGTTATCTCCAATTAATAATGAATTATTATTAATATTATTTTCTATGTCACTTAATTTCCTTTTATATTCTACTAAACTTATATTATTTAGAGGGTTAAAATGTGTATAATTTTTAACTTGCTCTTGTGAAATATTAAAAAATTTTGAGTCTATGTATTTTAATTTTCTGATGATATTACTTTTAATTTTATCATTGTAATTACATTTCTTATTCTGATTGTTCACATTTGTATGTGTAATTTCTATTTTACCAAAAGTAGAACGTTCATCTTTAGAATTAATAAAGTTTTCTTTAAAATTAATAAATTCTGAATTTTTATGTTTAAAATTAATTACTTTACATGAAGAATCATTTTTTTTATTATTGAAATTTAAGCCGCTCACATTACTCATAGCATTTTTTATAAGCAATTTATTAATACACGAATTCTCCATATTGCTTCCTTTAATCCCTACATTTGAATTCATTCGGCATATATTACTTAATTTTTGTTTAATAAATTTTTTATTAATATTATACATATTTATATTATCAACTTCTACATTTTTTATGCTTTTTGGCATTAAATTGTGCATTTTATCAATCTCTTCTATGCCATAACTTTTTATTTTATCTTTGCATCTTTTGGAATTTTCATCATCACATTTCTCTATATTCAAATAGCTATTTTTCTTTTTACGACTACTATACCTTGAATTATTGTCTCCATTAGATGCATTAAATTGTGATAACTTCCTACTGCCAATATCTAATGTTTTTGATGAAATATCTTTGTACATTTTAACTCTTACTAACTTTTTAGTATAAATGCTAGAGCATGGAATACTAAAATTATTTATCTTTTTTTTCTTTCCATTTATATAATGCCCCACTATTTTATTTTTTTTTTTTTTTTTTTTATTACGAAAAGCATTTTTTTGGAGGTTATTATTAGTTCTATATTTAACATACCTCGACTTTAATGATTTCTTTTTTTTTAATTCTAACTTATTTTTATTAGAAATTTTTTTTTTTAACTTAAATTTTTTTGTTTTTTTCATTTTTCTACGAATTTTAGATTTTTTAATTGTGATGAATTTTTTTTTTTTTTTTATCGTTTGACTAAAATTATCTACAAGTAAAGGTCTTTCTCTTGTCTTTAATTCAGACAAAGATGTTATTGAGTAGTTATTATTTTGATTATTTTTTTCACTAATGAATGCCCCATTTGAAAGCGTTAAATTGACGTCATTATCAAAGTTAAGTAATTCTACATTTAAATTTATTCGTTTTATTTTGTTTCTTTTGTTTCTTTTGTTTATTGATGAACATGATGAGTTAATTTCATTTTTGGAGTATTCATTAAAAGATGAAGAAGAATTTTTCAAAACTTGTTCTGATTTTTTATCTTCATTTTTGCCATTATCAGTGTGAAGTAATGTTTTATATTTATTTAATATTATTTTATTATGTGTATCGTTTTTTTTTTCTTTGAAAGCACAAATATTGCCACCTTTTATGAGATTATAAATACGTGCTTCCTCATTAATGGTATTTTTTTTCTTATTGACATGATTTTCTTTTTCTTCAAATATTTTTTTATTACTCATTTTATTATTTTTTAAGTATTCATTTTTTCCAGTTTTTATACTGTTTAGGTTTTCAAATGATTTTGGTTTTAGTATATTCTCTAACTTTTTATTGTTTATATATTTTTTATTTACATAGCTATTAGGCATATATGACTTTACATTTTCATTAGCATTTGAAATTCCTAGTTTTATTGTTTCATTTTCTTGATATATATTACTATGATCTTTTTCTGTTACGTTATTAGGAATTTTTCTTCCATTATGAATGAATGAGACATTTTGGTTAAAATAACTATTTTTTTTTATGACTTGAACTGGGTTTTCAGGTGAATATACAAGGTTTCTAATTTTATTTTTATTAGATGGTCTTCTATAAATGTCTTTATATTCCTTTTTGAATTCACTCGTTAATTTTAAGGATTCATTAGTATCTTTATGTTTAATTTGATTTTTATCACTAAAGCTATCTTTGCATAAAAAATTATTATCATTACTTTTTTGTTCTAATTTATCAGTGTTTGAAATAATATCTGCAGTTGTGCATGCTTCTTCTCTAAGAAAATCATTATATTTTTTATTAAAATTAAATGAATCCACTTGATTTATATTGCAACAATATTTTGTTATATTGTTCAAGATTCTACAAGAATTTTTTTTTTTCTTATCATAATTTATATCCTTATGGCGTTCTTTATATATTTGTTGGAAAGCTGCGATGTCAGTTTCCATATCAATATTTGGATTCTCATTAGTGTCTATGTTGCTTGCCGGAAGTGAAAACTCATTTTTTTGCATAAACTCCATGTTGTGCATTTATTTTTATTAACATATATATTTTATTTTGTATTATCAAACTTCCAACAAAATCTTTTTCAACGTCTTTATCCTTTCTATTAAATTTTCAGTTAGTACAAATATTTAGTGAATTATAAATCAACTGTTTTTCTTTTTTTAAAAACTGAATTATCTAATACAATTTATAATATATAGGATTTTTTGTTCAATATTATTTAAAGAAGAAAGTTCATATATATAGGTTTTAAAAATAGTTAAAAAGTATCTTAAAAATAACATTTTATATAGAAACACAACTTTATCTCTTTATAGTACTTGGATATACTAATGTTTTGTAATATTTTATTTGTATTTCCTTAAGTATTTGAAATTAAAAAAAGCATTTATTACTTTTTTTGAAGTTATACAATAAAAAAATTTGAACTTTTCCAAATAATTATATAAATAATGCGTATGAAAATTTATTAAAGAAAAAGTTATTCAAAACTTTTTTAATTTAAAGACATATGCACATATATGTAAATGAAAAAAATTTCAAAGAATAAATTGAAAATTTAATGTGATCTAAATTTTTATTATTTTTTTTTTTTTTACACATTAATATTAACATACCTATTTCTTTGAATTAAAGTTTTATTAACCATTCATAAAAAACAGCTATTTGTTTTTTTTTTTTTTTTTGTTAATATATTAATAATATATTAAAACAAAAAAAAGTTGTAAATTAAATGTATATGTAAAAGTGTAAAGTATTTTTACTACAAATAAATGCTATATCGCTAGCAGATTATCTCTAAAACGGTTTCTCATCTTCAGTTAAAAAGAATTAACTCAAAAAAAAAAAAAAATGTAAGAATGCGTTAATCATTTAACACATATATTATTTTAAAAAAATTTTTTATAATTTCACATTTTTTTTTTTTTGTTATTCTGATTAGACTAAAAATTTGATTATTCATAATATAAATGAATGAAGTCTGAGAAACAATTGAATGCATAATTTTTAAAATATATATAAATATTATAATTTTATAAATAAAAATTTTAAAATAAATATGCATTATTCAATTCCTATAATTTTTTTTAAATTTAAGAAATATATTAATAAAAAATTGAAATGAAATTTTCTTTCATCTTGTTCCTTGTTAAACATTTTAGTAACTTATAACATTTCCATTAATACAAATACATATTCAAGAATTAATTCTACATAAGAAAAATTATAATTTTCTTCACATTTACTAAAGAAAAAAGCTTTTTTAATTATATATACCTTTGCACAAATTATTAATAGAATAAAAGGTGCATTTTTATTCTTTATTTTCACTTTTTAACATAATAGCAAATTCTCTCGTAAATTTCATTGAAAAATATAAAAGTATTCATGCTAAGAAAATATAATATATAAAAGAATACTTCTGAAAAAAAAGGATATTATAACAATATTATTTGTTCCAAAAATTAATGTAGCATTACTATTCTATATATATACAAATTTAATCTGGAAATTTTCTGAATAAATAGCTAAATTTATTAATATTAAAAATGAAAATTAAAAGTTAGCTCCATGGAGTTAAAGGGCGCAAAATTTGTAATATGAAAATTTCAGAATTATCTGTTGACTGATAAAATAATCCATCAAATTGAGTTGTATACTTAATAAAATAAAAAAAAAACATAAGAAGAAAGAATGTTACGTTACTACCTATTGTAAATATTTGAGCATACTTATATAAATCACTAGTTTGAATGTCTTTGTCATAAAATTCTTCAACCTTTGTTGGAGTATTTTCTAGGCAACCTTCCATTTTCATGCCTTTTGCTTTTTCCGAAGCATGCTGATCATTTCTTAATTCTCTATATGCTATACAAACTCTTAAATTATTAAAGTTGCATTGTTTATAGCTCTCTTTTCTAAAATCTGGAATAAATATAAAATAATTATGATTTTTTAAGTAACTTAGGTCATTACACTTACGGATATAACTTATATTCGTATTTCCTCCATGTTCCATCATCGTATTTGTGCACGATGTTCTTCTCCCTTCAAAAATTCTGCAATTGTTTACTACAAGTGTGCCTGTAATATTTAAACGCCTCTTACACCATAAGTTTGGGGTAACATAAAGAGTAATTAAATTAAATATATTTATTACAAACCAAAAAACAAAAAGGATTGCTAATCCCCAAGGGAACCATTTAGCAGTACATCCAATTCTTTTAATACATTCTCCTAATGACATAAAATCATTAATTGTAAAATTTGAAAATATTGAACATATTCTGGATAAAAAAAAAGCTAAAATACTTATGAAACTTGTTAAAACAAGAAAAATTAATAAATCTGTTAACATAAAATTAATATTTGCATATTCACACGAATAATTTATAAAAAAATTGAAAGACTTGATAAATTGTTGAAATATTAAGGTGAATATAATATTAAAAGCAGCAATGATTGTTAAACAATTATAATAAAAACTAGCTCTCCAACTATGCCTTCTATAATTCCAGTTGATGTAAAATTCATTGATCATTTTAGCTATACGCCCAGGTTTTTTACTTTTCCTATTATCCATTTTTTTAAAATAACAAATAAGTATAAAGAGAATGAAGTTATTTAACAAATTTCATCTTTTTTTTTTTTTTTGTTTCAATTTTTAGTAATTTAATACAAAAAATAAGGTACATATATTTGAATACCCCTTTTTACTTAAATTTTTTATTTATATTTAAATAATTCTAATTTCTCCTTGTAATTTATTAATTTGGCATCTCATTATATTTTAATTTTTTTTTTTCTTTGTATTATATATTAGAATTTACTATACTATCATTATTTTGATTTTCTAATTTAAGAATTCTTAAAAATATAATTTCTTATTATAAATATATTTTTTTAATTCTTTATTTATTGAAAAATTAATTTATTATTTACATTTAAATTTTTTTTTTTTAAATTCATAAAAGCAAAAAATTTAAGTAAAATAAAAAAATAGTTTAAAAATATGACAGAGAATAATGGGATATATAAAAATATATATATGCTTCCTTTTTTTTTTTTTATAAGATTATCGCAAAAATTGTATTAGAAATAGAATAAATCTAAAAAGTGGAATATAATATATTCACTTAATATTCTAACAAAAAAATAATTCAAAAATAAATTACTTAGGGCTATAACTTATATTTTCAATGCAACAAAAAAATAAAATAAAATAATATATTAGTGCATATTCGTGCATAAATAAGCTCGATTTCATTTACATAAATATATAATTTTTGTGTGTATCTTATTTAACATATTTTTTTAAATTCTAAAAATGTAAATATATGTATATATTTTAAACATACTAAAGAGAAATTTTTATTTATATGGCAATATTAATGAGATCAATATATAACTTTTTTTTTGATTTTTTATCATTAAATGCATAGGAAAGATAAAAAATTTTATAAAAATCATAATTTTATATTAATCTTAAAATCCTTTAAATGAAAATACATGAGAAAAAATCATTATGTTTTAATTAATTATATTTCTTCTATATATTTTTTTTTAAAGTATCTCCTTAATATTGATAAACCAAATATGTGTTTTAAAGACATGAAAGTAAAATTTATAGTATTAAAGAATAAATATAATAAAAAGAATTAATAAACATTTTAATATAAAAAAAATTATATTAAATAAAATGTAGTCTTTAAAATGATTAAATACTTTTTAAAAATTTATTTAATTTTCTAAGTTTTAAAAAGTAAAAAGAAGTTTAATCAATTACAAAAATAAAAATAAAATGTGATTTGAATTAAATACAAATAAAATAGCTAAAAATAATATAAAGTATATGATATATAAAAATAAAATAATAGAATATTTTAATTTTCTCAAATGCTCATATTAATTTAAAAAAGAAAATAAAATATATAAAATGAAAAAAGTATTTTTTATTACAAAAAAAAATACATTTAAATTGTATAAAAAAAAAATATTTCAAATAAGATATATATATTATTATCTCCATACATCTAAAAGGCGGGTAAATTTTAAAAATAAATTTAATCTTTCTTCATTCATAATAAAAGATGAATCTATAGGTGTATTGACTTTTATAACAACAATAAGTGTAAATAATGTTATAGTAGTAACTAACCAAAATAAAATAAATGACACGGAAAATAGATAAAAATCACTTTTATGGTCAGAATCTTCTAAAAAGTATTGTTCTCTTAAATCAACTGTATTACCAGAACAGTTTGGAAAAGATTCCCAAGAACTTTGTTTATTTTTTATAAAATCAACAAAAAAATCGCATAATTTTTTATCTTTCAAGGAGCATACTAAATTAGGAGAGGAACGAACCAAAAATAGAAAACTCTGTACTTTTAATATGTTAAAATCATTACAACTTTCTTTTTTTCTTAAAACGATAACTTCTTTAGTAATTTCACACCCTTTGATAAAAAAAAAAAAATTTATACATAAAACTGTATCATAATATCTCTATAAATTTTATGTAATTATAAGATTTTATTATTCAAAGAAATGTATATATATATATATATATATGTATATTAAAATGTTAGTATACCTGTAGCTCTGTTTTTAACTAAAAGGCAATTATTTAAAGCATCCATTCCATACATATTATACTTTAAACTACACCATCCATTAGGGCTAGAAAAAATTGTAATAGTATTAATTATTAGGAAAAAAAACCAAGACATATATATTAAAGACAAAATCCATGAGATATATTTTATTAAGAATCCTACGACAGTGTAGTAAATCCCTAAATTGAAAAATTCATTATTAGTGAAGTTCGAATATAAATATGTTAAACGAGAAAAGAAAAAATTAATGAATCCCATTAAAATAATAAATATTAATACTGCCATGTAGATTCTTTGTACTGATGCAATTTTAGAAGAGCTACAAGAATGGTTACTAAACCTTTCACTTGATATCAAAAGTTTAACGATTAATGTATACACTATACCAAATACTAATAATATGTAAAAAATACTAAAAAAAAAGCTATATCTCCAAACGAATTTTTTTTTTTTCCAGTTAGACACGATGTACTTATTTTCAATAAAAGAATTCAATCTTTCTAAATACAACATTTTTTTTTTTTATTTTAAAAAAGGAAAAGAAAAGAAAAATACACATATAGTAAAAAATATTGCCATAAATTTAATCACAAACTTACTGATTTTTTTTTTTGAAAAAATAAGAATCTATGATAATAATACTGTAAATAAGCATATAGAATTTAAATACAAGGATATTATTACTGACAATTTAAAAAAAAGGGAAAATAATGAAATAAAATAAAATAGCAATATCAGGTACTATATATCTTTAATTACATATCGTATTAATAACTAAAAATGACATCATTATATATATAGATATTCTAAATAAAATAATTTGCAAATAACTAAAAAGAAAATTTTTTTATTTTATTTTATTCTTTTATAAAAATTAAAAAGTAAAATTATAATGTTTTTCATTATATATCTACATAGCAAAGACACTATTATGATTTTTAAATGAAAATTAAGTTTATGGATCATAAATATTAATTCTTTGTTTCTTTCATTTTCATTAACTATATTATATCAAAAAAAAATTTTAGCAAAAAAAAAAAAAAATATGGTGCTTCGTATTTTTATAAAAAAATTACTCTAAAAAATATTTAACCACGCAGAAATGAAAAAGATTGTATATATTTATATAAAAATAATATAATGATCTGCCTAAATAGTTCAAAATTTAGAAAAAATTAAATATAAAAGTATATATATATGTGTTTTTAATAGATATATACTTTTAAAATTTTTTTAAAATATGTATATTTTTAAATAGCATTTTTTTTTTTCTATAAAAATTTCACATTTTTTTAAATCATGGAATTTCTATAATAAATTAATTCCTTTTTATATGATAATGAAAATTTATCATATTTTTTTGATTTTAGCAATAAATTATATATATATTTGCAAATATATTAACAAAAATAATCAAAAAACATTAAATAAAATAAGTAGTACCCATGAAAAGAAATACAATTTAAAAATTGAAAAAATGACGAAAAAAAATTCCTTTAAAATTAAAAAAGAAAATATTATGAATAGAAAAATTTTAAACCCCCAAATTAATAGCTATACATTTTTAAATAATATTAAAATTGCTAAAAAAAATAAATTAGTTAAGATTAGTGATAATAATTTACTGAAAAGGAAGATAAAAGAAGAGGAGATATATACATTTCAAGAAAAAAACAATGAAGCAAAAAATGTATATGAATCAAAAGACTTATACTATGTAATAAAAAATTATGAAAAAAATTGGTATACCTTAAATGTTACTAAAAACGATTTACAGTTAATGTACTGTTTCCTGATAGGACAGGAATTTTGTTTTAGTGAAGTTGAATGCAACACGTACATTGGATTAATAAATAATAAAATATTTTTATTTAAAGAAACGGAAAATAATATTTTGTATCAATGCCTATATGATAATAAAATTAATTTACTTAGGAAAAGAATTAATATGAAAACATTAAACCATTTCAATAATGACAGAGATAATAAATATGAAAAGGAACTGCAAGATTTTTTTAATTTACAATTTCCTTTAGAAAAAAATATAGAAACATGGAAAAAAAAAGATAAAAGGATGAATGAAATATCTGATAAAATAAGGGGGCTAAGAATATTAAAAGCAGATCCAATTGAATCTTTTTTCGCTTTTATATGTTCAACTAATAATAATATACCAAGAATAACATTGATGATTGATTGCTTGAGAAGGCGTTATGGAATATTTCTTGCTACAGTAATTTTTCAAAATAATGATATAATTATAAAGACTAGAAAAGAAATGGAATACAAAAATGGTAAGATTGAAATAAATTCAGATGTAAAAAAAATATATTACGAAAATATAAAAATAAAAAAAGAGAATTATGAGAATTTAAAGAAAAATATGGAGACAGAGAATGATAAAAATATAAATAAGCATATTACAAATTATAGCTATAAAAGCATAAAAGAAAATGTTAAAACTGAAAATGATGAACATATAAATATAAACATAAAAAAAAATAGTTGCAAAAGTATAAAAAAAAATATAGAAATAGAAAGTGATAAATATATAAAGAATGATGTGCAAAGTGGGAAAGATGAATTTGTATACGATGATAATAAAATATTTTATGAAAATATAAAAAAAAAAATAAAAGAAGAAAGAAAAATGAAAATTTTTGACTTTTACGAATTTCCCAAAATCGAAATTTTATCTAAATTAAAAGAAGAAGATTTAAGAAGTTTAGGATTTGGTTACAGAAGTAACTATGTTATAGAAAGTGCAAAAATGTTAACAAAAATGGGAAATGAGAAATGGATAGAAGATTTAAGAAAAGAAGAAAAAACTAAAAATTGCATAGATAAATTAATGAAATTTCCTGGTATAGGCTTAAAAGTAGCTAACTGTATTTGCCTTTTTGGGTTAAATAAATTTGATTGTATACCCATAGATACTCATATTTATGATATTATTTATAAATATTATAATAACTTAATAGAAAATATAGATAAAAATGATTTACATGTAAATAAAAACACAAAAGAAAAAGCAAATAATATACAAATAAAAAATCCACAAATTTTAAATAATGTAAATAAAAATAATAAAAAAAATTGTTTACAAAATGTAAAACAAAAAAAAAAAGCTTTAACGAAATCATTATATATAAAATTATTTACAAAACTCAAAAATATATTTGGCCCTAATTGTGGATGGGCACAAACAATTCTTTTTGTATCTGAATTAAAAAAATTTGACCATTTATTTGAATGAAAATATATGAGTATATATATATATTGATACTAATTAAAATTATAAACGAAGTAACATAGAAATTATAATTTTTTTTTTTTTTAATTGTTATATATTAAAAAAAAAAAAGAAAATTTTCTAAAATTGTCTAATAAAATAAATTTTATTACCAAAATTAATCCAAAATATAAAAAAAAATTTTATGCATTTATTTTACGTATTTTATTATTTTTAAATTTTTTGTGTTTAATTTTTAAATATATTTAAAAGTGTCTATTTTAAAATATAAAATAATTTTCTTAAATTTTTCGTTAATTTTTAAACAACTAAATATTTTTAAATGAGTTTGAAAAAAATATATCTATATGTATTTTTAGTATTTAAATTTTTTTTTTTTAAATTACACACAAAATGTTACATGAAAATTTTATACTTATACCTATCTTTTGAATATTTTTTTCTTTATTTTTGTTTAAAAAAATTTATATATATATAAGTAAACCTTTATTATTTTCTTTTGCTTTTACAAATATTTTGGCAAAATATTTTCCAAAAAAAAAAAAAAAAAATTGATAATATATAATAAAATGTTATTCATAAAATAAATTAAAATTTTTATTAAATACAAAAAAAATGCGTATGCCTCATTCGAATCTTTAATTTTTTTTAGCATACCAAATACGTTTTATTCATAATTTCAATATTTTTTAATAAAACTGATCCTGATTATTTTATATATTTTTGTATATAAAATATTTATACAGTTATATTTCTTAGTGCTAAAGAAAACTATAGAAATATTTTTGTATCCCTTGTTTTATTTTAAAAAGTATTCATAAAATAATTTAAAAATATATATTTACAGCTTTTTCATTTAAACTTTTTTTATGTTATTTATATAAAGTAATTTTTTATTTTAATAAAATTTTGTTTTTAATTTATAATTTTTTTTTTTTTTTACGAAATTTTTAAATATACAATTTTTTTTATCTTTTTATTAAAGCTTGTATGTTTTAATATATTTGTTGAATATGACAATTATTGGAAAAACGATAAAAAATTATCTTAGGTAAATATGTGTGTGTTGATTTGTAATATGTATATATATATATATATATATATATATATATATATATTTTTTTTTCTTTGAATTTTCCTTTATTTTTTTTTTTTTATGAAATTTTTGTTCATACTTTTTAGCTAATTAGAATAATGAAATCCTATAGGCTTAAAAAAACTAATGAAAAAAAAGAGGATGAAAATGTAAAAGATATCAGTGATAATATATCAAATTTAATGAGTTTAAAAATTAGAAATGAAAATATACACATAAAAAATATTATAAGAACAATACATTATGTTTATATAAATAAATATGATAGTGAAACAGGTTTTTCTTATATTAAAGACATACTAAAAAACATTATTAAAGGTAATGTGTATGATATTGAATATAAAAAGTATATAAATAAAAATTGTATATATGAATTATGTTCTAGAATACTTTTAAATATCATAAAAACTAATGTTAAAGATGATAATTTTAATAAAATAGTAGAATTTTTGTTTGATATATTATATTATTGTGATGTAATAATAAGTGAAAAGAAAAATATAAAAAGTACCAATATAGATAGTAATATTAATCAAGAATATGAGTTAATCACCAAATTGTGGAATAGATTATTAGACAATATATTTATTAAAGATAGGAAACAAAGAATTAATTTATGTAAAGTTATAAGAGCTTTAGTTAGAAAAGCATGTGCACTACAAATTGATGTTTCTAACAAATTATGTAAAAAACATGCTAACATATTCTTATCTTTATTAAATGACAAAGATCATAATATTAGAGTTTTATGTTTAATCATATTAGAACCATTTCAAGACTTCAATACTAAGGGAAGTTATCTGAAATGTTTTGACGATTCTCACTACCTTGTAAGGATAAATGCAATAAAAAACATTTCAATAAATATAGAAGATAACAATTATGAGCATTTAGTAATTTTGAAAAACTTTTTAATTAGAATAAATGATATAAATCATAATGTAAGAATAAGTGTATATGAAAAATTAAAAAATTATTATTTTTACATTCCATCTGATATGAAGTTCGAGTTATTATTATGTGGATTAAACGATAAAGAAAAATCAGTACGTGAAAGTTGTTACAGTATGATTATACATTGGGTACAATTATTTGATGATAAAATAGAAAATTTATTGTTACATTTAATAAATAATGACATAGATAATGATATAATAGTAGAACAAATATGTAAGATTCATTTAAATAATGTAAGAAAAGGTAATATAAAAAGTAATACTATAGAGGTAGATGAAGATAGAGAGGTTTTTGAAAATAATAACTCTGAAGAAAAAAATTTGACTGGTAATAATGATGATAGCCCATATAATGAAACTTGGTTTAATTATTGTATAAATAATTTATTTTCATTAAATGCAGCAGAATTGTATATTCTTCGGGTATATGTTCAAAATTTCTCTGATGAACAAGAGAAAGAGAAAATTGATGCATTACAAGTAATTAATACTATATATTATTATCTGAGTTTGAGTAAATTTAATGAAAAGCTATATTATAATAGAAAAAATTATATTAACTGTGTTGAAAATAATGAAGGTGATCAAGCAGATAACCAAAATTTGTTTTGTTCTTGCGGAAAGAATAAATTGGATATAAAAATATTGGAAGAAAATAGAAAAAAAAAATTTATTGAAACCTCTATTTTTGATGATACATATTGTGACAAATGCATTTATTATACAACTAAAAAAAATGAATCGTATAGCAATAACAATGATAAAAATGAAACAGAAGATAATAATAATGGGGATTCTAGTATTCAAGAAAATGTATTAATAAATGAAGATAATATAAATGAAAATTATAATTATATTTGTAACATAAAAAATTTATTATTGATATGTAAATATTTAGATATAATAGAAATATATCAAGTAGAAAAAATTCTAAAATGTTGTACAACAATTTTATTAACAGGACCGTTAAGAGAAGTTATTATAAAATGCATGCTAAATAATACGGGAGTAAATTACTACAAATTGCAAAAGGGACATATTACGTGCGCATATTGGTTAAGTAATAGTTATATATATGCATGCTTAGAGTTATTAAGACAAATGATTTATATAAAAAATAAAAATAGTGATATAAATGAAATAGAAATTAACTTAACTAATCAAATATTAAGTATAATATCTGAAATAAAAGAACCATTTGATAATACAGAAAATGAAAATCCATTTTTAAGCAATAATATTAATTTAATAGAGGATGAAAAAAAATTAAGTAAAAACATATCTAAAAATGAAAATGTTGAAAAAAATACATTAACATTCATATTTAATAATATATTGAATGTTGAAAATGACACTATCTTTGATATAATAAGAAAAAAAAATTTAAATACTTTATCTATTGAGCATTTATTAATATTATGCAAAAAAATGCAACATAAATTAGATGTAACTGAAGCGAAAATTAAAGACTTAACAGAAATGGGGAAGGAAAAGGAAAATGAAAAAAATGAAGCAGAAAGTAATGCAATATCAGAAAAAGAAAAGACGGCAGAGACAAATGAGAAAAATGATATTAATGCATTTCACGAACAGATTAGGATGCATACGCAAATTTTTTTAAAGCAAATAACGATGTTAAGTTTATTGAGATTAGAATTAAAAAGAAGATGGTTAAGAATTTTATTTATATTGGAGTGCTTTTTATGCAAAAGTAAATCTCACTGTTCTTTTGATTCGGCCCTTCGTGAATTTCCGAATGAGTTATTATTGCCTGCTTTAAATTTTTGTTGTTCTATTATGCCAGATTGGGATGATAAAGAAATAGAAGATCAGTTTTATGATATTATTGTTTCTAAATGCTTAGGAAATTGGTGCATGTTTATAAGTAATGATGAAGAATTAAAGAAGCAAATATATGCATATAAAACAGCTATTGCTGATACATGTGATGTATTAAATAACTGTTTATTAAACATTGAAAAAATTCATTCTAATATTTATCCAAATATATATAATAAGGCCAATATTGATATAATGATTCAAACAGACAAAATAATAAATAAAAATACAACATGCGAAGAAGAAAATAAAAAAGCAAATATTGATGAAGATATTAGTAATAATTATATATTTTATGAATATAATCCTCCAAATGAGCATTTATTAAATTATTTCTCCGTTAATCAAGATGCTTGGTATGAATATAAAGAGTTATTAGAAAAGCTAGAAATAAATTCTTTAAGATGTGAAATATATATATGTGTATTAGGAGATTTATTAATGACTCATCCGCATTTAAATAACGATGAATTAATTATAGATGCTGTAGAAAATTTATGGAATTATTTAAATGGAGTAGTAAATACAAGTAAATATATTCAATCTATTTGCTTAAGAGTTTATTGCAAATTATTGTTAACGGAATATTTAGGAAATCATATTCATAAGTTATCTAATGAAGAGTTATTTAGTTTAATGAAATCATCGTCTCATAAATTAAGAGCATTATTTGAAATGTGCTTTTTAATGTCTCCATCTACCTACAACTGTGTTCAAGACTTTAAAAAAATTAGTACTTTTAATATTACGAATATTAATTCACATGATAAGATATTTTTATTTTCTATTTTTTCTATGTATCCATCAATGAGTGAAACTAATTTGTTAATTTTTCATTATACTTTTGAAGAAGTGATTTTAAAAACATGTGAAGGAGTTTTAAAATATAAGCTAAAGACTATCAATTTTACAAATATTCTCACATTTATGATTTTTACTTTATTACATAAAGCCAATATCAACTTTTTAGTTGCTAATTTTGCAAAGTATATAAAATGGATTCTTCTAATTATCATAGAAAAAGGTATAGCGTTAACTAATAGATCTAACATAATAGAATTGATATATAAAGTAATTCAAATATATCTCTTTCATGATCTCAGTGATGTTAATAGTTTAGAAAAAAAGAGAAATTACGAAATGAAAGAAGTTAAGAAGAGAGGAAGAAAAAGAAAAATTAATCCATTAGAAGATAAAATTGAAAAAAAAGAAACAGAAAAAGATATTGAAAGGGAATTTGAAAAAGAAATGGAAAAAGAGATGGAGAAGGAAATGGATAAAGAAAAAGATGAAAATGAAAATGAAAAAGATCAAGAAAAAGAGAAAAAAAATTATACTATATGCTTTAAGAGTGTCCAAGCTAATGTAAACACTACTATTAAAGATTTAAAAAGTTTTTTTGTGCTAGTTAATTTTTGTATGCATTCTTCTGATATCATTCGATCAAAAAATGAAATAAAGTATTGTGAAATTGTTAAAGAACACATTGAAAAAAAAATTGAGGAAATTAAAAATTATTTTATTAAAAAAAATTTAATTGTAACTGAAAATAATGAAAATAAAATAGAAAATGAAGAAAATAAAAATAATCATAATTTATTAAATTTAAAACAAATTGATTCATTAACAGAAGATTCGATTTATCAAGAAATTATTGAAGATTATGCAAATTATATAGGAAAATTGACTTCAAGAGATTTTTCTTATCCAATAATACCACGAAGTTTAGATCATATTAATGAAGATGAAATGTCCAAACAAGAAATATTGGATCAAATTAATAATACATGCATATCTGATGAGAACAAAGATGAAAATTCTCAGAAGATAGTTAAAAAGAGAGGAAGAAAAAAAAAAAATTCCAATATAAAAAATGAAATGGTTAATGAATATGTTGAGAAAGATAAGGAAATAAAAATAATGAATGAAAAAGATGATAATAAAAATAGCCAAGACAGTAAGATCATTAGTGAAAATAATCCCGTTATAAATAATACTGAAAATCAAATACAAAATGAAAAAGGACAGTTAACATACAAAAATGGAAATAAAGAAGATATAAAAGATACAGAAAAAAAAAGCGAAAATTATCATAACATGATTAATGTTAAAAATAATATTAAAAATAAGTTTACTGAATTAAATTTGAGTTCAAGTGAAGATACACAAAATAGCGATGGCAGTTCTAGCTTAAATGATTATGAAAGTATGAAAAACTGTACTGATTTAAATGATGGTAGTAGTAGTTATAGTAGTTTTAATAGCAATGATTCGACTGCAATGGCATTTAAAAGATTAAATAAGTTAAAAAGAACTAGTTATTCAAGTGTTGTTTCAAAATTTTAAATTTTATTGATTTTATAATCCTTTTTATTTTATTTTATTTTTTTTTTTTTTGGCTTTAAGTATATATTATTTCAAATAAAATAGTTTTTTAAATTAAAAATATATATGTAGACATTTATTTTAATTTATAAGTATTTATAAAAAAAAAATCAAGGATAAATAAAAACTTTAATAATATATATAAATTTTTTTTAAACTATATATATATATATATACGTATATAAATTTTTGAGATCCTTTTTTTTTAAATCAGTTATCTATTGTTTTCATAATTTGATCAATAACTTGAATAATTACTGGGTCATTTACATAATGGGACAAATATGATATTTTATCATTCGATGATATAAACTGATTAAAAACTGAACGAACATACTTATTTTTTAGCAATAACTTTAATTCTAAATCTTCTTTTAGCTTAAGTTTTTGCTCTTCTGTTAGAATATTGTCTTCTGTGTAATCTTCATTTGATTCATAAATATTATTGTTATTTAAAGCATAAAAGTTATTATTTGTACTATTATTATTATCATAATTATTTGCATTTTTTGTTTCATTTAATTTATTTTTTTTTTTCTTTAAGCATTCCTTTTTATTATGTTTATTAAAACATTGTAATGAGCAATAATATTCATAGCAACAAGTAAATTTATATTTTTTTTCATTTTTTAAACATATAATACATAAGTCTTCATTTTTTTTAACTTTTTTATTATTAAAAATGGAATCATTATAAACTTTTCTTTTCTTAAAAATTGAATTTTTATTAATAATTTTATCTAACTCTTTTTCATTTTTTAAAGTGCTATTATTATTTATGGATGAAAAATATTCTTTTTCCTTGTCTTTTTCTATATCTTCATCAGATAAATAAAAATTATCTTCAAAATTATTAAAAGGCCTTTCCACATTTAAGCAATTAGCATCATTATAACTCATAATATTATCATCAAAATTACTTCCATAATTTTCTATATCGTAGCTATAGTTATATTCATATTCATCCATATCGTCTTTTTTCCTACAGTTTCATATATATATAAATATGTTAAAAGATAAACAAAAAAAGATTTATTTTATTATCATTAACTTCATATATCATAAGAAAATAAAAGTGTAACTTTCACATGAATATATGATAGAAAAGTTAAGAAAAAAAATAAGGGAAAAAATTATTTCTAATAAATAATCTGTTTAAAAAGAACATTGAAAATTGATTTATTTAAACTGAAAAAATAATCTTCATAAAAAATTTACAAAAACAAAACTTTAAAAAAAAAGTATATTCCAATTAAATTAAAAGGAAAAGAAAAAGTAATTTATTTTTAATTGAAGTAATATAAATAAATTTTATAAAAAAAAATATAATAGTGCTAAAGAAATTTTAAATAGGAAATAAATTATAATTTAAAAAAATTTTAAACTTATTCTGACAAAATGATTCAAGTTTTTTTTTTTTTTATTTAATATTTTAAATGAAATTTTTTTTTTTTAATTCATGTTTCATTTTAAAACAAAATCAATAAAAAATATGTTATAAAAAAAAATATAAATATGTAAATATATTTTGATCTATAAAATTAATAACATTTTTAAAAATTATAATTAAATTAGTTAAATCTCATGAAAAAATCAAATCTAGGATAAAAATTTTTTTGTTATATAAATTTTTTATATTATTTTAAATGAAAAAATTATATATACATTTTAACTTAATTCCTCAGTGAATATTCTTTTTTATTATTGTATTTCAATTTTATAAAAAAATAAAGCATCCTATGTTTTTGATATAATAAGTTATTAAATTATGTATTATAATATTTATGAAAAATAAAATTGTCATATTCTGTTTATAACTAATCCCTTTTATCTTCATTCATTTTTTTTATTGAATACATCAATTACCATTGGAACAGTTCTTATTACAAAAATAATACCAGCCAAGATTCTTATTTTATACTTTAGTTCATTTAGTAAGATATCTTTGGGAGATTCTTCGTTTTCACTATTTAACAAAAACATTTTTACAATTTTTTAAAAGAAAAAAATATTATTAAAATAAAAAAATATATATAAAAAATAAATTTTAAAATTAAATGTTTAAAAAAAAAGAATTAAAAAAATATCATTATAAATTGTATAATTTTTTTTTTTCAAATTATATATATTAAAAAAATAAAATTACTAATCTTATATAAAAAAGAAAATATCTTAATAATTTTTTTTTTTTTTAATTAAAATTGTTTTACAAAAATATCCGATATATTATTTTCAGAGAAAAAAAAATCTATCTATATATATATATATATATTATATGAAAATAGTTTTTTTATTTTATTATTTTATTAAATATATACATATAAATTTTTAATATATTTTTTAAATTTAAAGAATTTTTTTTTTGTTTCTTCATAAATACATATGAAGATATGAAAAAAAAAGATGTATAAACGTTAAAATATCAAAAAAAAATTTTGAATATACTTCTCTATATAAAAAAGTTAAAATATATTCTCATATATATTTCTTAAATGCATTTGAATGTTTCTTATAATTTATATTTCCCAGAAAAGTTAGAAGCTACTTTTTTTTAAAATACAAAAATAACTATAATTATTATCTACATATGTACTTATACATGTATTTATTTTTTTCTCTATGTAAATACTGTTAAAACTTCTTTTATAAAAAGGCTTAAACATATTAAGCACATTCACAAAATATTGGTTATTCATTTTATGTATCCTCAACATTGTCAAGCAAATATTGTTGTATATAATATTATTATTATTATATTTCTATTATTTTACTAAAATTTATTTAAAAAATAAATTTAATAAAATTTTTTACATGGTTATATCATTTATATTTCGTAAGTGCTTTTTTAAAGAAAAATTATTTATTATATTTCTCTGTTCAATTGCAAAAAAGCTTATCTATGTTTTAATATTTTTTTAAAATCCAAATAAATATTTCTCTTGTTCAATATTATTTTATTAAAATCTTATAATAAGTGTATTCTACTGAAAACAATGAATATATGATTAAATAAAAGCAAAAGATATTTTCAATAGTAAAATTTAAAAATATAAGACAATTTTAATTTTTTTTTTTTAATTTTTAAATAATATTCCTTAATAAGATATTAAAATTTTTAAATTACTATAAATTTATAAAATACCTATGCTTCTTAAATTTAGCATGCTCACTTTTAACATAGATCATAAAACTAATTGATAATAAAAAAAAAAATTTCCTATATATATGTGTATATTATTTTATTTTATTTTATTTTTTTTATCTTTTAACAATTTTGAATTGTAATTTTTTTATTCATTTTTATTTTTATCATTTGCTTGTTATAGGATAAAAAAAAAGAGCTTTTTTTTCTTTTCTTTTTTTTTGACACTTTTCTATTTTAAAATAAAATAGCACACACAAAAAAAAAAAAAAAAAAAAAATTACACTAAGCTTTCCACATATTTTACGTATAATTTTTCTTTTAAGTTCTAATTTGAAATTTATTTACACACATAAATACAAATATGTGTTGCGATCATTGAAAATTATTTTTATATTTAACATAAAAAGTTCGAATAATATGTGCATCCTCTATTTTTTTTAAAAGTTTTTTTTTAAAAGAAAAAAGCTTACGAAAATAAAAAAATTCTAAATATTTTTTTTTAAGAATTATGTTTATTTTTTATCTACTTGTTTTTAAACTAAAAAAATTTGCAAGTTATTTATTTGTTTACAAATATATAATTAGATACTCCTAAGAAATTATTCATAGTTTAAAATTTTAAACTCTTTCAAAAAAATAAAAATATTTAGGTCAGATTTTATCTTAAATTTTTTTTTTTAAATATCTAAAAGATGTTTAATTCTTTAGTTTAAATAAAAAAATAAACTTCTAAATGGAAGGCTTGATAAAAATTACAAATATAGCAAACTAAACCATTTATTTCTGGTTTTCTTCTTTAGCATTTCACAAATATAAATTTCAATACACTTATTTTTTAAAAGAAAAGAAAAAAAATTATAAAAATAAATAAACTAATATATAAATATATACATAAATATATATATATATATACACATAGAATATAAGCATAAATTAGTATATAATTTAAAAAATAACTAATTTAAAATAATATTATATATTTTTTAGTAATAAGTAGGATCCTAATTTATTATTTTTCTTTTTTTTTTTTTTATGCGTGAAATACGTATATATTATTTTTTTTTTAAATTATATACAAAGCTTAAAAAAAAAAATTGGTCCGCATGCACCAATCTTCTTTTTTTTTTTTTTTTTTACGTAAAAAAATTTTTTAGCAGTAATGTTGTGAATAAATATTATTTATGCGCTAAATTTTTATTACTATAATATTATCAATACCTTCTTACTATTATACTATATTTGATATATATTTATAATTTTTTTTTTTTTTTTAATATTAATTTTATTAATATATTTAGTAATAATTTTAAAAAAATCCAATAAGTAAAAAATGTAAATTTTTTTTTTTTTTTTGACTAATTTTCTATTTAAAAATTTTTTTTAACTAAAAATGTACTGAGGGTAATATTAGAAAATTGTAGATATATATAATTTTTTATTTGTAATCAAGGAATAATAATTTTTAAGTTAATATATAAACTGAAAAAAAAAAAAAAAAAGTCAAAGCATGCAACTGCTATTAAAAAGAAAAAAGTAAAAACATGCAACTGCATATATATTGAAAAAAAAAAAAAAAAAAATTATGAATTTACAACATATGTTACCTTTTTAAATACTTCATTTTCCATATTTTTAACTTATTTTGTTATTGTAAAAAATGTTTAGAGTTTTATAAATTATAAAAAAATGAAATGAAAGCTTATTAATTCTTTTTTGTATAAGAATTTTCTAAATTAACTGAACTATTTTCTATTTATTTCTTATATTTCTTTTCATTTTATTCCTTTTCTTTTCATTTTATATCTTTTCGTTTCTTTTTTTTTCCCCCTTTTTTCTTTTTTTTTTCTTTAAATTTTATTATAGAAACATTTTTAATACTGAAAAGAAAAAATAATAATATTTTTTTAAAACTTTTTTTATTATATATATATATATAATATATATATATATATATATATATATATATATATATATATATATACATTTATATATACATACGTAAATGTATTTTTTTATTATTTTCTTTTATTAGTTTTTTTATAAAAATAATGAAAGAATTATTCTATAAAACATATTTACCCGTATATAATATATATGTATATGTATATATGTATATATATATATATATGTATTAATAACTATATATATAAATTATTAATTTAGTTCCTTTTTTTTTTTTTTTTTGACATTTTAATTTTTAATTAATTTACTATTCAAAATTTTGATAATCTACATTAATATAATATGAATTAAATAATTTAGAATAAAAGGGAAAGCAAACAAGAATTAAAAAGAAACCAATGTAAATTATTAAAACTTTTCCGTAATTTTATTTTATTATATTATTTTTATTTAATACATTTTTTTTTTTTTTTGTACCTTTTTTTTTTAATATTCAAATAAAATTATTAAAAAATGACGTCTGAAGAAAATATTAATTATAATTCAAATCGTTCAAATACAAGTTCATCACAGGATAAAAAAAGTATTGAAGAACAAAATTCGGACGATAAGTCAGTAAAGGATGATGAATCAGAAGCAGAAAAACTTAGAAGATTAATTGCACCATTATCAAAAGAACAATTAATAGATATTTTGGCAACATCAGCTATAATTCACCAAGATATACGTGATAAATGTAATGAAGCTGTTGCTTCATCTCCTTCAACTAGGAGATTAATGGTTCGTAATATCCCATTCAGTACACGTGATGAACAATTCTTGAAATATTTTGAAACTTTTGGGGAGATAGAAGATGGAATAATTGTTAGGGAAAAAGAAGGAAGATCTAAAGGTTATGGCTTTGTTACTTTTAAATATGTTGATTCTGTCCAAAATTGCTTAAAAAGTAGCCATACATTAGACAATAAAGAATTACAAGTTCGATTAGTAGCCGATCCTTTCACAGATCATTATCAAAATAAATTATTTGTTCGTAATTTGTCACAAAAAACCAATGTGGGAACATTGCGTTCAATTTTTGAAAAATACGGAAAACTGGAAGAATGCGTAATAATACATGACAATGAAGGAAAATCAAAAGGATATGGTTTTTTAACGTTTTCTTCTCCCAAAGAAGCTTTTAAAGTAATGCAACAACCTGAGCGCATCATTGATAATAGAGTAGTGTTTTTACATTTTGCAGTTTCACAAAACTATAAAAAATATCAAAATAATCAAAATTATGTAAAAAAACATCAAAATTACAATTATTTTCAAAAAAATAACATAAATAATCGTAATAATTTTGTTAGAAGAACTCCTATATATCATCATGAAAATGAAACACCAAATACTTTTAATTATCCAGTATCATTTGTCCCCAATATATATACTAATGTACCACATGGCTATCAAATTAATTATCCAGGTAATTTAGATTCTTTTAATGCTTTCTATAATAATCCACGGTATTAAATTTTTTTACTCAGAATCAATTAATTATATAAATAATTTTATTTAGTTATTATTTTATAACATTTTACTTAATTTTATTTCATGTTTTTTTTTTTTTTTTTAAATTAATTTTACTTCACATTTATTTTTTTAAAAATGTGCGCACTTTTTTTTTTAAATTATGCGTGCATAACTTTTTATTTTGTCTATTTTATTCTTATTAATATACCTCTAAATTTTATTATATATTTTTTTTTTTTTTGTAAAAAATTCCACATATATATAATAAATAACATTATTAAAAAAAATCACGTTTTTTTATAAATATTATTTTAGGTTAAAAGTACAATAAAAAATGAAACAATTTTGATGCATATAAAAAATTATATAAATATATAATATATATATTTATATTTATATAATTTATGCATATGTATATGTGGCATTTTTTGATCCACTTACAATATTGTTTAACACATTTACAAGCTTACATATATTTATAATTTAATATAAAATACATTTTCATATAAATGTTAAAATGAATATTTAAAGACCAAATATGTTTATATTTAAAAAAAAAACATGAAGTTTTCTATTTTCATGCCATTTTTTTTCTTTTTTATCATTGATTAAAAATGTAAATTATTTTAATTTTATTTTTTATTGAGATAATTTAAATGCAATAATTATATTTTTAAATAACCGAAAAAAAAAAAATAATAAAATTTTTATTTTTTGATAATTTATTTAAATTTAAAAAATTGCATTTGTTAATTTATAATAATACATATATATATATATATATATATACCTAGTTTATTCTTTTTTTAAACTTATATTTAAATATTCTTAATAAAACTTATATGCATGTCTATTTTTTTTTTTTCTTTTTTTATTTTCTATTAAGATTTATAAATATTGTAAAAAAATCAAAAAATTTGTATATTTTTATATTAAAATAAAAAAAAAGAATTTTTAGATTAATTAAAAATATATATAAATTCTTTACTTAAAGAGAGATGTTTAATATTTATTTTTATTTTGTCAGCATTATATTAATTATTCTTGTTGATAATATAATAAAAAAGACTAAAAAGGCAAATTTTTTAACCCTTAAAACAAAAAATAATTATTTTTTGTTTAGAAATTATATTTTTTAAAGGAATATTTAATCATTTGTAGTTAAAATTTATAATTTTTATATAAATGAATTTTTTTTTTTTTTACATTTTTAAAAATGTATTTCCGTTATATATAAGCCTTTCGTTTTTATATAAAAACTTTTTTTTTTTATTTATAAGGTTTAATGTATATATATTTATAAAGTTTTAATTTCGTAAAATTAATACATCTACTTTTCTATATTTTCACAATGATCCTTAAGAAAAATGAACTATACATTAAAATAAAAAAAAAATTTGTATATATAGTGTAATAATGAAGTATGAAATGATGTGTAAAAATATAAATTAATAAAAAATAAGAAAAATGGAATTTTTCTTACAAACATATAAAAATTGTATAAAAAAACCTTAAACGCGTGCTGTTTATTCATAGATATGACAAATTTTTTTATGAATTTTTAAAGTGGAAAATATATACAGTCAAATAAAATTTCTTTTTTTTGCTTGTCTACAAAAAACAGTATTTTAAGAACAACAATTGATAACATGAAGTAAAAAAATAAAAAGTTTGTGCATCATTTCTTGTTAAGCTACGATTTTATAATAAATATTTTATCAATTAAACTCTTACCATTTAAAAGTGTGTATACTTACTATTAATTTCTTAATATGAAACAAAGAAAACAAATTTTTTCCTTTTTTACAATTGTTTTTATTTTTAATTTCGTAAATAGAATAATATATAAAATTATTTTACAACTTTTTATTTTTTCAAATTTTACAAAAGAATAAATTATTTATTAAAAAAATATATGTAAAATTTCAAAAAAAAAAAAGATATTCTTTTTTTAACATGCTTCTTTTAAATAAAATAATAAGTAGGTTAAATGTACGCTAAGAAAGAAAAAAAAAAAAAAAGAATATTAAAAGATGAATAAATAAAAAAAAAAAAAGTATACATGAAAAAGAATATTGTTTAAAAAAACATAAAATAGATGTTAAATTATTTATTAAAGAAAAAAAAAAATGTCAGAACTGCACAAGTTAAGTTACTGGGAAGAAATATATAGAAATGAAAAAAAAAATTATGAAGAATCAAGCATTGAATTAGGAGAATGGTTTGAAGAAAATTGTGACAAAATAATAAACTGGATTGAAACTAATTTCAAAGAACAAAAAAATATAACAGTTCTTGATATTGGATGTGGGAATGGATTATTTTTACATAAATTATATGAAAAAGGATTTTTTAATTTACACGGTTTGGATTTTTCAAAAACTGCCATAGAAATAGCTCAAAAGCTATTTAATGGGACAAATATACATTTAGAAGTTTTAGATATATGTAACATTGAAAAAGAGATACATAAATCAAAATTAAATAAAAATTATAATTTATTAAATGATAAGGGAACATTTGACATATTTTTTATGAATAAAAAAGAAAATGAATACTTTAAACAAGTTTCTTTTTTCTTACAAATTAATACTGTTTTTTGTATTACTTCATGTAACGCTTGTAAAGAGGAAATATTGCAAATTATTAATAATTTTAATGAAAATAATTCTAAATTTAAACTATCATTAATTGATGAAATATTATATGAAACCATATCATTCTCAGGAAAGACTGGTCAAATCATCACTACTTTAATTTTTAGATGCCTATAATTTTTTTTTTTTTTTGGCAATGTTTAATTCATTAGAATTCTTTACATATTTTTAATAATAAAATACATAGAGTAATGTTTTCTTTTTAAAAAAATTTTATATAAACATGTTAAAAATAATAATGAATTATATATAACTGTTTCTATTTATGAGTTAACAAAATACAAAACTACACAATTAAATAAAAAAAAAAATGAAATATTTTTATAAAAGTCGAAAAATTATTAATTTGGAAAAAATATATAATTTAGAAAATCAAAACTAAAAAAGTAAAAATACATTTAAAAAAAGATTGTATATATATTTATCTCTTCTTAAATTTGTATTATAAAAATTAATTTTATCTGATAAATTTTTCATTGTTATTCAAATAAATTTAATTTGAAATAAAAAGAATTTTTTAAATCTAGAAAAATAAAATAAAATAAAATAATAATAAATTAAGCATTCTTTAATGAGATTAATGAATTTATTGTCTATAAACTTTTTACTATATATTACAATTTATTTTTTTCTTTTTTCCTTTTCTATGAGTTTTACTGAATTTTTTATCATAATATTATTAGAAAACTATAGAATTTTTCTATAACTTTTTTTACAGAATTTAAAATAAATTATGTAGAATAAATTAAAAGTATTATTCCATTTTTGTTTTGATAACTATCTTTTTATGATTCCCAGAAATTATCAATTATTCTTATTGTTACGATAATGTATATATTTTTGCATTAATTTTCTTTATACTATGCTTGTACTGTATATGTATATATATATTTTGTCATTTAGCATATATATTTTTCTTTAATCCTTTTTTATATATTATACACATACGAAATCTCTATATACTTAATAAAGTTATTTTTAATATTTTTTTATAAAATTACAAATAAACCTATTTTAGTATTATTAATATATTTTAATTTTTTTCAGAATTTTTGTAGCATAATTTTTTTGTGGCATTTTGAAATTGTTTATATAAATATTCTTTAACTCTTTAGCATCATTTAATACATAAAAAGAGTTATTTTTATGTACTTGATTAATCCCACATTCTTTTTTTTTTTGTAAATTCATAAGAAATATTTTAAATGATCAAATATACATATAGACTTAAGAAATCTATATGATATATTTTCATGTAATCTTAGTTACATATTTAACTTATATAACAAATATTCATATATTTATTGTTGGATATATACCTTTTTTATTAATGAACAATTAAAAATTTTAAGTGTGCAATTTACATTTAAATGGAACAATAGAGTTAAAAATATATTTTCTATAATCACAAAAAAATAATTAAAATCTAAAAGGAATATATATATATATTTAGAGAGAGTAGTTAATTTTTACAATTACATATATTTAACTATATTATTTTTTTTAAATGATATAAAACTTTGTCAAACTTTATTTGATTGTTGTACTTTTATTAGTTTTATTATAGAAACATTTATTTTAAAAAAATTAAAAAAAAATGATGTGATGATTTCCTTTATTGCTAAATAATCAGAATTATTGTAAAGTTGTACTAAATTGCTACATTCAGTGATATTAAATTTTTTATTTTTTTGATAATTATAAAAATTTATCATATAATTGCAGTTGTGCTGATTGTAAAAATGATAATAATTTCCTATTAAATTATATGAATTTAATTTTTTCCATTAGCATTTTTTGTAATTATTTTTACTATAAGAAGATTTATAATTTTTCACCATAAATAATACCCTTTTTATTATATGCGTAATTATTATTGCATATTTTGCTAGTGCTTTATATATTTTCAGCTTTAATACGATGATTTTGTGTCCTCATACAACTTTTATTTTATCTTTATTCTTATCTTTTATAAATAAAAAATACTCACTTTTTTTAATTTACATTTTTTAAAATTGTATTCATTTCTATTCTATAAAACTCATTATGCCAATATAATTTTCCTTTTTACTTTTTTTTTTTAAATTCTTTAATTTTTTCTTTGAATATTTCATATATTTATTAAATACATTTCATATAAAAATTATTAATTCTTTTTTCTAAACTTGTTTCATCAATGTTAATATTTTTTTATTATCACTATTATAAATTGCAATTTTATTTTGTCTTCACATATATATAAATTCATAATATAACTAAAATTTGGTGTTATATATTGAAGTAAAGATTATAATATAGTTCATATTAATTCTTTCATTATTTAAGGCATTATTATAAATTTTATCATTATTTATGCTTCTTTTAACATACCTTTTTCTATTTCTAATATTATAGTTGATACTTCTTACTTTTTTCATATTCTCTAAGTTATTATTCATATATCTTTTTATCATTGTTAATTAATATTATTGACGAGTTGATAAAACTAACACTATGGGCATTTAAGTTTTTATTTAAATGATTTTTTGTAAATTTTAAAATTTTTAAACTATATTCAACATAAATTTCTATAGTATCATTTTTATTTACTAATTTAAATAAAATATAACTCTTTTTTCTATGTATAAACTTTCATCTCATTTATTATATAATGTTATTTTTTATATTTTTTTTTTATTTTTTTAAAAATTGTCTTATTTTATTAACATGTAATTTACTTATTTTAGCTTTTGAATTTGTAAATTATTTGTTTATCTCTATATATATAGATATATGTTTTTATGCTTTTTCTAATTTGCTTAATTGGAATATTTGCTTCTTTGTGAAATTAAAAGTTATATTTTAAATATGGAATTTTTGAGTTACCGAATTTTTAATATTTGAAATATATAATTTTTTTTCCCCTCTTTTTTTTTTAAATAAATTTCTATATATTTTTTTGCTTTTTAATTCCCGTTTTGTAATTCATTTTTGAATTTTTAAAATATACTAGAATTTAAACAATTTTAGTATCCATATAACATTTTACAATGAAAAAAACTAAGAAATATATAAAAAATTTACTAAAGAAAAATATTTCATAATATAAAGTGAAATATAATACATTGTACAGTGTGTTTTAAAATATATTTTATGCAAATTATACTAAGGAATTTTATAAATCTTAAAACATTATAAGAAATATGAACTACAATAAAAAGCTAAAATGAAAAAAAAAAAAATGTTAAAAAAATTTTTTTTTTTATACTTGAAATTAATTTATTTTAACTATATTTTCATAAACATTAGGTGTTATTTGTTGAATAGATAGTAGTTAAAAGTATAATAATTATAAAACACTAAAAGGAAACTATATACAAAAAAAAAATTTAAGTGCTTAAATTATATTGAAATTGATAATATGTAAAATTAAAATAAATACGGAGTGCTTTTATTTTTTATTTCCTTTTATGAATTTAAAATACATGTTCCTTTCGTATTCATTTTTTATTTTATCATATTTCACAAAAAAAAAAGTTGATTTAAAATTTTTTTTTTTTGAAGTATTATTTTAGTAGAACACTAACGAATATATTTTTTTTTCTTTTAAATTATTGCATCTATTTCTTTTTTTTTTTTTTCATATCTAGTTACTCATTAAATTAAAACAATTCTATAAAAATTCCTTTAAATATTATATTTCAACACAATGAAACTATTTTAAAAAAAGAGGGAATAAAAAAAAAAGTGGCAAAATATACAATAATATAAGATGGTTAAAATTATCTTAAGTATTCTTTTAATAATTTTATTTACACTCAGTATTTATTAGAAAAAAAAAATAAAATAGAATAAAAAAAAGATATATCATAAAAAAATTTACTTAAAATATTTTTATTTTTTTCTAAAATTTAATATTTAAAAAAAATTTTTTTTTTTTAGTAGACATTAGTATTTACTCAAAATATGTAACAAAGAATAATATTTCGTATTTCTTAACAAACAAAAGAACTATTAAAAAAAAGCAATATTCAAATATCTTAACTAAAATAAAAAATTACACGATTAAAGCTGCCTATAAAACTAAAGTTAAAATTAAAATTTAAGAAATGTATCAAAATTAATTTTTTATTATTTTATAAAATATTTTTTATTGTTTTTTAATTTATAGCTTTTAACATATCTAAATGATATAAATAATTTAAATTTGGGAAATGGTAAAAATGAATTTTATTTAATTGCTTTACCACTTAGTGATAAATTTAACCCTTTTATTGGTATTTTAATGTATATATATATTAAGTTTTATTTTATTATATTTTTTTTTAATTCTAATTGATTTAGGTACATTTTGTCATAATAATATACAGTACAGTGATAAAGCATCTTTGCCAATATTTATATATGATATAGTACTAATACATGAAAATTAACTAATTAAATGTGTATTATGTAATTGATTTCATCTTTATTTTTATTATATTTTAATTTTATTTATTTTATTATTTTATTTTATTTATTTTTTTTTTTTTTTGTAGCTTTTAAATAAGCATATTGAAGTTCCATGGAATTTTGTTATTGAAAAAGTGAACATAAAAAAGCCTATATATTATAAAAATGTTTGTATGACTAGTATAAACGAGTTTTGTAAATATAAAAATATTAATAGTACGTAATTGCAACTATACAAAAATTTTATTTTATATTATGAAAACTTTATTTTTTTTTTTTTTTATTTAATTTCATTTTTTTTTTTTTAGAGCTAGACAGAGTTTTTATCAATGTTCTTGATTTCAAATCAAAAAAGAATTTTATTTTTTTGCCATCATGGATTATGAAAACTTTAAACTTAAAGTATGGAAAAAATTATAATAAGAATAATATCTTATTTTTAAAATATTTAAAATGTATTTATTATTTATTATGTTTTATTTTCCATGTTTTTTACTTTTTTTTTTTTTTTTTTTCAGTTGCTTTGATATAGTAAGACTTAGATTTGTAAAATTAGAAACTTGTTTTAGCGTCGTTTTGCAACCACATGATAAAAAGTTTTTTGAATTAAGAGAACCAAAAGTTAGATAAAAAAAAAAATTTAGAAAATTAAAAATTATTATTATTCTATTGTACATTTTTTTTTATATATTTTTTTAATAGAAAATATTGGAAGAAAAACTAAGATATTATTCTTGTCTAACAAAAAACAGTACCATATGCATAAATCATGATAATTTTGTATATTATTTTGATGTAATTAGAATTGACTCAGGTTTAAATTAAAAATTATATAATAATTTAAAAAATTTAAATAAATGTGTATATATAATATATTTCTTTTTTTATAGAAAATAAAAAAAATGTTGAAGTAGCCTCCATTCAAGATACAAATGTAATTTTTGATTTTGTTAAGGAAAAATATGAAAAATGAAAAGTAATTTTAATATTTATACTTTTGAAAGCTATATTTTTTTATAATAAATTTATTTTATTAATTTTTTTTTTTTTTCCTTTTTTCTTCAATTTATAAGAATTTATTTTTTTTATTAATTTTTTGAGTTTATTTTGGTTTAAAATATTTTAACATATTAAGTTTTATGGCATATTTAAAAAAAAAAAAAGTTAATCTTTCAATTTTTATTTACATTATAAAAATAAAGACTTATTAGATAAAAAAGAAAGAAAAAGAAAAAAAATCAAGTCAAATCAAAAAAAAGAAGAAACAAAAAAGTAAAGATAAAAAAATAAAAATAAAATGATTAATAAACAAAATAAACGAAACAAAAGCTTTTAATAAATTTTAAAATATTAAAATAATTATGATATATATAGATAAAAAGGATTAATAAAAGAAAAAAAAATAAAAAAATAAAATAAAATAAAATACTATTTAATTGTCTTATAATTAATATAGTAATAATGAATAAAAAAAAAAAAAAAAAAAAACATAGAATCATACGAGAAAATAAGAAATATTCTTATAGATGAGTTAAAAAAAAAAAAAAAAAAAAGACGAATACAGGAACAAAAAAAAAACTTTAGAATTTATTATTTAATAAGAGAAAAAGAAAAAAAAAAATTATTAAAAGGAAGCTCTTAATAACATATATTACAGGTTATTTGCTTTTTCTTTAAACAGTTAAAATGATAGACATGATTACAGAAAAAAAATATAATAATATTATTTTTAATTTTTTTTTTATTGAAGTAGTAGCGGTCAATATATATGTTATTTAAGCATAAAGAGCAAAAAGATGAAATTTTTGAGATAAAAGGATTGCTATACATTTGATCATATAAATAATAATTAGGAGGAATATTTTTCTGGATATGATATATTTTTTCATTATTTTTAACATGCTGATCGTTTCTAAAATAAGATGTTAACATACATGATTCCTTTGTATCTTCATTTAAAAAATAATAATCATTTATATCTATTAAGTTTAATTCATACCTTTTTAATTCTTTTTTTTCTTTTCCATTATATATTGTATAACCTTTTCTTTTTATTTCACTTAAGAAATTAAATATGCTTTTTTTTTTATTTCTTAAGATTTTATTATAATTTTCGTATAATTCATTTTTATATAATAGTTCTTCTAGTAAAGATATTAATGTTAGATAATTCATTTCATAATTTATATTATGAATAAAATAATTCTTTATAACTATTTCTTTATTTAAATATTGATTTTCCTCATTTTTTTTACGTATATCATTATTATTTTTTTTGAATATCTGCCTATTTTCACTACTTAAATATATATTTATTTTTTTTTTTTTTCTCTTTTTTTCCAAATATAATTGATACATAATCTCTTTATCTAGAATATTACAATTTACATTTTTAATTATATATTTTTCTAAATTATTATTCATCTTATAAATCATTTCATTATTTTTACTTGTTTCAGCATGAAAAATATTATGAATTGCATATTTTGTTATTTCATTATTTTCAATTTTTTTATTTTTATCTTTCTTCATCTTTACAAAAGTATCATTATGGTGAATCTTATTTCTCTTTCTTGAAAAGTATACATTTTCTCGGAAACAGTAAACATCATCTTGTAATTTATGTATCTTACATTTTCTTTTTAAACTAAATTTTTTTTTCCTAAGAATTATACTTCTGTACTTCTTAATTTCTTTATTTTCGTCAATATAACAAAAATATTCATCTTTTATGAAAAGGCTATTGTTTTTTTTTATTTCTTGTTCTTTAAAAAAATTTTTATCAAACAATTTTTTATTTAAATTTTTTTTTTGGAGGTTATTGTAGGAAATAACGTGATTCCCTGCATCTAAATAATCCTTTACTTTTTTTCTGATATCTTCATCAATATTTAAATTATGATAATTCATAATCAAAAATATTTGTAAATAATTGCTCAACTTAAGATAAATTTTTATTGCCCTATTTACATAACCAAATTTTAAATAAATAAATGCTTTTAAATTAAGAAAAAAATTTAGTTTGTTTTTATAATTAATTGATTCTTCTTTTATCATATTAAATAATTCCACCAATTTTTTTTTTTTAACATACTCATTTAATAGATATTTATACAATAATATAACATTTTCATTTTTAAAAAAATTAATATATGATTTGCTATCAAAAGTTCTTTTCAAATTGTGATTCTTTATAAAGTTCCTATTATATATATTAGTTAAAGAATAAGTTTCAATTAAATTATTTTCTTTTTCATTAACACATTTATCCTTTTTATATATTTTACACATTATCTTATTTTCACTATTACTATTTTCAGTAATAATATTACCGTTTTCTTCTAAATAATTATCATTTTCACAAATTGTTACTCTTTTATTATTTGTTCGATCACTATTATTACAATAGCTATTTTTATTTCCTAGAAAACTATAACTAGCAAATAAATAATTAAAAAATGATATAAAAAATAAAATTTTTTTAAAACTAATATATTTATAATATACCCTTAAAAAATTTATTAACAACAATGGTTCAAAAATAAACATTAAATATAAAATTAAATTAATATATATGATTACATATTTTATATCTTTTATTTCCCTTAAAAAATTATATAAAAAAAAAGGTTTTTTTTTTAGTTTTTTTACAATTTGATGGGGATCAAAAAAATATTCACATTTATTTTCCTTCTTTATAATCAACAATCTAATTGTCTTTTTAATGTTTAACTTACATAACTTCATAATATTTTTATTTATAATTTTTTTAAATAATTTTAAATCACACTGTTTTAAATAAATAAAGACCTTTTCATTTTTCATATTCAATAATATTTTTAATATTTCTGCCTTTTTTATGTTATCATACTCTTTTTTAAAAAAAGAACAGTTGTATAAACTACCATTGATCATATCATTACTTCTAAAATTGTTATTACTACATGCCATTTCATTTTGAAATTTTTTTTCTTCATTTATAACTATTTCTTTTTTCTCAAATTTCCTTTTTTGTTCATTTCTAAATATTTCTATTTTCTCAAATTCCTTTTCATTTTTAAATTCTTCAAATTTTTTATTTTTTTTTTTTTCGTTATATGAATTTCTCTCTATATTAATATATGTTTTTTCACTACAAGTATAAATCATATTTTTAGAAATTTTGTTTTTATTAATATATTCATGATGAAAAAGGATGTTTCCACAATATTCCTTTTCAGATAATTTTGTTTTTTTTGAACACTCGTTCTGATTTAAAAAATTTCCGATGGCTTCAATTTTTTTACATTTTTCATTCCTTTCATTAAATAAAATTAAATTATTTTTATTGTAAATATTAAATGGACATATATTAAATTTAAAATATATATCTAACAAAATATCTAAAAGAATTTTTTTTTCTGTTTCATTCTTTTTAAAAGATATATCAGAAGGGCTGTTTTTTTTTTTTTCTTTATGTAAAGTAAAATGAAATGAATTATAAGTAGTTCTTAATTTTTTATTTATAAATTCAAAATCATCTTTTAACAAAAATATTATATTTTTGCATAACAAATGAGCATTTAAATCACTATCAGAAGAAGTTTCATAAATATTTTTAAAATGATAAACATTAGTGCATAATAGAAAAACTAAAAATTTATTAAATAATTTTTTAGTAATAAAAAAGGAAAATTTTTTTTTCCTTTTTGTTTCTTTTTGCACACGAAGAATTTTTTTTTTTTTTTTATTTTTTCTTAATTTTGCTTTTGTTTTTTCTTTTAATTTATTTTCATATATTTTATGAATCAAATGAAATAAATATATAATACTTTTTATTTTTTTTTTTTTTCTTTTTCTTATTCTATATCTTATTTTGTAATACATTGTTTTTGTACCTTTTTCTTTTTTTTTTAATCTTGTATAAAATAATGAAAGAATATAAACTTTTTTATGAAGAAACAATATTTTTATTATATCGTATATAACTTTTCTTTTATTATGAAAACGTTTATGCAAAATAAGAAATATTTTTGTAGCAAGAAAATATTTTTTAAATTTAAAAAAAGAGCAAATTAACAGTAATCCGATATCAGTTAATTCTTTCTTATTTGTATTCTTTTTTAAATTATTTAAAATAACCAAAATATTTTTGCTATTTCTTTTATTTTCTAATATAAGTTCAAAAAAAGATTCTTTGATATTTTTGGGTCGAAATTGTAGAAATGTGTTGTAACCATATATATATAAAGAAACATCATTAAAATAATTTTTTTTTTTTTCTACTGAGTCATTACAAATATTTTTACTAAATGAAGTATATTGGAATATTCTCAAATAATTAATATAATTTTTAAAGTAAGTATAATTTTCATTACCATTATAGATATTATTAGTAGTATCATTATTATAATTACAAATAATATTATTCATATTTATATAATTTTTTTTTTTTATCTTAATAGTATTTCTATATATTAAAGAATTCTTATTTGTTAGAATTTGATGTTCTAAAAAGCAGTTCCTTATTTTTAGTTTTCCCTCATTTTCCTTAAATACTTTTACATTAAAAATTATTGCTGATATAAAAAATTCTTCTTCATTATAATTATTATTATCATGAAAAGCACATAAGCTTATTATGTAATTATCTAAATAAAAATTGCTTAGAACACTTACCTTTTCTATTCCGTTTATTTTCTCTATTTTTATAATTTTAATATTTTTTTCTTTAGCAATTATGTACACACCTTTCTGAGTTGCACATGTATGAATCAAAAATAAATTCTTTTCTTTTTTTTTATTACAAAGTAAATGGTTATATTCGCTCTCTGTACTATCACATTCTAGTTTACCTTTATGTAATTCACCATGTATAAGTTCATTTTTGTAATATTCACGTGTATTATCAATTGAACTTATTCTTTTATCAGTAAATGTTATATCATTATTACATTTTCCTTCTTTTTCTTTTATTTTTCTATTGATATATGGTTGATTTATTTGAACTAATGAGTCTATTTTTAAATCATTATATGAATCTAGGAAAATCTGAGCCACTTTAGTTTTATCAAAAAAATTAATAACAAAAATGGAACATTCAGTACAAATAAAAATATAGCAATGATACCAATAAAAATTTAATATATTTTGTTCTTTAAATATGATTGTGCTATTTATGTGAAATTCATAAATATATAAAATAGAAACTGCTTTATTTGATGATAATATGCAAATATTATTATTATGATAACTATCAAAAAAAGGGTTAATTATACAGCTGTTCAAATATTTTATATTATAATGGAATATTTTATTACATACAAAAGCTTTTATAAAAGATTGCTCTCTTTTATTTAAATTTATATACTTTTCTTCATCAAAATAATATGATTCTCCAAACTTATTTTGATATGCATTACAATTTTCATTTTTTGAATCAAAAAAAAAATTATTATTATTTTCTTTTAAATCATTTCTTATATTTAAGTAAATAAGATATAAGTTATGCAAATTATCCATGAAACACATAGCATTTTCTTTTTTATTCATCGATATGTTTTTAATTGTAGAATTACTAATTTTTTTGTTCAGAATAATATTTAAATATTTATCAAAAATACTAATAATTCCATTTGACCAACCAATTAAAGAAATATGTTCAAAAATGTACATACTTGTAATGAAACAATCGTTAAATAAATTATTTATAAATATTCTCACGTTATTTACATTAACTTCATTTATATTTATATTGTTACCATTGTTATTATCATTGTTATTTTTATAATTTTTAGAATTATCCATTAAAACTTTTTTTAAATTTATATATTGATAACAATTTTTCATTTTGTTATATTTATCATAATTTAGGAACTTTTTTATATTTAAACATCTATGAGTATATATATTTTTTTTTTTTTTACAACTCTTCATATGTAAATCCTTATAACACTCCTGTTTTGATAATGAGTAAAAACAATTTTGCAATTTAGTCATTTTTTTTTTTTTATATATATGAATGCATTTACAATATTAATTTCCTGAAAGCTCTACTATTTTTTATGCATTTAATATACATTTCGTTTTTATTATTAATTAGATTTCTCTTTTATCATACACTTTATTTATTCATCTTTGTTAAAAAAAAAAAAAAAATTGAACACATTTATATATACCAGCTGATTTATTATTTTTAATAATATATATTTTTTTTTTTTTTTTCATATTCATTTATAAATATATCTCTTATATGCACGTTTTTGTTTCTTTGTTTTCCATTTTGTTTAGTAACTATAAATTAGCTTTATATATTCAACTATATAATGAAATGAATATAGTTAAGATATTTACTTAAAATGTCTTATTATTTATTTTAATTAAACTTATATATATCGTTCATTTCAAAAGAATAATTTTATTTTGTTTAATTTTACCTAATTTCAAGTGATTTTATTAATTTTAATTTATTTCCATTTAATTATATTTCAAATAATTTGGCTTTATATTGCATTTCTTTTGATTTAATTTGAAATCATTATATATATATGTAATAAAACCATATGTTTTATTTTATTTTGTTTTTATTGTAATCTTATTATTGTATTTTATTTTATTTTAATTTCATCTTATTAATTTATATTTTTACTGTATTTTTTTTTTTTTTTTTTTATTTTTATTATTTCAAATTATTAGAAATATTATGTTTTGAACTTTTTTAATGAAAATGCATGTATATTTTATTTGTCTTTACAAAATTATATATTTATTATTTCTCTTTTTTTTATTATTTTTTTGTAGATGCATAAATTAAAATAAAGAAAATTTTAGAATCAAGATTTATATTTTTTTTTTAATGAATTTCCATTATATTTAAAGCATTTCATTATTTTATTTTATTTTTTTTTCATTTTTAATATAAAAAATAATTATTACATTTCATTTTTATTAACATTTTATTAAAATTTTTAATTTATTTATCATATATACATTATTAATTAAAAATAAAATTAATCTCTTTCTTTCAATGTAACTTTTCTCTGATACATTAAAAAATAACAAGTCTTACTTTTTTCTACATTTATCTGCATTTAAATTCATTAAAATAAATAACTTTTTTTTTAATATTAAAATATTAAAACATTACAGAAAAAAAAAAAAAATAAAATAAATAAATAAATAAAAATAAAACGAATAATTAAATTTCATATTATTACACAATAATTCATAAAAATAAGAATCTATTTTTTTTCAGTTGTAAAATTTCCAAATTTGACAAATTTACAACACACAACAAAAAAAAAAAAAAAAAATGTAATTCTTAATTTTATTTTAATGTTTTAAAATTATTTTTTATATCTTTTTTTTTAAACAGAAAAATTTTTTTATCAACATTAATTTTGTTTTTGCATTTAAAAATCTGTTGTTTTTTATCAAAATGATTAATAATCAAATAATTTTACTTTATGATTTTAAAATAAATTTTCGAAAAAAGAAAATAAGAAAAATTTCTGTATAATTATGAATTCACATATAATATAGAATGTACCAAAGGCAAAGATCTTAATTTTTTTTTTCTTTCTGCTTTTTGAATATTGATAAAAAAAAAAAATATGCTGAAAAATAGTTTTATTTTTTTAATTTTAATTTTTTTTATTTTTTCCCCCCACCTAAATATACACATATTTGTATAAAAATAAATGGATCCATATAAATTTAATAGTTGGATAAGAATTTTAATATCATTTTGTTCATCTGGTGTTTATATTTTAGTTTCTTTAATGTTACCTTTATTTGTGGTAATTTTTTCTTTTTATAAAAAAAAAAATAAGAATTTTTATATTTTTTTTTATTAATTTCAGCATTATGTATACATATTCATTTTTTTTTTAGGTAACACTAAGTTTTGAAGCTAGATATGGAATATTTTTTATAGACCCTTATAATGAAAATAAATTTTTAAGATGGGATGAATATGAAAATAAAATATGTAAAAAGGTAATAGAAAAAAAAAAGAGAAAAGACTCTTAATAAATGTAAAAAATATTTTATATATATTTGAGGATATATTCAAATTATTTAATATATATATATATATATATATATATATTAAGTTTATTATTTAAGTAAATTTTAATTATTCGTCTTATGCTACCTTATTTTTTAGGAAGCAGATGATCCAAGTGAACCAGAACTTGAAAAAAAGAAAAAATTATTATGCCATTCTTTAAATTTTTTTAAACAATATTTTTTAATAGTAAAATATATTTAATATGAGTTTGCGATAATTCAATTCTATCTTGAACATGAATTTTACTTATTATATATTTTATTATAAACTATATAATTTTTTTTTTTTTGTTGTTGTATTTTATTTCAATCAGATTTTTATAGTAGTTTTGATAAATTTAATTATAGTAAAAGGTATGCTCATATATACTCACTTTAGAGAACATCCAGAAACGTTTGCAGAAAAGCATGTAAAGTTTTGCAATAAATTAATTATTTTAATTACATGCTTATCATTAATTAATTCTGCCTTAATTATTATTCCTGCCTTTCTTTTTAATAAAGAAAAAGAGTAATAACTGTTGCTTAAAATAATTGATTTAATAAATTTCTATTAACATTTTTTTTTTTTTTTTTTTAGATTCGGAGAAAAATATTATTTACACCCTGGATTTTATATATTACTGTCTGATTTTTTATCACATTTTGCCATTACAATTTTTTTACAGAGGTAAAGTAAAAATTACAATTTATTTTGATAAATATATTTTCATAAATATTTATTTTTTTTTCTTTTAGAGACAAGATAATATTAAGAAGTGTTTGTGAATTGGAGCTTTTACCCTGGGAGAAAAAACATAAGTTACCGGTTTATAACGTTGATTTTAATGATAATTTAATTAGTCCTAATGAAATAACAAATTATCGTAAAAAAAAAAATAAAATTATTTATATATAAAAAAAAAAATTTTATTTTTTTTTTTATCATTTACTTATCTCACATATTTCTTATATGTTTTATATTAACAGTTCATAGAATATTTCAAGCAGATCATATAAATGAGGAACAACTAAAAAACTATTTTAGAACAGATAATTATGAGGAAATTTATTATATCATTATGAATAATATAAAAAACCAAAACCAAATGATGAACATTTATTGATATTTAATTTACTAAAAAAAGAATAATGCAACTCATTTCAATTATAAATAAAAAATTTGGCCATTCGGGATATCTAATGAGAAATATTTTCTCATTTATTACTTTATATATTTGTTATATAATAATTTATTAAAATGATGTATTCTTTTTTTTTTCATTATAACATAAATTATATTTAATAAACTTTGATAATTAAAATTTTTCTTTAAAATAAGAATGAAGAATTATTTGTTTGAAAAATCTATATAATCTTTAAAAATTGATTTTTAAAAAATTTATTACATTTTCAAGATTTTTAATTTTTTTAAAATGATTATAAAAAAATGTAAAAAAATAAACAATTTATATGCAAACAGAAAATTATTTTCTAAATATCATTAGCAAAAAGTTTATCTTATATATTTTTAAAAACAAAAAAAAAAAAAATGTATAACTTCAATTGACAAAAAAAAAAAAAAAAAAGTGTATATATAAAATTTTTATAAAATATATGGTATTTATATATTTTTCTTGAATTTTTTTTTTATATTTTAGAAAAATCGATACATAAATATTTTATTATATTATTATATTGTATAAAAGGAATGTTGTCGTTTTGATTTTGATATGGTAAAAAACTTTTAATGGGTGAATTAAGTTTTATATGATAAATATTTTTATTTTTATATGATACAATATCGTCTATATATAACTTAAAATTTTCTAAATTAACAAATGGTAATTTATAGTTATCTATTAGATTTGTTAAATCTATGTTTGTTTTTTTTTGTTTTTGTAATTCAGATAGAAATATTGGTTGCTTAAAATAAAAAGACATAAAACTTTTTTTTTTCCATTTTTTTAGAATATAATTTGTATATTCATTAAAATAATGGTTTTTCATTTTATCATTTGTATAAATATATAGAGGTTTTTGAACACTTTTTAAATTGGTAACACATCTTACATAGATATTGCTATAATAAATTTTTTTCTCATTATTTTTTACTTCGTTTTCATTTAAATTTTCTTTTATTTTGTTATTTTTAAGTAAATTTTTAATATCACTTTTTTTTATATTACTTCTACTATTTTGTTTGCTTTCTTTTTTTTTTCCTTTATCTTCTTCAATTTCATTAGCCAAAATATGTTCCCCTTTTTCCAAGTCATAAATATAAGTATTCATATATATATCTTTTTCATAGGGTATACTATCTTTGTCTATTAATTTTAAATCTTTTTTATAATTTTCAAATAAATTTAAATTTACATTTTTTTTTTTAATTTTATCATTATAATACTGTTCATTCATAGATATATATTTGTCCTCCTTATTAACATTTTCATTACTAACTAAAACAATAATATCACTATTTTTATCAAATATAATATTATTATAAACATATAATATTTCTCTATTAATATAAACTAGATTGTCATCATTTATATTATAGTTGTCTATAATAATATTATGATTTAAATTTTCATATTTATAAAAATGATCTGATAATTTATCAATATAATAATATATATTAAATAATTTATTGCTCCTAGCTAAACTTCCTAAGATATAATAATAATCATCATACATATTATAATTACATATGTATAAGCATTTCTCCTTTTCCCATTTTTTAATTATTTCAATATCTATGTTGTTTAATTTATTAAAAATTCTTTTTATATATGACATAGCTTTACTCGGTTTGTCATTTTTCTCATTTTTTTCTGTAAATTCCGAGTTATCTATGCTATCAAAATTATCTCCGTTAGTATCAGAAATTTTGTTTTGCTTCTTAAGATTGTTATAGTTATCTTCTGAAAAATAAGAGTTACTTTTTTTTATTTTTACTGTTTTATTTGGTATAAAAATATTAAAGTTTTTCTCTTCATTTTTGTTTTCATTCCCTTCTATATATTTTAATGAATTTTTATAATGATATATTTTGGGAAGAATAATCAAAGGTTTTTCATTTTTCTTTTTTTTTAAAATTTCTTTTATTATTTCAATTTGTAAAAAGCTAAAATGACCATTTTCTACATTTTGCTTATTATAGCCAATGTTGGCTCCATCTAATATACATGTATATGAACCTTTTTCAAAAAGTTTATTCATTTCATTTGATTCGAAACCCTTTTTTTTATATTTATTACTATTTTCCTCTGTTTCCGTATCTTCATGATTCTTTTTTTTTTCTTCGTTTTCATATTTATTTTTTTCCTTTTCATTTTTTCTATTTATTTGTTCTTCATTTAATGCACTCGTTAAATCATTATTTTTTCCCTCTTTTTCTTCATCGATATCATTAGATCCATTCAATATAGAAAAAAAATGTTTTATCTTAAAAATTTCTTTATTATTGAAAAGATGAGTAATTAAAATGATATTAACAATTACAATTATAATATGTTTTAATGAAAGGAAATAAGTGTTAATATTTTCTTTACAGTTTTTACAGTTATAAGAATTTTTAATATTTTCAGTTAATTTTATAAAAGGTAATTTTTTTGTAATTTTATGAACATGATAATATATATTTCTTCTTTCTTCTTCATCGAAAGTCTCTTCATATTTTTTTATATTTATATTCACTGATTCATAATTACTTTTATATAATTCAAGAATATATCTTAATTGTTCAATTAAGATATCTTTAAGAAAATTTTTTTCTTTTTTTTCATATTCTTCTTCTATATTACTTTTTTTGTTTTTAATTAATTTGTTTTCATAATTTATGCTTAAAGTATCTTTTAAAATATCATCATTTTCCTTTTTACTTATTATATATAATATGTTCTCATAAACATAATTAATGAGTTTTAAAATGTAAATTAGTTTAATTTTAATTTTATTGTCATTCATATGTTTAAATATATCAATCAATAAATAATTATTCAAAATATATATTGTATCTTCTTCTTCTAGTTTAATATCATATTTGTTTAAATTTTTTTTATAATTTTCAAAATGAGTGTAATCTATATTTTTTATTAAAATGTCCCTTTTATTGTTTACATTTATATGATCAATATTATTACCATCCTCTTCTACTTTATAACCTTTTATATTATCATATATTAAATTTACTGAATCTCCTTTTTTTTGATACGTTTTACTATTTATTATATTTTTACGATAACTTTTATCAAAAGAAAGATCTAAAATATATGTTAAAATGTATTTATAAAACCTTTCTCTTATTGTTATCTTTTTTTCTATCATTTTATTTATTGTTAATAAATACTCATATATATAATTATTTGAAATATAATAATTGCAAATAGCTAAATATGAGTTTTCTTGCATTTCTATGTTATGAAATTTCATTTTCTGAATAATTTCTATCATATTATTAATATCATTATATCTACTGCATAAATTTAATACATTTCCACAAATGGTACTCATTTTCTTTGATAATTTTTTATCCTTTGAATGATTGATTAATAAATCATCTAGTTTTGCAAGAGATTTCTTCACATTTTGTTCTTTTAAACTATTACCAATGTCTAAAAGAATTTTTTTGTTTTCTCTTAGTTTGCTCTTTCTTATCTATAAAAATGAAGTAGGCAAGATAAATTGCAAAAAATTAATAAGAGTAACAAATTATAAAGCATTAATAGATGAAAAAAAAAAAAAAAAAGGTTTATTAATGAATAAAATAATGCTATGAATATTATTTATATATAAACTTACACTATCATTTTCTTTCAAAGCATTCAGAATGAATGGCTTCTTTTTAATAGAAAAAGAATAAATGAAATGAAATGAATACTGAGTATATAATAATATAAGTAATAATATTTCTAAAATGAATTTTTTTTTTAAGTCATTTTCTTTTTCTTTCGTAAGCATTTTATTATCTACTCATTTTTCTACTTTTATTTTTTTTTTTTATTTACTAAATACAAAAAAAAAAAAAAGGTTAAAAAAGTATTTGCATAAAAATAAAGCTATGTAGAAATATATATATTAGCTAAGTTATTAAATATATTATTTTCATTCTTGTATTAAATTTAAAAAAAAAAATTATAAAATTTTTTATGATGCAACTATTTAATATTAAAAATTTGCATTAAAAAAATATATATACATAATTATCTTGAATTAAAACATATATATACAAATATATATATATTAAACTATTTTTAAATTTCAAAAATAAAGAAAAAAAAAAAAAATTAAAAAAAAATTGTAGTGAGAATAAAAAAATATATTAGTATCATAATATAAAACATATAAGCATATAAAAATTGTAAATTACAAATTATAAAGAAAAAAAAAATTAAAGGAGTAACAAAATAAAAAAAAAATATATAAATGATCTACTATTTTATTTTATTTTTCTTTATTATTTTGACAAGCAGTATTTTTTAAAAGCTTTTTCTATCTCTTTTTGATTTCCTCCTTCAATCTACATAAGAAAAAAAAAAGAAATATTTTTAAAATAATTCATAACTGAATATCCTTTAATGAAAAATAATATTTTTTTCTAAAATTAATTCTCTCATAAAATAAAATAAAATACTCGATAAGTTTTTATCCATTCATTATTTAATAAAAAATAAAATTCAAAAGTGGGTAATGCGTTAATTATATGTGATTCTTTTAACTTTTTATGAATATCAACATCAATATCAACAAGTGTTACGTCAAAAGAATTTTTTTGATTCTAACAAATAATAATTATAAGAAATTAATTATAAAAAAAAATTAAAAAATTCCATGAATATTTTTTTATTTTTACTTTGAAATATTCTTTTATATTGATACAGGGCTTACACCACGTACTACCAAATTTCAAAACTACTGATAAGTTTTTAGTTAATGAAAATATCTCTTTTAAACATTCGTTTTTTTGTAATTCAATATACCTACCTTCTTCATACTTATAAAATGAATATATATATATAGTTTTAATATTTTTCACAAATTTAATTAATTTATTTTTTTTTATTTATTATAATTGTTATTTTTATTTATACTTTTTTATTTTCTTTTTTTAACTGTAAAATACTTTCAATTTCGTTGTCTATTTCTAAAATAAGGTAAAGAAAAAAAGTTAAAATAAAAATTGTAATTCATAAAAAATAAAAAAATAAAATAAAAATACATATATATATATATATATATATACATACATCTTAAAAATTACCACTATTACTCGGAAAATATCGAGAAAATAATTTTTTTATATGAGAAGAAAAATAATTGATAATAAATAATACTAGTATTCCAATTTGAAATAATGAAAAACATACAGAACCAATACAAATTAAAGCCATGTTGATTATCAATAAAATTTAATTTCAAAATAAAGTATTGAAAATATTTTAGTATGAAGCGTTTATTTCAATATTTTTTAAATAAAAGATTTTATAATATTATATATATACTTTATATTGAAATATTACTTTTTTTTTTTTTTTTTTTTTTATCACATAAATAGTTCATTTATTGCATATTTAGTAAAAAAAATCTTCATTTTCTTTTTTTTTTATAATTATGCTAACTTTTAAGAATTCATATATATATTTCTTTTTTTTAACATTTTTTTATATTGTTTTTTAATATTCATTTTAAAAATTGCACATTTATGATATAAATATTTTAAGTAACACAATACACTTAAATAGGTTAATTTTTTTAAAATTTAAAAATATTAAACTATATTTTTTAAATAATATATTCAATAATTTTTAATTTAAAAGTTGCTTAAAATATATATATATAAGTATATATTATTTAAATATATTATAATAAAGAAATATAAAAATTTTTTTTTTTCCTAATATCCCTTTTATTCAATGTAAAGTTTTTAAAAATATATTATTCTGTTATTCTAAAAATTCAATTATTATTGTAAAATTATAATAATAAATAGTGTAATTTCAAAAAAATTTCTAAATAATTTTAATTTTACCAAAAAGTACATAATATATACTATATAATATATATATAGAAAGTACAAACAATTGAGAGCTATTGCTTATTTTAGTTTATTAATTGTTTCGTTATATAAATTAATGATTAGATTATACATTTATAATTTATTGATATTTTTTTAAAATTGTATACAACATAGAACAGTTTTTTGTCTTTTTAAATAAATATATTAGTTTCCTCTATTTTTTTTTTTTCTTTTTTTATATTTAATAAAAAATTAATGCAAAAAACTGTTTTACTTATATTTTAATATTTTTTAAGAAATCATTTTTATTTTGAAATATTCCATACCAATAAGTTATAAACTCTTATTTAAGTAATAATGTTAATTACAAGTATTATTATAATTAAAAAGAAATATATATTAATACATAGTAATTTTTCTATTTTTATATTAAATTTATAATTGTATGAAATAGTATTTTTATGAAGAAAATATGTATATATTAGAAAAATAGTTATAATAATAAAAAATAATTAAAGATAATAAATAATTTCTATTAAATAAAAATAACAAATTGTTACAACATTTAATAACAATTATAATTATAATTATAAAATGCTATAGATAAGAAACAAAAAAAAAAAAAAATTAAATAGAATAATATTAAAAATAAATTAAAAATATAAATATTGCAATTATTTTTTAATAAATATATATATCTGCGTCTTATATTTTTTTTTTTCTAAATTTACAAAATTTTATCGATAACAATGTGCACCTACAAAACAAAAAAAAAAAAAAAATGAACAAAAAAGGGGAAAAAAGAAAAAGATATTATGAAAATTAAAAAAAGGAGTTAAAATTAAAAAAAAAAAATATATATAAATTTTTATTATATTAGCGTGCAACCGTACGCGTGTGTGTACTTAGATTAAAAAAAAAGTATATGGATATTTAATAAACGCATACACATGTAATTTAATATTTTTTAAAAGATGAATGTATATATATAAAGTACTAATAAATATATTTTTTTTATTGTAAAAAATAACTAGTTTTTCTTTAGATGCAAATAAAATGAAAAAATAAAAAATAAAAAAAATGAAAAAAAAAAAAAAAAGGAAGATAATATAAGAATGATATTTACACATTTCTCTGAAATTAATGGGAAACTAATTAATGTATTCATTTATTAATGTTCCTATTATGAAATCATTTTATAATAAAAAAAGAGTAGATCAAAGTTATAAATATAAGCAACTATTTCATTCTTAATCTTGTTATTTGCAACCGAAGAATGAAATAATTTTATATTATTTATTTATATCATTTATATTATTTATATTATTTATTTATTATTATTTATTTATTTAATAGTACGATTATGCTTAAACAAATATATATTTAAATAAATATGATTTACATGTAAATTTTAAAAATATATCTTTTTAGACATGAAGAGAAATATAATTAAATAAGGGATATAATTAAAAGAAAATTTTCTATTTATACTTTCTTTTTCTTTACCATTTTTTTTTTTCTTTTCATAAGAAAAGGTAAAAAAAAAAAGAATAAACAATAAAAAATATAAAATTTTACATTTAAATCATTTTCTATAAATGGATGAAGATATAAAATTGATTAAAAAAAATGATAATACATACAATAATAATTATCTGAATAAAAAAATTAATGAAATGGAGAAAAATAATTATAATAATGGAAAAGATTTAATAAATCAGTTAAATAACTCTAATATATCATTAATGAGTAATTGCAGCAATGAAAATAATGAATCGAGTTTTTCTATAAAAAATACAAAATGTGGAATAAAAGAACAAAACAGAAAAATGGTAAATGAAAAACAAATTATTATTAATACTTCTCTTTCAAATAATATAAATTGTAAAACTTCTTTAAAAAAAAACACTATATTTAATGTTGAAAAAAATAAAAATAATAAAAACATAGTATATTCTTCATTAAATACAAATAATAAAAACTCAGAATATTCTTCTGATTTAGAAAGAATTAGTTATGATAAGAATAATAATTCAGGTACCGTAAGTTTAGGTAATTATACCATTTGTGAAGGTTATGATAAAGATTTAGTAAAAACTTCTATGCATATTAATAGAGATAATTCGTCTTTAAAAAATTGTAACAAAAAAAATATTTCAAGTGGTTTAATTAATTTAGATAAAATTCAAAGTGTTAGGTATAACAATAATAATAAACATAATAGTCATAATAATAATAATAATAAACATAATAATCCTAATAATAATCATAATCATAATAATTACAATTTAATGAATAATAAAAATAATAGCAATAATAATATATGTTACGGTACTTTAACTGATAATTTAAGTAATTACTATCCACTTTCAGATTATAGAAAAAATAAAAATGATTTTAATTTCATACATACAAAAAATAAGGTAAATAATGATAAATATTTCATAATAAATAGCAAAAACTATTATGATAACAAGTTATATAATCAATCTGCTAATAAACAAGATATATTTATAAAATTAAACAATAATATAGAGAATTTCAGAGATAGTAATATAAAAAAAAATATAGTTATGCATGGGAGAACAAAAAGTAAAAATAATAGAAATGATTATTGTTGGAAAATTATGAACGAACTTGAAAATAAAAAATTTAATATAAATTATGATAATATAGACAATATAAATTATAATAAAAATCACAATACTCCTATCAAGAGTAATTTATATCATATTAATAATAATGATTCACATAACAAAGATAATATAAATTATATTAAAAACTATGATATTAATTATAATAAATTTAATACTCCTTATATCACTAATAGCAACAGTAACATAGCCATTGCAAAATACAGAAATAATTATAATATAATATATAAACAGGATGCCTTAAATTATAATAAAGACAACATTACTTATAAAAAAAAAAATGTATATAATGATCAAAATATAGATAACGTTCAAAAAAACATTAATTACAACAGTTTTAAGAATAATTTAAATATATTAAAAAAAAACGAGGACAACAATAATTTCGTTATGGATAAAAAAAAGGAACAAATAAATTTACATTCAAAAAACGATTACAAAATAAAAGATAAAAAACTAAATGAACTTAACATATGTTACAAACAAGAAAGTGGAAATGAAAGTAACTTTAGTGATCCAATAAAAAGTGATCTTTTTAAAACAACCCAGTATGATGAATTAGATAAGACTAATATAATAAAAATAATACCTAATAATAATAATAATAACTTGGAAGAAAAGAAAAAAGGAGAAAATGTAGAAAATGAAAATTCAAATAATATAAAAAGTATAGATGATTTACATAATTTTCTTAATGCAGTTAATGAATATGAGTCTTTAAATAAGAAAAAGGTAAAAACAGTTTATATACAAGACGATGCAAACATGCCTAGAAAATGTAAAATAAATTATTATCAAAAAAGAGGAAGTTTTAATTATAGTGGTTTATTAACATCAATGGTGTCATCTATTCTTACACAACAAAATGACATAAAAATAGAAGAAAGCAAATGTTTCGATTCTTCATGGAATGATAATAAATATGAATATACATTGTTACATCAAATTGTAGAAACTGAAAAAAAAGACAAAATTGTATCAAATAAAATGGAAGATCTCCAGGAAAAAAGTTCCTTTGACAAATTACTATATTTAACATTAACTTTAATGATATGTATATCAATATTATGTAATTATGATCACGGTGCTATACCTGTTACATTAGAAGAGATTCAAAAAGACTTTCCTCTAAGTTATATTGAGCAATCTTTATTAGGAAGTTTAGTTTATTTTGGATTAATAATTGGAACGATAATTGCTAGTGTTCTTTTTGAATTATTATCAGCAAAATTATTAGTGACAATTAGTATAATTTTATTATCCATATCATTATATATATTTAGTCACGCAAATTGTATCGCATTTATGTATATTTCGAGATTTGTTAATGGATTATGTCAAGCCATTCCTGTTGTTTATCTCCCTGTATGGGTAGATCAATTTTCACCTGACGAAAAGGCAACTCAATGGATGTCTTATATTCAGCTAGCATCTATTGGAGGAACTGTATTTGGTTATTTTTTAGGTGGTATTTTATCAAATAATAATAATTCTCACCATCAAAATGATTCCATTTTTTCTAATTTATCCTTATTTACTACATGGAGGTCTCCTTTTTTAATTCAAGCATTTTTATTATTACCTATTTTTTTAATTATGATTTTTGTTCCATCTGATAAAATTAATATAACTTCGAGTAATAGTGATGTTGATAAATCCAACGAAAATAACAGTGGAGAATATATATATGATAAAGAGTCATCACATAATAATCAAAGCAGCAAGATGGATTATTCATTTAAAAATATTTCAAATTTTACGGATAAACAAAAATATAAAAGAAGCAGATCATTATATGAATCAAAAAATAGTACAGTACGTATGAATTTCAATAGATCAGCTACTTATATAATGGGGAAAAAAACTAATGTTCTTAAAAAGACATTTAAAGAAGTGAAAAAATTATTAAAAAATAGATTATATATAATCATAACTTTAGGCATGAGCAATTTATACTTTGTTGTAACTGGTATACAATTTTGGATAACTGAATATATGTCTGTAGTTTTATTAACAGAGAAGATAAAAATTGTTACTGTATCTACATTATGTTTTTTAACATCTCCCACATCAGGTGTTTGGTTTGGTGGATTTGTTTGTGATTTATTTGGTGGATATAAAAATACAAATTATTCTAAAACTATTAAGGTTGCTACTGCTTTTGCTATTTCTGCTTGTATTTTTGGAATTTTATCTGCTCATTTAAATAATTTCATCTTGTTTTCAATTTCCTTATGGTTATGTTTATTTACTGGTTCAGCTCTAGTACCAGTGGCTGTTGGTAATAGAAAAAAAAAATAAATAAATTATATTTTATTACTTATTTATTCGTTCTATTTTATTATATTTTTTTTTTTTTTTTTTGAAGGAATGCTTTTATCTTGTGTTGATAATCATCAGAAAAGTTTGTCATCTGCTGTTTCACAAGTTATATATAACGTTTTTGGTTGGTTTTCAGCTCCTTTACTATCTGGTATCATTATGGATATAATGCACAAATACACTAATGATAATCGACTAGCTTTAAAGTATACATAAAATAATATATATATATATATATATTTAGAGATGACTTTAATAAATAAAAATATAGATATAATTCTCATATAATGAAATATTGTAATTTAAAAAAAATTTTTTTTTTATATGTAGAACTGGTTTTACTATGATTCTGTATTCGAGTTCTATAGGTTTTCTTTTATTATTATATGCAAATTTTTTGGTAAAAATTGAAAATTCATTATTTGCATGTGTTTTTAATTATTATATTCTTGACCATTTATTTTATTTTTATTATTTTACTTTATATTATTATTTATTTTTTTTTTTCCTTGTATAGGATTTTTCTGACAAAAAAGAAAACGACGAGTTATTAGAATTAGAAGAGCCACTGAAGTAAAAAAATAAATTCTTTCATTGAATAAAAATATATAATTTTTACCAAACTATAAAATTAATATACATATTTGTTTGTTTTTTTATTGATTACATAACCATATATTTTAGTTGTCTTTTTTTTTTTTTTTTTTTCTAATATTTTTAATATTTTTTTTTACATACTACACAATTTTGATTATTTTTATTTTATAACATAATAGGATTAATTATTTCAATTAATTTTTATTATAATTATTAAAGATTTGTCTTTTTTTTTTTTAAGTGATATATATATATAACATGAATATGAAGTTCATTTTAAATATTTTACTTATTTTATCTTTTTTTTATTTTATATTTTTATTATTTCTATTTATATTTTACTCTTGATAATCAATGAAAATTATCATTTTTCATATTAATATAAGGTATAAAAGCCCAAAAATGAAAAAAAAAAAAAGAAAAAATATAGTTTATTTTTTAAGTATAATTAAAAAGTTAATTTTATTAAAAATAATACTAGTTTTTTTTAAACTCCAAATAATTTTTTTTCTAAATGTTTATTAAATATGAAGAGGTTATATTTAAAAAAAAAAAAATAAATAAATAAAAAGTGGAAATGCACTTATTTCAAATTTATCATTGATAAACAAACTAATAACTCACCTATGGACGTATCTTCTCCATTCTTATTTTTATTTAAATTTTTATTTGAGGTAGTAGTATTATCTTCCAGATCATTTATGCGGTCATTTATATTTTCATATTTATTGAAATCAATATTTTTATTTAATTTTTGTTTTTCTAAATTGTTTATTACTTTGCTTTGGTAGGGTTCGTAAAAATTTCTTCTATCTTTATTATGAATAATTTCTCCTTTTTCCGTTATCCTTTTTTTTAAGTTTTTTCTTCTAGGTTCGTAATTAAATATTTCTTTTTCTTCTTCTTCATTAATTATACTTATTAAAGCAGAAAGAGCTGAATTTTTATCTATATCATTTTTACTAGGAATTTTTGATAAGAATAATGGATGTAATTCCCATTCGTCATTTTTGTTATCTTTTTCAGCGTCCATTTTTTTTATTAACAAATCATTTTTTTTTTAAGAAATTTTTCCTTTTTTTTTAAATTTTATTATCACATTTTAATATTTTTATCTTTCCTTTGCCCTTATTTTTAAAAAATTGTACTAAAGTTAATTTCTTTTTTTTTTTAAATTTTCATGTTCTTTTTTTAAAATTTTTTTTTATTTATTCAATTTTTTTTTTTTTTTTTAATTTATTAATTAGTTACTTATTGATGTTTGTCTGCTTTATTAAAACATTAATAAATTAACTATTGTTAAAAAATATATTTTAATTTGTCAATGTACTACTACTACTGCAATTTTTTTTTAAATTGTTGTATTTTATAATTTTCATTTTTAATTTCATATTTTTTATATATATTTTCTTTAATTTAAATTTTTAAAGTATATATTTATATAGTAATCATAATATAAAAAAAAAAAAAAAAAAATTAATGAAAATCTGTATTAATTTTTTTTTTTTTTTTTAAATGATTTGTTTCCAAGAGAAGTTATGTAAAATTGCTGCGAGTATTTTAGTTTTATTTTTATTATAATAAAACTTTATTGTAATACCTCTTTAATATTTATTTTCATAAAGACAGTAAATTTTATATATATTAAAATATATTTTAATTATTATATATATGTATTCAAAAAGTCTCTATTTTAATTTTAAAACAGGGTAAATAATTTTCATTTACAAGGTTGCTTAGAATATTTTTAATTAAACAAATAAAGATAAAAACAAACAAAAAAAAAAAATGATTATAGTGGTAATATTACAAAATATATTAATTAAAATTAAGTGAAATGATAAAAATGAAAAGAAAAAAAAAAAAAATTAAAAATAATAAATAAACAAATGAATACTGAAATATTAGTTATTATTATTCCTTAATTTTTTGCTTTTTTTTAAACTTTGTCCTCAAAGTTACAGTTATATTTTTCTATGGTTTTTGAAATATCATTAATTAATGGTTTCGTTATTAAAATAAATTTTTGAATAACAAGTTTTGCTTCCTCATTTGATTCAAAACCAAGTTTTTTAGTTAAATTTTCTCTTGATGGAGATAATTTGATTCCCAATTTAACTAAATTAATAGTTACGTAGTTATGATAACTTTTTAGTACTTCTTCATATGCTTCTTGAGCACATATACTTAATTTAGAAGAAAATTTTGTTACATAACATTTTTCAAGAAAAACAATAATAAATTCCAAAGCTCTTTTCATCCACAAAAAATTAATTATTCCATTGTCCATATCTTTTTTTAATTTATCTAAACTTTCATACTTTTTTAAATTATATGAATACATTTTTGAAACATATTTTGTTTCTTCAGGAACTTTTTCAATAGCTTTTTGAACTCTAAGGGAAGAATTTTTTAAATCCTTTTTTAGAGTATCACCTAAAAAACCATTACCAAATATTTTATTATATATTGGGTATACAGCATTAGATAATTCACATAGTTTTAAAACTAAAATTTCGTTTTCTTCTCTACATTCTAATGTTTTTTTTTCTATTTCTTTCATAAAAAGTTTTCCTTCCAATACATTATTCATTTTATAAAACAAAATTGAGAATATTAAAAAATTTCACATATGTTATTATTAAAAATTTTTTATAAAATGAATAAAAAAAAACAAAAATGTAATAAAATATACATATATATGTTATTTCAAATAAATAAAAAATTAAAGTAATAAAAAAAAAAAAGAAATGCTGTAAATGTCTAACACAAGATAATCAATTTGAGATGACTTTATCAAACAAAATTGAAATATATATTAAAATAAAATATTAGGAATTTTCATTTTATTAGTTAAAAAAAATATAAATAAATCAATGTCTAGAGAGAAATCTAACAAAACAATAAAATAAAATTTGTATAATAATTTTGTTTATTTTTTATAAAGCATATATAATACAAAGATGAAAAATATGCATTTTAAAAAAATTAGTTCTATCATAATTAGGAAAAATGATGAAAAGAAAAAATGTTAATATTTTTAATTTAAGACTTTTTGTAGACATAAAAAAAAAAAAAACTATCTTAAATATACTAACAAATATGTGCGTAAATAATATATTTTATTACCCTTTTTTTTTTTTTTTTTTTTTTTTGAAACCAAAACAACTTAATTTTATGCACATACAGAACAAAAACAATAAAGAAAAGAAAATTATATATATATACATATTTATATAACATCGTAGATTTCTAAAATTAGCTTTATGAAAAAATTTTCTTATTAAAAGGAATTTAATATCTTAAAATTCAAAAGAAAAAAAAAAAAATTTAATAATATTAAATTCATTGTATAATAATAAAAAAAAAAAAAAGAAATATTAAATAACAAAATTTTCTAATGTGATTGTTTAAATATCTGGTCATTCAACTCATGAAAAGTATAAACAAGTTTATGCAAATATTGTTTAAAATGTTATAACAGAAAATGTATAAAAATTTAAGTAGTGAAAATTTTTTATTCACAATTTTTTTTTTTTTTTCTAATCTTATCAAACTTATATGAAATTATCATTCTTATGTTTTTATCACTTTATAAAAATTCATACATTTTCAGTTTTTTTTTTTTTTTATGCATATGAAATATTATTTCTTAATAAGATTGCTTGAATTTATATAAATTTCTTTGCAGTTTTTCTCATAATTTAAAAAAAAAAATCATTTATTAAAAAAATAAAAAAAAAATAAAAACTGAATAGTAGATTTATTTTTTATTATATTTATCACATAATTAACAAATAAATAACATTTTTGTTATTTTCTTATTTTTTAATATAGTTTTTATGTTTATATAAATAAAAAAAAAGAAAAAGATTTGAAATATAAAAGTTATAAATAATAATATGAACTTAACAATTTTAAATTGACGTATATATATATATATATATATATATATATATATATATATATATATATATATTTATATATATTTTTTTTTTTATTAAATTCTTTTATAAACTTTTTATTATACCCTTTTTTGTATCAATTTTAAACAAATTAAAAAAATGATATTTAGAAGTGTTCAGTTTTTATCTAATAAAGTGTGTGATGTTTTAGTATCATTTGGTGTTCGTCAAAATAAAACAACATTTATATCTCATCCAGGTATAAAAACTAATTAAAAAAAAAAATTTATATTAATAATTTTATTCTTTAAATTGTATTTTCCCATTAATTAGCATTCATTTACTTACACCTATAATATAACAAATGAAATGCTAAGATGAGCAATGGCTTTTCATATATTATTATAAAAATTATATATATTTTTTATATATTTTATAATTTTATTATTATTTTAAAAAGATTTTTAATTTCTTTTTTTTTTTTTTTATCTAAAGGTGTAATGGTTGTTTCTCAATTATTAGAAATGAAATTAATAACAAGACCTAGAGCAAAATTAACTCAAGAAAATGTAAATGCAATGGTTGAATTTGATTATGAATTAGCAAAAAAAGCACAAATAGCTGTTAATAATAACTTGCCTATAAATTTTTTTGATTTGGAATATATTGATAGACCGGATTATCTAAAACTACTTCTTGAAGAAAAGGAAATTCTAGAAAAAGCAAGGGAAGATGTACTAAAAAGAGAAAAAGGAAACTACAAAATGCCAGATATACTTAAAAATTATAAAAGAGTTGAAATACCTAGAAATTGGAGACAAGAATTAGAAATTGATGAGAAAATTTTAAATGAGCAACCCGGTTTGAAAGAAAATATCGAATTACAAAAAATTATGCATAATTACATTCAAAATAAATTTAAAAATAAGAAAGTTGAAGAATCTCCAAAAAAGCAAATAAAAAATTAAATTTGTTAGAGATATAAAATTAAATTTATTAATTTATCTTTTTTTTTTTTAATATGTCATATTTTGGTTTATTATTTCTTCTAATAATTTTTTATAAGCTGAGTTATATTCTTTAATAGGAAACAAAAAAAAAAAGAATAAAATAAGTTACAATAAATAAAAAAATTGAAACATATTTTATAGAAAATAATTTTTTATATAAATAATAAAATGTATCTTTAACGCAAATATTTCATGTTTTATTTTTCTTCCTTTATATATTTTTTTTTTTTTTTTGGTGTATGTAATTTAATCGAAGAATGTTTATATTTTTTTGTATTAATAAAATTTTTTAAAGAAAACAAATAAGTTAATATATAAACATAATTTGAAAAAAAAAAAAAAAAATAATAATAATATAAAATAATATAAAAATGATTAAAAAAGACATACATAAAATAAACAAAATCCTTAAAATTAATCAATATAATTTTTGTCTACAAAAAAGTATATTATTTTATAAAAATAAAATAAAAAGGATTTATATATATACTATTAATTTAACTAAAGGATTTTTGTGTTTTAAAAAAAAAAAAAAAACATATATTTAATTTATTGGACAAACATTATTGTAAATAAAATAATCGTTTCTAAATATAATTCTAGTCATGATATAGATTCTATTTTTTTTTTTTTTTTTATAATATTTTTAGCAAATTCAAGAGGATTTTGTAAATAATTATTAGAATTAATTATTTTATCATATTCATTCACAATATCATCTTTCTTTTTTTTGAAATTACTATTTTTCTTAGTGTTCATTTTTGAATTTCCTTTATGCACATTATTTTTATTTTCAATAAGCTTCAGGTATTTTTCATCATTTGTATTTAAAGAGAAATCTTTATTATTTTTATTTGATGAATTTAATAAAGCTTCATTTGCTTTAATAAGGGCTCTTTTTTTTATTAGTTTTTCTATGAGACTATTTTTTTTTAATTTATAATTTAACTTTTTTATTTTCTTTCTACTTACTGTTTTTTTTTTTGATTCTTCTATTTCTTTATTTTCCCTTTTATATTTTTCAATGTCATCATTTTTTTCTAAATATTTATTGTATATTTTAATAAAATTTTCAGCAGCATTATTTTCTTTAGTACTACTTTCTAATTGATGTTCGGCCTTCTTTTTTAATTCTTCATTTTTCTTTTGTTTAATAGCTATTTTTTCTGATTCATCATAAGGGTTGTTTATTCTGTATTTTCTCCTTTCTCTTGTTATTTTTAACATTATAATTTATAAAATAAAAATAATTAATATATATATGTATCTTCTTTCATATAATTCCAGTAATAATTTTAATAAATTGAAAAAAATTATCAATTCTTATTTATACTTTTGAGTATATATATATATATAAATTTTTTTTTTTTTTTTTTTTGTTAAAATTGATAATTATAACATTTAAAAAAAAATTGATTAAAAAATGTTAATATTAAAGAAATAAAAAAAATAAAATAAAATAAAAATAATGAATTTAATAAAATATTAATTTAAATTTAAAATTCATTTAATATTAATTAAAAAGAATGTATAAAGGATTATTGTCAAATTTAATAAATAATGTTAAAACTATGGTCTTATAATAAACTGAACTAATTCATAACAAAAACATTTTGATATTTTTTTTTGTAAAAAATATATGTTGTAATATAGTAAAAATAAAGGAACTTTTAAAAAAAAGAAAAGAACTAAATATTTTGCTAAAATAGAAAAAAAGGAATTATGTACGATTAAGAATTTAAAAACTGTGGTTTACATAATAAAAAAAAAAAAAATAAAATATATTAAAATTTTAAATAATAGCAAAGATATAAAAATATATTTAATCTAAAATAATTTTAATAACATAATAAGAGTATAAAAATAATTATTCATAAAAAATATATTTTCACAAAAAAAATTAAATCCATGAAGTAGACAAAGAATTTTCTATTTTTATAAAATCATTGTTAATAGGATCACAAAATTGTAACTGATATAATTCTAAACATAAATTATTATTTTTTGGAAACTTTTTGTTTGTATTATATTTGTGATAATCATTATCATCAATTGAATTCTTAGTTTCATTTATAAAATAATTATTTAAATTTAGTTTCACTTTTTCATTTACATTATTTAAAGAATTATCATCAGGTATAGTAAAAGCATTTTTATTTAGTTTATATTTATCTAATAAATTATCATTATATTTTTTATTATAATCTTTTATTTTTTCATCAGAAAATATATGTGAATTATCACTATACTTATCTTCAAAAATACTTGAATTTATATGTAAATTATTATTTTCCTTTATTAATATTAGCTCATTAATAATATCATTTTTAAAATTATTTTTATAGAATATATTATCATTTATTATAGGTGTACTTGTTTCACTAAAAAAGAACCTTATAAGATCAGGTTTATGGTTATTTAACAAGATAAATTCAATCAAAAAAATATTATCAAAGTTTTCAAGATTGTAGTTTATACTCTTTTCATTATTTAAAAATATATTTTTTTCTAAATATTTTTTATAATTTTTTATTTTATAGATCATTGAAAATTTTAATGAATTTTTACTTATTTCTTTATCAAAAAAAAAGAAATTTCCCTCATTAAAAAATAGAGATAATGGAAATAGTATTCTTTTTTTTGAATTGTATAAATGCTTTAAATTTAGGTTATATATATTGTCGCAAATTTTTAATTCCTTTTCACTTTTTTTATGTGTACTATTGTAGAAGATCATAATTTCTTGATCCTTTTGTTCTTCAAACTCTTCAATAATGTTTTTCCCTCTTTTTAAATATGAAAAATCATTTATAACATTATTAAAAATATAACTAAAAAAATTAGTAAGACTTTTTATAGGTTGACTTTTCTTTAAATATGCATTAATAAAATAATCATTATTTTCTTTTTCTGTGTCAATGCCAGATTTCCTTTCCATTTTGGATGTACTTTCTCTTTTATCATTTTCTAAAAGAAAACTTAGTTTTTCATTCAATTTCTCAATTTCTAAGTTAGTTATATTATACCAGTAACTTGAAGAATAAGAATTATTATCAAAAAAATTATAAAATGGAAACATTTCACTCACTTCTTTTTGCGCCAATAACGAACTAATGTTTGATAAGTACACCTTTTTGCAAATTTGCCTATCATTAATTTTATTAACATATTTATTTTGATTGAATTTATTTTCCAAAGGTTTTAAATTTTCTTTTGCATTTTCTTCTTTCTTGTAATCATTTCGTTTATTATGAATAAAAACAAAAGGATTATTTATTAAACATCTATATTTCCTTATTAATTTATTTTCATCAATCATTTGTAAAAATTTTTTATAAATATAATAATCCCGGCAACATATTACTAGTCCACTCATATAAATGGGTAACTTATAAGGAAAATAAATATCCGTTTTTGTTTCACATTTTAATATAGATTCTAAATAATATTTTTCTATAAATTTATTATGTAAAATTCTTTTATAATCATTTACATTTTCCTTATCTTTAGCTTTTGAATTACTTTCATTTAAATTGAAATTAAAATTATTATAAAAATATGATGATGAATTAGTGAATAAAAATGTATTTTTTTCAGAATTGCTTAGGTTTTTTAAAACATTTATGTATTTAGTATCTTCATTTTTATTTTCTTCTTTATTATAATCTTCTGAACATTTGGAAAATTTTATATCTCTAATTACTTTTTTCTTTTTTAAAGTCCAGTTAACAGGTTTATTGATAACAAAAAAATTATCATTTAAGGTCCGGTAAATTAATTTTATTTCTTTATTATTTTTCATTTAAAATTTAACCTTATAAACCATTCTTGTAACATACAATAATATTATAAAAATAATAAATTAGTTTATTTATCTTTTTCTCTTTTAATTGTATACTTTAAAAAAAAAAAAAAAAAATAAAAATAAAACAAAATATAAAGTTAATAAAAAAAAAATATATATAATAAAATTTATATATAGTAATTTTTTCTTAAGTTTTAGTGTTATTTTATAAAAATAATATTTTATCATACAATATTATGATAATGATTTTTTTTATTTTTTTTATTTTCTCATTATAAAGGACATAAAATGTTTTAACGTTAATATATAATTATATAACTAAAAATAGAAGATACTTAATTTTGCTATAAATAAGAATATAATAACTACCAGAAAAGTTATAAATATATGATGTAATCAGTAACAATAATGACATTACTTTGTAAACAAAAATAAAATTTTTTTTTTAATATTGTCATGTAATTAGTAACTAAACATTTCTAAAAGAAATATTTTTTACAGGAATTTCACTTCTAAGAAAACTAAATTAGCTTAAAATATTCACCTTTAAAAATTAAAGAAATTTAAAATTTATTATTTTCTATAAAATTTATGTGTATTTTCATAAAATAAGTTTTACACCGTTTTGTAAAAATTAAATTACCTTTTATAATATTACATATATTTATATGAAAAAATAAGATAGATTATTATGTAAATCTGAGTAAAAATAAAGAACTGAAACTTCTACTAATTATGAAATTTAAAGAATTTCCATATATTATAAATGTCTATTTTTCATTTTATTATATTATGAATATCATTCCCTAGTACTATGTGATATAATTTTTTTCTAATTTTTTAGAGAAAGGATAAAACTTTTTAAGTTTTAAACTTTAAGGAATGATTCAATAAAAAAAAAAAAAAAGATAAAGTGACATCATTAAAATATAGTGATATTATTAAATCTAAAATTAAATTAGCTTTTTTTTGAGATATGCAATTCATACACAAAGGTATATAAAACGCTACAAATTTCCTAAGTTTTATAACTACTGATTTTATTATTTTAATTAATGTATTTTATATTTTCTTTTCTAAAAGTTTATATATATAATTCTTCAAAAGTATAAAATCTTCAAAAAATAATCCTTAATATCTTTTTTCTTTTATTTTGGACAAATTTTCCGTAAATACTTTTATTTCTTCTATATTTTTACATTTCTCTTTTTTTTTTTTTTATGTTATTATTTTTATTTCTTTTTCTTTTCTTTTTTTTTTTATTATATTTTCTCCTTTATTTATATATTTATATATATATTGAAATAATTTTTTTTTTATATTTAAGCCTGTATATTTCATTACTACAATAATAATAAATATATGTATTATTACATATATTAAGAAAAAACCGTATATATAATTTGAAAGATATGATTGTTAAAATTTTATAAAAATATAATATACTTTAATATATAATTCTATATATTTGAAAGGGATTTTTGTTTGTAAAAATACATATATTAATACACCTTTATGGAATTATATACATGTAATTCAAATTTTTTTTTTTTTAAATATGGAAATAAATTTTTATTTATATAACAATATTTAAACATATTAATATATGCATATATATTATATATGTTTATACATGTATATTAATATAAATATAAATATATAAATATAAATATAAACATAAATATAAATATAAATATAAATATATATATATATATATAAATTTTTTTTTTTTTTTGAAGTACAATTTTTTTTTTTTATGAATAATTACGTTTTACATTATGTTTTAATAAAATTAATACCTGAAAATATATAAATATATTTCTTCTCTTTCATTTTTTTTTTTTTAAATTATATATAATACAGTAATTTGTATGTGTAAAGATCTAATAAATTAATATTTTTTAATATAAAAAGTCATTGATTATTGTACACACATACAGATGCTTTTTTTATAATTATATATTAAAAATAGCTATATTCATATTTGAAGAAATATACATTTGAATATAAAAGCATAAACATATATAAATTAAAAAAAAAAAAAAATAAATAAACGAACTATATATATAGAGGGAAAGAGAAAATTTTTTTAATTTAAATAGTTTAGAAAAAAAAGTGAAGCAGTATGAATAACTTTAATGTGGATATTAATGAAAATAAAAAGCCAACTGTGGATTCATTAGTAAAAACTATGTCTGTAATATTGAGAGACAATAAATGCAATTTTAATTTAGAAGAAAATGAAGAACAGAGAGATCATGAACAAAAAGAAAATAATAATCAAGACAGTAAAATGATAAATTGCTTGATGGAGAAGTTAACAACAAAAAAATTTTTAGAAGAAAAGGAAACAAAAAATAGCTTCTATTTAGTAGATAATGAAAATATGAAAATAAAAAAATTAAAAGAACATGGGCACTCTGCATCATTAAATGATGATTTGAGTCCATTACAATATGAACGAATAAAATATATTCCAACATTACCAAAGGCATTATCGTGCGAATATCAAATATTAGAAGAAAATCATGGTGATGATTTTATTAATAAAACTGATTATGAAGAGGTAAAAAAATATTTAAAAAATCTAGATAATTTACCAATGTTAAATGTAAAAGAAACAAATAATAGTGAATTATTTAAAGGAGGTAATATATTAAAAATAGGAATCATATTATCAGGAGGCCCAGCACCAGGTGGTCATAATGTTATAGCAGGAATTTATGACTATATAAGAAGGTATAATGAACAATCTCAAGTCATTGGATTTTTAGGAGGAATAGATGGTTTATATAGTAAAAATTACGCTATAATTACTGACAAAATGATGAATCGTTTTAGAAATTTAGGTGGTTTCAATATGCTTTGGTCAGGTAGGGGGAAAGTAAAAAACAAAGATGATTTAATTGCTATTGAAAATATAGTTTCTAAATTAAAGTTAAATGGTTTAGTAATTATTGGTGGGGATGGTTCTAATAGCAATGCTGCTTTAATAGCGGAATATTTCTGTGAGAGAAAAATCCCTATCTCCGTTATAGGAGTACCAAAAACTATTGATGGTGATTTAAAAAGTGAAGCTATTGAAATTAGTTTTGGGTTTGATACAGCTACAAAAACATATTCTGAGGTTATAGGAAATTTATGCACAGATGTAAAAACGGGTCATAATGTATATCATGTTGTTAGGGTAATGGGAAGATCAGCATCTCACGTAGTTTTAGAATGCGCTCTACAAACAAGACCTAATATAGTTTTAATTGGTGAAGAAGTAGAACAACAAAATTTATCTCTTAAAGATATAGTTAAAAATATTGTTAATATTATTTTAAAAAGAAGATCTTTGAATAAAAATTACGGGGTTATACTAATACCGGAAGGGCTAATAGAATTTGTTCCAGAAATGAAAGTTTTAATTAGCGAATTAAGTGTAATTTCAAAAGAAGGCCCATTTGATCCTTCTAAATTAAAAAAATCCAGAGAAATATGGGATTTTTTACCTAGTATCATTAGAGAACAATTGTTGATGGATAGGGAATCTACTGGTTATATTCAAGTAGGAAAAATTGCCACAGAAAGATTAATAATAGTCCTTGTAGAATCAGAACTAGCCAAAATGAATGATAAAAATATGAATATTCAATTCATGTCTCATTATTTAGGTTACGAGGGTAGATGCGCTATTCCATCGAATTTTGATTGTAATTATTGTTATGCTCTTGGATATAATGCAGCATTATTAATAGACCATAAAAAAACAGGATATATGTCTATAATACAAAATCTATATGATGTATATAGTAATTGGGTACCCGCAGCTATTCCATTTTTAAGAATTATGCATGTTAACAAAGATAACACAGGCAAAGTATTTCCAGCAGTTAAAAGATATTTAGTAGATTTAAATAGCCCTTTATTTAATGTGTTAAAAGAAGTAAGAAGAATGTGGTCTCTTTATGATTTATATAGATCACCAGGGCCTATTCAATTTAATGGTAGTTTAAGTGATTCACGTTGCTATACAGTAAAAGTTCCTACAAAAGATACTTTACTATGTAGAAATTCTGATGATTTGCAATTAATTATAAACTTAGCTAATAAAAATAACAAAGAAAACAACAATAATTCATCAGAAAATGAATTGATAGATGGAGATATAAAATCAAATACTTCATCCAATTTAAAGAAAAAAAAAGATAACCTAAACAACGAAGGAATTTCTAATGATATGAGCGTAAGTGCAACGTATGATAGTCAGTTGAATATATCTATTAATGAAAAGAGAGATTCATTAAATAATGTAGAAAGGGATAGTGAACTTAACATTAGTCCTGATGAAGTAAATAAAGATTTTTATGCATTACAGTGTTCTAATTATAAGTCATTAGGCTGTATGTCGGAATTACAAACTTCAAGGTTATATAATAAATTGGAGTTACCAGAGTTGTGTTCTGATTTAAAAGCAAAAGTAAGAGCAGGAAAGCAGTATATATCTAATGATCCATATACACAAAAGCAAATTTTGTCGAATTATCCTCATATGTCTTATGAAAATAAATTTCAAATTCAAGAAATATTCCATGATAAATATGCAACTCCTATATCCTTTGAAATAAAAATAGGAATAGTATTTTTATCGAGACAAGCTCCAGGTGCAATGAATGTGTTATGCGGTCTGTACAGGCGTTTAAAATTATTAAAGGGTGTATGTATTGCTTTTTATGGTCTATATGGATTATTAAATAATAAATATATAATAATAGATGATGATAATATAGCCAAGCATTTAAATCAAGGTGGTTTAGAATTAACAGGTAATTCTCCTGAACATTCCTTATTTGATAAAGAGAATAGAAATAAGGTATGTGAAACAGTAACTAAATTGCAATTAAATGGTTTGGTTATGCCTGGTTCTAATATTACTATAACAGAGGCAGCATTATTATCTGAATATTTTTTAGAAAAAAAAATCCCAACTTCTGTTGTTGGTATTCCTTTAACTGGTTCTAATAATTTAATTCATGAATTAATTGAAACTTGTGTTGGTTTTGATAGTAGTACTAAAGTTTATGCATCATTAATAGGAAATGTATTAACAGATGCTGTAAGTATGCCTAAATATTGGCATTTTATTCGTTTAATGGGCCGATCTCCATCTCATGAAGTACTAGAATGCGCCTTACAGACCCATCCAAATATGGTTATAATATCAGAGGAATATGGAGCAGCTGATAAAACATTATGGAGAGTTGTTCAGGATATTGCTGATGTAGTTTGCGCAAGAGCAGAAATAGGAAAAAATTATGGTACTATACTAATACCTGATGCATTACTTATGCATTTACCACATATGAAAATATTATTGTCAGAAATTAGTGATATATTAAATGAGGCATCAGAAAAAGGACAATTAGCTGAAGCTAGAAATGAGTTGGTAAATTTATCAAGTACACAAAATGGGGAATCATCTATATGGGTTCATAAGTTAACACCATGGAGTTTAGCATTATTAAAAACATTTCCTCAGTTTATAATTAAAGAATTATTACAAGTAGATTTAAGATCTATGCGTTTTGAGACTCTAGAAACAGAACAATTATTATTACAAATGGTTAAAGAAGAGTTACAACAGAGAAAACAAAAAGGAAAATATTCAGGTAGTTTTATGGGATTAACTCATTTTTTTGGATATCAAGGTCGTTCTTCTTTACCTTCTGAATTTGATTGCAAGCTAGCTTATTCATATGGTCACGCAGCATCTATTGTAATTGAAAGTGGTTTAACTGGATATATTGTTTCTATAAGGGGATTATGTGGTAAGGTAAAAGATTGGAAGCTTTTTGCTATTCCTTTTATTTCTTTAATGAAAATATTACCTAGAGGCCAAGAAAATAAATATCTAAAAAGTGCTTATAAAGGTGACTTACCTGTTATACCTAGTGCCCCAGTTGATTTAAATGGAAAAGCATACAGAAGTTTAAAGATTGCTTTACAAAAATGGCAAATGGAAGATCGTTTTTGTAATCCTGGACCTATACAATTTGAAGGAAATGCATCTAATTATTATAACCGAATTTTATTTGAGGAGCAGTCAGAATATTTTGAGATGTTAAGATATGTTGAATGCTATGCAAATATCTTAAAAGACACTTGTCGTTTTGGAGTTTCAGCTGATTACTTAAAAAATGTTTTTGTACAATTATGTGGTATGCTAGTACTAGCTTATAAACCAAATGATATCTTGTCAAATATGCCCTACATTGGCAGTATTGAGGATTATTATGATTGGGAAAATCAAAGAAAAAGAATGAACTAACTTGTATACATTAAAAAAAAAAAAAAAAGAAAATTGTATCCTCCTAAATATATATTAATATATATGTTCCTTCATATATCTATTCATATAAATGTGTTTATTCATAATTGAGATAATAAAGTTATATTTATACATATTTCTATTTTCATAATTATTTATATGAAAAATTTAGGATAAGAAATGAAAAGTATAAATAAATATGACTATAACATGTATACAATTTATTTTTTTAGCATTTATAGGAACCGTTTTGTTTTTTGAAATATATAAAAGTTTGTATAATGTAAACATAAATTTTTATTTAAAAATAAATTAATAATAAAAGAAAATTCATACACGTGCTTTGATCATTAATATACATATATAAAGAAGACAATGGTTAAATTGAAGAACTATTTGCTTTCTTAGAACAAATATATAATTTAATTTTAATTATTTGGAATTCATTAAATAGTATTGTCAACTTATGAATGAAAGATGGCATTATGATTTTAAATCTTTGTTTATATTGATTTGATTTTATTTTTTTATTTTATGTTCATATTTAAAACACACAAAAAAAAAAAAAAAAAAAAAGGAAAGTATGTAATGATATATAATATAATACATTTTTAATTATGTGATTTTTGTAAGATACTCTTATTTTTAAGAATGAATATATATATAAATATTTTATAATTTAATTCATATATATATGGATTTCATTTTCCTCTTAATTTTTTTCCATTTCAAGTTTGTTTTAATGTTTTTAAAAAAATTTTATATTATATTCAATAACTTTTCAGTGTATATAAATATTAAAATATATATTTAATCTTCTGTATATTTATATTTTTAAATATATTAAAGCATCTCTATGTATTCATATATAAATAAAAATATAAATGGGTATAACATATTATTTTATTTTTTTATAAATCTATATATATATTCTTTAAGAAATTTTTAAGTTTTTGAACTTGATATGTATTTATATACAAAGAAATTTTTAACAGTGAAATTTCAACATATGCTTCTTGCAAGTATTTTAAATTATATAAATAAAAGAAAAAAAAAAATTATATTATTAATTTTTATTTTAGAAAATATTTATTTCTTCAAGAAAATTTAAAACAAAAAATTAGAAAAAAAAAATAAAAAATCATGTTATTTTGTTATAGAAAAAAGGTATTACATGTTCATAGAAAAAAATTAATATATATATATAAAATATAATTTTTTATGAGATAATAACATAAATGTAATAAAAATAAGTTTTATATATATATATATATATATGTAAAATAATATAAACAACACTTTTTTAAATATGAAAGCATAAAAAAGCAAAAGTACATGTTTAATTATGTTAAGACCAAGATATAAAATACTTAAATTAATAGATAAAAAAGTAAATAATATTTTGGTTTTCTCAATAGATAAAAGAGATGTTTCATATGATACATTAGCTGGTATCCCGTGGATGAGTCATAGTAGAATTACCAAAATTTTTGAAAGAGTTTCTGATGAAGGTCCATTTGACAAAATTACATGGGAGAGATTAAGTGAAAGAACAAGTAAAATTTGTAATAGTTTTGATATAAAAGAAATAGGGAGAATATTATATTCTTATTCTAAAGTAAAATATAGGGATGCTAAAATAATTTATAAACTTACAGAAAAAATAAAAAATGAAGAAATACACAAAATTGATCTATTAGGATGTGCCCATATTTGTCACGCATTAAATAACCTAAATTATTTTGATAAGAGATTGTTTGAATTAATATTTTCTAAAGTAATGAAATTAGAGATAAATAATAATTCATTTCCTGTTATAATAACTCTAAATGCTTACACAAAACACTGTAATGATTATTTATTTCGAGAAATGGCTATGCAATTGTTAATTTTTTTTTTAAAAAATTTTGATAAATATAAAAGTTCATGCTCACCCCAAGGTTTAACTATGTTGTTAAATTCATTTTCTCAAGTAATCAAGCCATCACCTGACTTTTTGAAAAATCAAAATGAACAATTAAAAAAAATATGCATAGACGAAAATAAAAAATTAGATAATTCTTTTTTTAGAAAAAAAGGAAATATAATTAATATAATTCATGAAAATAAAAAAAATATTAATGAAAGTAATTTAGAAAAATATATGTGCGATAACTCAGGTGAAGAGGAAAACTATAAAAACGATGTAAATAATCATATCGAAATAGAAAAAAAAAATAAAACTAATGTAAGTATATTTAGTGAAAGAAAGAAAGGTAAAATAGATGAAAATAAATTTGATGATGACATAAATAATCATATATATAATGAAAGTAAAATTATTGAAAATGATACTGAAGAGAGTAATGACAAATTTTTAAAAAAATCAATTGATGAAAATTTTAAAATTATTCCTGAAGATATAGAAAAAAAAAAAAAAAATACAGAGGCTAATAAAGACGACATATTGAAAAGCTTAAATATAGTAAAGGAATATGATGAAGAAATAATTATTAAAAATAATAAAGAATTATTAAATAAATTTTTCTTAATGTTATTATTACAAATTACAAAAAATATTGGGAAAATGAATACACAATCTTTATCATTAATCATTAATTCGTGTTCTAGAATTTCTTTTGAAATTCCTAGTGAATTTTTAAAAATAATTAATGAAGAAGCAAATAAAAAAATTCAATTTGCAACAATTAGGCATTTATCTCTAATAATAGATGGATATATAAAATTAAATATTAAAAACCCTATATTTTTATCAAATATTTTGAAAGAAATTGAAAAAAAAGTACTTTCGTGTGATGAGCAACAATTATGTTTTATACTAAGTAGTATGGTAAAATTAAACAATAAAAATGAAAATTTAATAAAAAATTTAAATGCTAAATTTATTTTAAATATAAGAAAAATGAATATATCAACATTATGTAATATTTTATATTATTACACTAAATTGAAAGTTTTTAATGAAGACATATTTAACTTATATCAAATATATTTAAAAAAATTAATTGATAAAGCTAGTTTGCATCATTTATCCCTATCATCATATGTATTTTCTAAAAATAAAATTAACAATGAAATTGTATCTTTAATATTAAATAAAGCAGTAGAAATATTAAAAAACAAAATTACATATAATGAGAAAACTGTTAAAGATATTTTAATTTTAATTAATAGCTTTAGTGAATTAAATATATATTCGGAAATGTTAGCAAAACACTTATATTTTATTATTCATATAAACGAAATGAAAATTGATGATTCTAATCGAAAATGTAAATTAGAGAAATTTATAAGCAGCATTAATTGGTTAAATGAAGAAACACATAATAAAATTATAAATAAAAATATTTATTTATCACTAAAAACATTATCTATATATAAAGATTATATTCAAAAATAAAAAGAAAAAACGAAAAAACTATAAGAATAATAAATCTTATTATATTACATATATATCAGTAAAATCACATATCAATATATATATATATATATATATATATATATATATATATATATATATAGTTATATATTGTTATATGATATTTTTATTTTAAAATGTTTGAAATATTATTATGTAAAAATAAATCCATATAAAATTTTTTAAGTTAAATAGAAATATTTAAGATAATTCATAAAAATATATTTTTTACCTTTATTTAAATTTTTTTTTTAAATTAAAAAATAATATTATTGTTTATTTCTTCTTCATATTTGTAGTTATTTAGAGGTGGTATAATTAAAAAAAAAAAAAGTTTTTGTATATTCTGATCAGATATATCAGGATATTCATCCTGCTTCCAATATGTTGCATTTTTAATTAAGTTATATGTCTGTATTTTTTTATTAACAAAGTAAAGATCTTCGATTTCCTTTATATTATGTTCATTATTATGTAACATTGCTAAATATGTTTTTGTTTTAAAAAAGGAGTAAGTAACATTATTACCAATAAATAATCTTCCTCTAAAATGAACTAATAATTTTTGAAAGTTTTTTTTTTTTTGTTCAGAAATTTTTAAATAATTTAATTTTTCTATTTCTTTTTTAATTTTAATTTTTTTATTTATATTTAAGAAGTCGTCTTTTTCTTCTAAGTTACGCTTATTTGAGTGAATACGTTTGTTAGTATTTTGAACATTTTCAGAATAAATATCGTAATAATCATAATTATAAGTATACTCTGTAATTATATCTTTATTATCCTCACTTATATATGGTAAAAAGTATATATCTGAATTTATTTTTCCACTTTTTTTTATATGAAATGAGAAAATATTTGTTTCTAAATCAAAATTTATCTTTTCTTCATTTGTATATTTATCAATTATGTTATTATGATTATTTCCTTCTTTATTATATAAATATTCAGTGTTTTCACTTTTAATATTTAATTCTTCCTTTTCATTTTTCTCATTATTTCTAATTAAATGTGAAGTTGCTATTTTTTCAATTATTTCTGGTAACTTATCATCTTTATTTTTTAAAATGTTAAGTAAGAGTTTTTCTTCTTCTTTAGTATCTTCACTGAAAAAAGAATTCATTTTAGTATTAAATTATCTAATTATTTTTATTTTATTTTTTTTTAATTTTTTATTTAAAGATATATTAAAGTTGTAATATATATACATAAACTAAAGATATCCCATTCTTTGTTTATAATGTATAATAATTAAAAGATATATTATTTAAAAGAATTAAAAAATACATATATATATATATATCTATTTATAATTTATTTACTCAATTTTTTTTTTTTTATTCTATAAATGATAAATTTTATATATTGCACATATTACTTTTTATATTGTTATAAAAAATTATTAAAATATATTATATTTGTCTTATTTATTATCTTATATGTAATATAAAAATAGAACATATTAAAAAGAAATATATATATATTTATATATATATAGACAATGAATTTTTCTTCAAATAGATTATGCCATAAAAAATTAATAATTAATTACTCTGCTTATATTTTATTTATTTTTTTTTTCACAAATTATAAAATATATATATATAATTATTTTTAATAAATCAGATTTTAAAATTATTCATCTTACCCAAAAAAAAAAAGAAATTTAATTTAAAAATAAAAAAAAATATATACAATTTGGAATAATATCTTCTTTTTAGTATAGAAAATTTTTCTTTTAAATAACAAAAAATAAAAAAATAATTAAAAAGGATAAAATTTATTATTTATTCTTCTCTAAAACTTTTTTTTTTCTGTATTTTCTGTGCAAATAATTTTTATATCTTTAAATTTATGTGAATTTTGCTGTAACATATATTGTGTAAAATATATATATGTTTTATCTGTTCATTTCGTTTATTCAAATTTTTTCTTTTTTATAGAAGTTTTGAGAAATTATCGTAAAATTTCAAAAGAAATATGAAAAAAAAAAAAAAGAGAAGAAAGAAATGTACAAATTTATAGATATTTAAGAAGGAAAAAAAAAAAAAAATACATATGCAATTTTTATATATAAAATTTTTTATTTTTACGATAAATAGTAGTAATGAATTTTCTTTTTTTTCAAAGTATCACATTTTTTGAATTAATTTTTTTTTTTTTTTTTTATTTTGATTTGAACATTCTAATAAGAATAAATATATAAAACTATGTTTTAATTTCATTATTATTATTATTATTATATATATACATTTTTATAAATAAATTTAAAAGAGAATAAATATTGTAAATTTTACAATTAAAAATTTTTTTTTGTTTTTTTTTTTTATATACTTATAAAGAATCATTTGATATAAAATTTTAAATAATATAAAAAAGATCGTATATTTCTCAAAAGTAAACTGTGCATTTTATAAAAAAAATAAAAAGAAATAAAAAAAAGCAATTAACAAAAAAAATCCAAATTATCAATTATAAAAGAAAAGAATAAAAAGAGAAATAATACATAGAAGCAAAATTTTATTATTTAAAAAAAGAAAATAATTATAATTAGAAAAGAAGAAATATATAACTATAAAGAGGAAAAAACAAAATTTCTATGATAAGAAATGTCTATTGCTAAGAAAAGATTAGCTCAAGAGAGAGCAGAATGGAGAAAAGACCATCCTGCTGGGTTCTCAGCCAAATATAGTCCTATGAGTGATGGTAAAGGTTTAGATATAATGAAATGGATATGTAAAATACCAGGAAAAAAGGTATATACATAAAATAGTTTCGCATTAAGTAATTTTATGTTTAATAACTATTTTCATTATTCCAAACGTATATATATATTTTTTGTATATAGGGAGGTTTATGGGAAGGTGGAGAATACCCTTTAACGATGGAATTTACAGAAGATTACCCAAGCAAACCACCTAAATGTAAATTTACTACTGTGCTTTTTCATCCTAACATATATCCATCAGGTAAAAATGAAATAGTTTTTTTGAATTTGTTATATTTATTATGATACATTTATTATTATTATTATTATTAGGAACAGTATGTTTATCAATATTAAATGAAGATGAAGATTGGAAACCATCAATAACAATTAAACAAATTCTTTTAGGAATTCAAGTAATTGCTTCATCTTTTTATTATATTTTTTTTATAATAAAATATAAATTTATTAAATATCATTTTTTTTTTTTTTTATTATTATTTTTTTTTTTATAGGATTTATTAGATAACCCCAACCCCAATTCACCTGCTCAAGCAGAACCTTTTCTTTTATATCAACAAGACAGAGAATCTTATGAAAAAAAAGTGAAAAAGCAGGCATTAGAATTTAGACCAAAGGATTAATTATAGGATTCAAAGAAAAAATAACATAGTATAACGCAATGAAAAATGATATTTTAAATAACAAATGAATTAAGAAAAATATAACTACATTATAAAAAATATCATAAGAAAAAAATTAATAAAAAATTAAATTATTTGTATTTAAAGAAAGTATATAAAGAATTTCCAAAATATATAAAAAAAATACCTTTATATATTTTTATTCGTATAGTTAACATTATAATATTATAGTAATTATATAACTATATACATATTTACATATTTTCTATTGTATTATTTTTGTAAGTAATATGTATTATCTTTTTTTCATTTTTTAATTGTGATTCATATTTTATTTTTTACTTTTATTTTCATTTCCTTCATTCCCTTTTTTTTTTTTATATGTTTACATGAAAAATATATATATATATATATATATATATATAGATTACATTTTTTATATCTTTTTTCTTTCATCTGTATTATTTTTAAAAAAATATGGCAATATTATGTCTTTTAATTTATGATAACTTATAAAAATTAATATAAATTTTTATATTTACATATTAATCTATTTTGTAAAGAAGATAAATATACATATACATATATGTATATTTCACAAATATACACTTACTAAAAAAAAAGAAAATCTAAAATTAAATAATTTTTAATTTTAATGAATGATTTTTAGTACATTTATGTATTTTTTTCTCTCTTTTTTTTTTCTTTTTATTACTATTTTTAACTTTGTTTTTTAATAAAAATTTAAAAAAAAAATTTTTTAAATGTAAAAAAAATTGTTTGGAGGTGAAACTAAAAAAATTTAATTAAATTATTTTTAAATATTTGTAATAATGCTGTAGTACGCTCGGTTGATATATATAGAAGGATAAAAGAGAAAAAAGAGAAATGTATATATAGTTACAATTTTTATATTTAAAACAAGTTAGTAAAAATTACATAATATTTTGTTTCATTTACATTCATAAAAAGTAAATTTCTTATAAGTTTTTGTATCATCTTAATAGCAGAAGTTATGCACCTTTTATGTGATATATTTTTAAGAAAAAGAGTTTAGATAAAATTTTTTTTTTTTTTTTTTTTTGTTATATAAATTAATCTTTTACTTCTTTATTTCTTATTTATTTTATCTTATTTTATTTTTTTTCTCTTTTTTATACTACTTCTTTTTTATAAATTTAAAAACCTTTTTCCCTATTTTTTATGGGAACATAAACTTTATTTTTTACAGATAATTCTTAAAAATGCTTTATGTATTTTATTTTTTTTATAATTTTTAAAATGTTTTTTCATAGTTAATATATATATGTTTTGTATTCAATTTTCTTTATTATATAAGTTTTAAAAAAATCCTAATATATATATATATGTACTAGGTTTGCTTCAACAATATTTTGTAAATTTTAACATTTGCATAGCATATACTTTATTTTATTTCTTTTTTTCCCTTTTTTTTGTATATCTCAAAAAATGTTAGTAAAAAATGGAAAAAATGGAATTAGTAATTTAATAAGAAAAATAAGAAGTGTTCAAGAAAATAAATGGAATAATGAAATAAAAAAAATTAATAATAAGAATAGAGAAAAGGTAGTCATTTTAGGTTCTGGATGGGGTGGAATACATTTTTTAATAAATATTGATTTTAAAAAATACGATGTAACTTTAGTTTCTCCTAGAAATTATTTTACTTTTACTCCTTTATTACCTTGTTTATGTAGTGGTACACTAAGCGTAAATGTATGCACAGAAAGTATTAGAAACTTTTTAAAAAAAAATGGATCAGTTGGTAATTACTTACAATTAAAGTGTACTGATATTATTTATAAAGATAATTACATAAAATGCAAAGATAATGACAATAATGAAATGAAGATAAATTATGATTATCTAATAATAGCTGTAGGTGCAAAAACTAATTCATTTAATATTAAAGGAGTAGATAAATTTGCTTTTTATGTTAAAGATGTAGATGATGCTTTGAGAATAAGAAGAACATTTTTAGAAAATTTAGAAAAATGCTCATTACCTAATACGTCAAATGAAATGAAGAAAAAACTTCTTCATGTTGTAGTTGTAGGAGGAGGGCCAACTGGAGTAGAAGTAGCAGCAGAATTTGCTGATTTTATTAACAAAGAAGTTAAAAAAAATTATGAAGATATTTTTAATTTTATATCTATTAGTATTATTGAAGGAGGAAATAATTTACTTCCTACTTTCACTAAAAATATTTCTGATTTCACAAAATATAATTTTCGAAATTTAAATGTAAATGTGCTTACTAATTATTATGTAACGGAAGTGAATGAAAATGATTTCTACATTCAGTCAAGTATTGATAAAAATGATAAAAAGAATTTTCCTTACGGAATTCTTATTTGGGCTAGTGGATTAGCACAAACTCCTCTTGTTAATGATTTCTTAAAAAAAATACCTCAACAAATTAATAACAAAATATTAAACGTAGATTCTCAGCTAAGGGTTATTGGAGTTGAACATAATAATATTTATGCAATTGGAGATTGTAAAAAAATTCATCCATTACAATTGCATGATTACACAAGCGAAATTATTGATTCTTTAAATTTCTCAAAGTTAACATCTGATACATTAAAATCAAAGGCAGACGAATTATCGGAGGTATTTCCTCAAGTAAGTAAACTTAAATGGGATTATGAAAAAAATAAAAAAGGAGAAATGAATGAACAAGAATTCCATGAATATTTATGTCAAATAGATAAAAATTACAAGTCTCCAGCACCTACGGCTCAAAATGCTAAACAAGAAGCTTATTATTTATCAAATGTATTTAATAATTTTCTAACAAGAGATAATAAATTAATTGTACCATCTTTTATAGAAAAATGGAAAGGATCTTTAGCTTATATAGGAAATCATCAAGTAGTTGCACATCTCCCCTTTTATGAAATTACAGGAGGAATTTTTTCTTTTACTTTTTGGAGAGCTGTTTATATTCAATTATTAATAACTTGGAAATCAAGATTTTCATTTTTTTTTGATTGCATTAGAACAAAATTTTATGGAAGACCATTTATTAAATAATAATTAAAAAAAAAAAAAATAAAAAATAATAATAATAAAATACAAACTAAAAAATTACGTGTCCAAATAGAAAATTTTAACTTTGATTTTATTATATAAATTTATTTAATATTGTGTGAAAAAAATATATTTTATATATACTCATTTCTTTTTTTTTATATTTAAACAAAATAGTTTAAATTTAATTCTAATTTTTATGAAACTGAAAATTTAAATTTATTAAAATACACAAATATATATATATATATATATATATATATTTATAATATAAAGCAGAAACTGTAGTAAATAATAGAACAAATAAATAAGGCATTAAAAGAAGACATTTGTAAGTAGGAAAAGAAAAAAATAAAATATCTCAATAAAAATGTAAAATAAGAAACTTAAATATAAATTAAAATAAAATATATAATGAAATTTTTTTTTTTTTTATTATATTTCAATTATGTTATTTATCTTTTTCGTCAAAATTATTGTGAGTTTATAAAAATATAAGTATATATATATTGCTTTTAGAGGAGGAAAAAAAAAAAAAAGAATAATACAAACATAACTTAATAATATATTATATATTTCATTTAAAAAATACAAAAGATATATATAAAATATTTTACTTTAAATCAAAAAAATTTACATACATATATACAATATAAAAAAAAAAGGAGAGATAGTTTATAAAATTATATAAAAAAAATATTAAAATTAATTATATATGATAATGACAATAAAAAAAAGGGGGGAAAAAAAATATACGTGTACATATGTATGTAATAAAATAGATATATATGATTATATTCATATGTACTTATTTGATAAGCTTTACAAATTCAATAAAAACAAAATTTGTTTCTTATACTTATCTTCATACCTTTAAGAATGATTTTCATGTATTTAAAAGATCTTTTTCAAATTGCTCCAATTCTTCTACATTAAATTTGCTCGAATTAAAATCAAACTCCAAATCATCCCCAAAATTTATTTCATCTATATTTATATCACTTGATTTTAAAAAATTATCTGAGTCATATTTTCCCTTATTAGCTGATAAATTTATTAAATCATCTACATTAAAATTTACATTTTCTTTTGTTTCTTCAATATTTCTGAAATTAGTGGAGTTATTCAAATTATCAAAATAAAAATCTTCTTTCAAGTAATTTTCTGTCTTTAATGGTTCTATTAATGTGATATCATTATCATTAATAGAAAGTTCTTTTTGTTTTACATTTATTTTTTCATTTATTACATTATTAGATGCATCAAAACTATTATCTGGTAACATAGAATCATTATACTCCTTTAAGAAATATTTGTCATTTGAATGATTTTCATTAGTATTAAGGAGACCTTGATTATTTATTAAAAGGGTATTTACTTTGCTCATATTAGTATTGCTTTTTTTTCTTTCATCATCATTCTTATTAGCCGTAATATTTATATTGTTAATCTTATTGAGAATATTACATGATTGTGTATTACTATTTTCTTTTAATTCAAAATTATTTATATCATTTTTTATAATAATACATTCAGACTCGAAACAGTTTTCGTTATTTTTAAATTCCTTGAATGTTTTATTATCATTCATATTGTTGTGAAATGATTTATTTTCTCTATATACATCTTCCGGCATGTTCTTATTTGTACTTTTATTACTTTTCTCATATTCTTTTTCTGATTTTATTCCTTTCTTTTCATTCAAATCATAACTTTTTATTTCCATATTTACATTATCTTTATTATTAGATGTAACTACATTTTCTATTTCATTTTTTGTAGTATTTTTATAATCATTTTTAATTTCCTTATGTTGATGATTTTCTATTACAATATTTTCATTTGTACAACTAATGAAATTGAGAATATTATTATTTTCTTTATCCTGACTATTTACATTAGGATCATTAGAAGTTTTGCCATTCCATTCATAAGTAGAATAGATATTAGTTTTTACTTCATTTGAGTCGATATCAGAAGATAAAAATCCACATGAATTATTTTGATCGTCATTTTTGTACTCTTTTTTATTAGATTGTTTAATTTCCTCCAATAATTTTAAATTGTATTCTGAAATGCTTAACGATGAATCCATTTTGTTGTTCTTCTCATTCAAACTAATGTTATCACATTTTCCTTTTATAGGAATATTTTCATTTTTCTTCACATTTTCTTCTATATTTTTCTCAGAAATAATAAAATTTTCATATAACATATTGTCATAATTTTTTTTTTCATCAGAAGAAAATGAAGTGTACTCTTTTTTATCATAGTGATCAGTATTATTCAAAAACTTGGAAAAATTATTTGACTTTTCTCTTAAATTTAAATATATATCATTATCCATATAAATATTTAAACCATTTATTTCTGCTTTTTTTACGTAATTTTCTTCATCAACCGATGTAGATACATGCTTACCTGAAATGTGATTATTTTCTCTTAATTCCTTTACATTATTCTTTAAATTATTTTTCAATGTAATATCAGCATTATTATCTCTTTCATTAAAATTAAAACAGTCTTCTTTGATTTTTCTATTTTCTGAATAACTTAATTTATCTAAACTGCTTAAACTGTCTATATTAATGTCATTATTTACTTTGCATATGTTATTTTTTTTTTTCACATTGTTTATGTCATTTTCAATTTTAAAATTTTGCTTATTTATTTCATCTTCAAAATTTAAGGAATTTTCCTTTCTGAAATTGTTTGTATTATTTACTTCATTCATATTATTTAATTTATCTTCTATCTTAAAACTATTTAAATTATTCTTATTTTCTGATATATTTCTTATATGTTCGTACTTCAAATTATTCACTGCATTTTCATTTATTAAATGGTCATTTTTTTGATATTCTGGTTTACTTTTTAAGCTACTTGATGGATATTCAGAATCATAGCTCATTAAAATATTCTTTTTATTTTCATAAATTTCATCGGCAATTTCATTATATATTATATCTATATTAAAAAAATATGATTTCCAAAAATCCATCTCAGACATATATGATGGAACTAAAAAACTTTTAGTAGTTATTAAATTTTCATCTTCTTGCATAATTTTTTCGCTTTGTTCTTTTTTTTTGATCCAATTAAAATTATAATTTTCTAAAATATTAGTATTCAAAATTCTATTCCTGTCTAAATTTAATTTTAATATTTTTTCATAAACTTCATTATTTAAATTATTATCAGGTAAATTTATAGGAAACCCTTCTTCAAATTTCTTTCTGTATATTTTGGAAATCATAATGTCTGCTTTTTTCCATGGTACAATTTTTGACAAATACAATTTTTTTTTATCTGTATCATCATTATTTAAATTATTTAAATTATTTAATTTATCTTTATATATATCACCAACCATTTTTTTTATATTATTAAATCCATTTATAAATTTATTATTATAATATTGTAATTCATAGAAATCCTTATTTAGGTATTTATTATTTATTAAGTTTAATTTCTCATGTATACTACCTTTCAATGCTTTATCCGAATCATTTTCATTTAATTTATAATCTTTGTTCTTTCCATTATCTTTTGATGTATTATTTATATTCAATTCTTGAAAAGTGTTATTTAAATCCTCTGCTTTTTTTTTTATCTGATCACTAACCTCTTTCCATAAGGAATACATGTTTTAAAAAAGAATTTTATCACCTCCTTTGTTTAAAAAAAAAAAAATTTAACAAAAAATGAATATATATATGGATGTATTAAACAAAAAGAATAATTCTTTTTTTACTTTTAAAATTGTTTATGTAGAAAATTATTGTTCTTGATTATTATAAATATTTATTAAATTTATTAATACAGGTTTTTCGCACTGGCATGCTTTAAATGGGGAATTAATTTATTTATATCTTTAATTATATATTTTCAAATATATAAAAATGAAAAACAAAAAAAAAATATAAAAGTTTTGTAAATATTTTATACAAAATTTAGGACTAAAATAATAATCTCTTTTTTATATCTATTTTCATAAACTAAAAATTATTTTCATCAAATTAAAAAAAAAATAGTAAAAGGGAAAAGGAAAAGAAAAAGAAAAAGAAAAAGAAAAAGAAAAAGAAAAAGAAAAAGAAAAAGAAAAAGAAAAAGAAAAAGAAAAAGAAAAAGAAAAAAAAGAAAAAGAAAAAGAAAAAGAAAAAGAAAGAGAAAAAGAAAAAGGAAAAGAAAAAGAAAAATATAAAAAAAAAGAAAATGAAAATGAAAAAAAAAAAGGAAAAGGAGAAAGGGAAAAAGGAAATGGAAATAGAAAAAAAAATAAAATAAAGGAAAAAAAAAAGAAAAAAAGACAAAAAATACTTAATTATAACAAATATTTATTATAGTATTGTTTATTAAATAAAAATATTAATATTTTTTTAATAAAAAATCTTATTAAAAAGTTTTAATTTGTTTAAATGTTAGAAGAAAGATAAAACTTAAGATTTATGCTTTAAAATATATTTATATATATATATAATTTATTCTTGACTTTTTTTTTTTTATTCTAATATACTTCACAAGAAAAAAATAGAACATTGAATTAGCCTAAAATGTATTTTTTATATTAAATTTTTTTTTAATCTTCATAATTAATTTTAATAAAAAAATGCATTTTTACTTTTATTCTTTCAAGGAAAAAAGGATTCTAGAAAATTTGATAAATTTTTTTTTAACATATTGGTGTTATTTTTAAAATTGTAACTTAGATTTTTTATAAGTTTTTCTAATTTTTGTTTTTAAATTTTGTACATACATTAAATAAACTAATACTATGCTTATATTTAACAAGTTAATTTTTTAAGTGCATTAATATATACTAAGGTAAATATATATATTTACTATATAAGTTAAAATGTTTAATGAATTTAAGATTTCTTATATATGCTATAAAAATTTAAATATATTCAATTATTATAAGAATTTTTTTGATATATTAATAAATGCATATTCTTTTGAATAAATTAATAATATATGTAAACTGAATATATATATATATATATATTTTTTTTTTTTATTTGGATCTTTATATTTTTTAGCCCATCAAAGGTTTATATATATATATATTTATATATAAAACCAAATAATTTAATTTTATTTTTAGAAGAATAAAAATAATTTTAAAACATGTTTAACAAAATGAAATGCATATAAAATAAAATTAATTAAAATTTAAAAAATTTAAAATAATTCTTTGTAAATTGTGTTTAACTGGATACCTAGAAGAACGTTTTTTTATGTATTTTTTTACATGAAAAGTGATATATAAATATATATATATATATATATATATATTATATAAAAATGAATGAAGAAATAATTAAAAATATAAAATTAAATAATAATTTTTTAGAATTTGAAGAAATTATAAAAGATATAAATACACCATTTAATTTTATTGATTTAGTAGAAATTCCTTGTATACCCATAGTAGATTTATATGGATTGTCACTATTAAATAATGAAGCATATTTAGAATATAAAAGTGGTTTGAGAGAAGATAAATTGAATGCAGATGATGAAATAAAATTAACTTTATTTTTTGCTGTAAAATTATATAAAAAAAATATTATACGAATTAAATTTCCTTCTTATTATGATATTATTGAAACACTAAAATTTGATCCAGTATCCGTTACAATTGGATTATTTAACCAATTTTATTTTGAAACGGCATATGAATTATGTAACTTGTTGCCAGTTAATGAATGGCCATCATCAAACTTTTACAACATATTGAGAAAAGCAGAAAAAACGAGAATACATTTTCTTATTAATAACAAAACAAAACTTAATTCTTATTTTTTAGAAGGCTTAACAAATAAAGAAAAAAAAATTTACAAATATTTTCTTGAAGGAACATCTAAGGAAAGAGAAATGTTAAATAAAGAAACAACATTATTCTATTTTTATGAAAAAGACAAATGTTAAAAATGACAAAAACTAAATAATTACGATTCAATCCACTCAGTATAAATTATATAAAATAATTTATTTATAATATTCAATTAAGGATTTGTTGATTATTAAACTATTTTTACAAAATTTGAAGAACTATTTATTGGGGAAAAAAAAAAAAAAAAAATTAGCTTTAAATAGTAAGTTTTAACTTTTTTTTTTTTATTTATTTTTTAAATTGTATATTTATTTATTTACTTTTTTTTTTTGCTTTTTTTTTTTATTAATCTTTTTTTTTCTTTTTCCTTTTTTTTGTAAATAATGTTTTATTAAACATTTTTTATATATAATGTAATTATTTCTTTTAAAAATTAATTTTTTTTTTTTTTTTGTTAAGTTTTAAAATGAACAATAATGAACATATTTAAAAAAAAAATTAGAATTGCTGTTACTAGTATGTACAAATTTAACTATTATATCAAAAATTTATGGAGAATTCTATGAATTTTTTTTTTTCTTTTTCCTTTTTTTTTAATTATGTAGACACATTAATCCTCATAAAAAATTGGAAAATATGTTATATAAGTTTTAAGTTTTTTATTTTTTTAAACTTTAGCAATTTATTTATAAAAATATAAATAATAAAAAATCTAATTAATAAAGAATATATTAGTAAAGCAACTGTTTAAATATATTCCTAAATTCTGAGTATAAAAAAAAAAAAATAAAACTAATGAAAATTGTGCATTATCATATTTTTTTAATTATCAAATTAAGTACAATGATTTAATATATAATATCATTATAAATGAATACTTAAAAAAAAAAAAAAAAGAAAGTTATTAAAAAGAAATATATTAATGAAAATTAATTTTAACTATTAAAATTAAAGAAAATAATAATAATTAAAAATAATAATACTAATCCAAAATATTAACATGAAGAAAGATAATTTAATAAAAAGAATGAATCCTATTAAAATAAAATAAAATAAAATAGATAAATAAAGTAAATAAAAATTGTTAATATAAACTGTAGTAAATTAAATCGTTAAAAAGTGTAATTCGTTATACTTTATAACAATGTAATATAAAAAGGGAGATGATAAAAGAATAATAAAAAAATGAAAGCACAGAAAAAAAACACATAATCTGTAACAAATTTATATAAAATAAAATTTTCACTGAAAAATTACACAAATTTAACATAAATTGAGAAATAAAGCAAAAAATATGCGCTTATACATTTTTAAAAATATTTTTTTAAAATAAAAAAAAAATTTCAATTTTAATTTTGTTGACTTATTTCTTTTTTTCCATTATTAAGTTCATTTTCCTTTATTCTTTCTGATATTTTTAAATATATGCAACACATTAAAGCAACAAGCCCAAAAATTATCAATCCGATAGTTACAGGAACTTGTTTTCTTTCCCCTAAATAAACATATACTACATTAGTTAAATAAGTTAAATAAAAATTAACAACTAAACACAATGCACTAATAGCAAACATTAATCCACATAACTTTCCAAAATGCTCCTTTGGGTATTTTTCGTTCACATAACAGTAAAAACATGAAAAAGCAAAAGATATAAAAAGGAAAAACAAAAAAATTGATAAAATCCTAAGATATACACTACTAAATAATACAAAAACATATGTTAATAATATGAACAAATTATTTATTAGTATTCCATAAACTGAACCAAATTTTCCTGATATAAAACCAAAAAATGGAGAAGGAAGAAAAGATAAAACAGTCAATAAAGAAAATATAGTTGTAAGATCATGATTTCCCCAAATAAAAAAAGATCTATTTGTTTTAATAAAATAATCAAATCTTATCATATTAGAACTACATATAAATACAACTAATAAATATTCCCATTTTTGTGGATGATTCCATAATTTTCTTAACTTTTCTCCAAATGTTTCATTTTCTTCTTTTTTATTTTTTTTTTCTACACTTTCTAAACTTTCCATTTTGTTTAATACACCTACATGATTTTTATTGTCAGTAATAGAAGATCCTGTTGCTCCTTCGTTATTTAGTTGTTTATCTTTTTGTTTCCCAGGCATAATCAAAATTCCAACCATCAAAGAAAACAGTATGCATGTGCTAATATAAAAAATGCATAAAACATAAAATTCATCATCCTTAAAATTAAAAGTATAGAAAAATGTATATTTTAAAACTAAACCAATAGCAAAACCGGTTGATCTTGCTGATCCCAATATACCAAATATAAGAGATTCCTTACTAGGAAAAAACTTGGATATTTTTAAAAGTGGGATAAAAGATAAATCTGCTGATACACCAAGTAAAAAAAAAAACACATACCATATATATGATATTTTAAAAATAATTAATGACATAAAAGCAGTTGTTAAAATTGCTTGACCAAGCAAAAAACATGCCTTTTCTCCAAATGTGTCTAAAATGTACCCACTTAATGAAGATAAAAAGAAATGAACAAAAAAAGATAAGGTAAATAAATTATTTATAGCTGCATCTCTATTCCCACATGAATTATAAGTAATGCCGGCATCAACACGAAATATTTGAACATCATCTTCTGGAGTGCACAACTCGCTAAATGCTCCCGTTTTATAAATTATAGGTTGCCAACCACTAAACCCACCATGAACAAATGTAGCAATTGAAGCAACAACAGAATATAAGACCAAACCAACCCACCTATTTATTTTTAATTTATTAACTATCCCTTCTTCACTTACTTCAGATATATGAACTTTCTTAGTTTCAGTAGAATCCATTTTTATTAAGTCACTAAAATATGTATATGATGTATATATATAACTTAAGTTTTTCGAAAAGAAAAAAGCATTTTGCTTTCTATTCTTTTTATATATTTATACATATATATAATAATATTTTATTACATAAATGCATGCTCTACTTTATTCACATAAATTAATAAAAAAAATATATAAAATATTTAATAATCTGCACGTTTATTCACTTTATTAATATATTTAAAAAAAAAAATTATGAAAACTACTTTTATAAAAATGAATATATAATCTATTTTTTATTTTAACAATAATTAATAATGCAAGTATTATTTTTATTTCTTTTTATTTTTTTTAAAAAAAAAAGAATTTTATTATGGTACTTTGACAATTAATTTTAAGTACTATTGTATTAATAAAAAAAAAAAAAATTATTTTGCTTTTAATTTTTATTTTTATTTTATTTTTTTTTATTATATTTTATTTTATTTTATTTTATTTTTTTTTTTTTTGTGTAAATAATAATATATTATTTTATTTTTTATAATTGATACTTTTGAGCTTTTATTTTTATTCATAATTTATTATATCAAAGAAAAAAAAAATCAACACATTAACAGTTTTTATATATTTCTTATTTGAAGTACAAGTAAAATTAAAATGTCCTTTTAGCATGTATTTTTTTTTTTTTTTTTTCAAAATTTAACTAAATAAAACAAAAAAAATTCTTTTAAGATTATTTTAAAAAAAAAAAAATCAGAAAAAAACTTTGGAGAAAAATAAATTTTTCAGAGGAGAGCAACTTTTTTCATTTACTCAGAAATATGTCAATCTTTCATTGAAGAACTATTTATTAATAATAATGTACATAATTAATAAAAGAATAATTTTTTTTTTTTTAATATTTGATCTTTTTGTGATCACTAAAATTATCTCAAGAAATGTGAGAATGAATAATTTTTTTTTTTATAAATATTTGTCTAAAACCAAAATTTGACTAAAAAATAATCTAAGTTTGCTTTAAGCGAATTTTATTTTTTTTTTATTATTTCATTTTAAATATTTTCTTTTATGGAGTTATTAAATTTTTGATATGTTAATATCTAAATATAATATGCATTTTCCATCTTTTTTATGTTTTCTCTCCTTGATATGTTAAATGCTTCTTCTCCTTTTAAAAATTAAAATTATTCAAATAATAATAAAATATACTACAAATTAAAATTTTTTTTTTTTGTTTAACTGGAAGTATTATCAATAATTGATTTTTCCTCTAAGTTATTAAAAGATTCCAATTCTTCATTAAAATAAATTTCATTACATCCTTTTTTATTAACGTCTAGACACTTATCTACCCATTCACTATATACATCAATACATTCATCTAAATTAGTTATTTGATTTACATATTTTACTCCACATTTTAAACAATTTAATTCACCTATTCCTTTTGATCTATGCCTAAAAAAAAAAAGGTAAAAAATAAAAGAGATTTCGTATAATAATGCTTTGTTTTTATAATCATATAGAAAAAACAAAAAATTATTTTAAATACTTTTTTTTTTTATTACATTTTTATATCAATTGATTTCTTATAACTACAAAAAGGGCAATTAAACTGCGTTTCCAGTTTTATTGGTTTTTTTTTTTTTGGTTTAATTTTTCTAACTTTACTTCTACCCATTTCCCATTAATCTTTTAATTATGAGTTTTTATATATATATTATCTCTGAAAACAAATAAATTCTATTATCTTCAAATAATTTTATAAGAGAAATAAATAAAACATTATAAAAAAGAAGTTAAATATTTATAAAATTAAAAAAAAAAAACAAAAAATATCCTTAATTAAAAGCGGGTTACGGTTGCTTTAAAAACTAAATATATACATATATATATATATATATAAATTAAAATATATATCAAAACAATTAAAACAAACAAAATATAAAGTTTTTATAATATTACGATTACATAAAATAATTTTTTTTTTTTTTTGTTTTTAATTTTTTTTTTAAATAAAAACCAAAAAAAAAAAAAAAAATCATTCCATAATAATTGCCATTATAATTAAGGGAAAAAAATAATATTAAATGAGATAATAATTTTTTTTGAAATATATCATATTAAAAAATTTATAAATAATTAAAGAAAAAAAAATAAAATAATTTTATTTTTATTTTGAATTATAATAAACATGAATCTATTAAAATATTATTCAAAAACATCTATTCGAAGATATGAAAAAAAAAGTCGAGACATTAATGAAACAATATACTTATTTTGTAAATTTAAAAATATTAATGAAAAAAGAATTGCAAAATAACAATTAATTAAAGATAAGTTTTCTTACATATCAAATAAAGAAAAAAAAATTAAAAATTGTTTTTTAATAATAGAAATTCCTTTTTTCTTTTTAAATAATTGTTCTAAAATTTTTTTTGAGCAAAAAAAAAAATTAAAAGTTTGTATTTCATTTTTTTTTTTTTTACTTAAAGTGTAATATTTAGATATATATAAATGTTTTTTTAAAATTATTTATAGAATTATTATCTTCTTAATAGTTATTCAAAAAAAAAAACATTTTTTCTGTCTATTTCATAATTTTTTTTTAAAAAACTTATCCTTTTAATTTTTTCATCATTAAAATCATATAAATATTTTATTTTTTTTTTTATAAATTTAATAACTCCACACTTAATTTCATTTCCTCTTTTTTGGAATAATATATTGTAATCCTTAAATTTAAAAATTATGCAATGAATTTAATTTCTTTTACTAATGAGTAAAAATGATAATGATAATTTAAATAATTTCTTGACAAATAGAATAAATAAAGAAATAAAACAAGACTTAAAAGCTAATACAGAAGTGAACATAAATAATATCATTAACTTGGATAGTAAAAGAGAAAAAGAAAATGATATCTTAGAAATATATTCTTCTATTAATGGTAATAATAAAAATGATATTAATGAAAATAATGAAAAGGATGAAAAAAGTAACATAGATAGTCAAAGCAATAGTAATCAGCTATTTCATTTGACAGATGATGAAAAAAAAAAGAATACAAATGACAGTTTAATAAATTCATGTAAGGAAGAAAATGAAATTATCAGTATTGAATTAAATAAAGAAAAAGTAAATATAAAAACTTCTCAAGATATGTTTAAAAGCAATATTAATTTAATAAATGAAAAGTTACATACATGTTTAAAACATAGCACTAACACTTCTTCTACTGCTAATATCAATCAAAATAATAACAACGATATTTTTAATAGTACTAGTTACATTAACAATAGTAATAATGCTAATGATGAAAATAACAATAATGATAATGATTCTAATAGACAAAATAATTATAGTGATATCTATCTTAATACATCAAATAAAAAAAAAATACAACTGAATGTAAGTGTTTTAAAAAATAGTGAAAATGAAAATTATATGAATAATATCAATTCCTCTAATTTTGTTTTAGATATAGATTTATTATCTGACAAAAATGATATAACAAAATTATATCATGAAAATACATACAAAAGTAACAATAAAGATTTTTCAAAAATAGTAAATAGTTTCAATGAGTTCGAATCTTATAAGTTAAATGATTCTAATTCAAATTTATACTATTTGAACAAGGAAGATAACAGTACATTTTCTTTTATTAATACAATAAATAATTTTAAAAATGAATTTGAAAGTAAGAATAAAAATATTTTTGAATCCGTTAGCAAAAAAGGATTGATGCTTATTTTAACTATACAAGAAGTTTTTATAAACAAAACTAAAAAAATTTTATGTAACAAGTGCAATGGTGAACTCTATTCTTTTAATAATATTAATAATGTTTTTAAAGATATACTAAAGCTAAAAATAGAAAAACAAACAAACGAAATATATATGACTAATTTTTTACAAAGACTAAAGAAGGATTTTGTAAAAAACAATTTGCTTTTGAAAGAAAAAATAAATGAAAAAAATATGGTTATAAATAATTTAAATGAAGAAAAAAAAACTTTTAATGATATAATAAGGAAATATGAAGATAATATAATTAAAATGAAAAATGATCAAGAATTAAAAATTTCTCGGTTTAAAATAAATATTCAAAATAGCCTCTTGAATTTCACTGATTTTGTTTTCCAATTGTTATTTAAAATTTATTCATTATTTTGCGAAAAAAATGATAAATTACAATTTTTAATAAATCGATTAAAGCATATACAACTAAGTGAAAAAAAAATAGATGAAAAAAAAAAAAAAAATAAGATCAGTACTAATAATAATGATGATTATAGTATTAAATCAAAAAAAATAAGGAAAAAAAATAAAGAAAACTATACGTCTTCTTCCTCATGGAATTCTTCAAAAGAATTTTTTTCGGAAAAAAGTAAAAGTTCAGAAAATTCTAGTATGTATTTGTCGAATGAATTATGCTATTCTGATTTAACACATATGAATACAAATAATCTTTTAAACAAAAAGAAAATAAATAAATTTAAAAATAAAAGAGTAAAAGCAAAAAATCTCAATCACATATTAATGAAAAGAAGTGTATTAAACGAAAATAAAATGTATTCGAATAGCTCTGATGTTAATGAAGAAAGTAATTTAAATCATGTAAAGAATATAAACAAAGATTCTGTTAAAAAAATAAGTTTTTTACAGAAAACTAATGCAGAATTAATTAAAAAATTAAAAAAATATAAAAAAAAATATTTGGAAGAAGTAAAAAAAAACAAAACATTAAAATTTCTTCTTACTAATAAGGTAATGATAAGAAGATAAAAAAAGAGAATTATTTATTTTATATAAAAACAAAGCATTTTCAATTAAAATATATATACATTCACATACATACATACATACATACATACATTTTTTAATATAGGAAGAGGAAATTGAACAAGTCCAAAACAGCTTAAAAAATGAGTTAGAAAAGAAGGAAATTTTTTATGAAAATAAAGAAAAAAAAAATATAAAAGAAATAAATGAACTTAGAAGTCTAATAGAAAATCATGAATTAAGCAATAAGAATTTAATGAACAAAAATAAAGAGTATAATGAATTAAATGATGATTTAAAAAAAAAATTAGATTTCAAATTATCTATTGAGAAAGAATTAAATAATAAATTATATGAATTTAATATTATATTTGAAAAAGAAAGAGAAAAAAATAGCTTTTTATTATCAGAAAATATAAAATTAAAAAATGTAATTCTTCAATTTAATAATATTCACAAATATTCTAATGTGGATTACTTTAAAAATAAAGATTTTGTAAAATACAATTTTAATAATTTATATGAAAATAATGAACACAATTTATACAATGATGAGGAAAATATTTATAAAGTCACTTCTAAAGGATATTTTAGAAATAACGAAAATAAAAATGTATATGATAATTTTGATTATAAGAATTATTACAAATTAAATGAAAAAATTTATAAAGAAAATTATTTAAATTACCCCAATAGAATGTATGATGAAAAGGAAAAAAGTAAAATACGTAAAAGTTCTTTAGTTCATAATAAAAATAAATATCATTATGATCACAGGAAAAAAATGTATGATACATTTTTCAATAATAATTATGTAGACTATTATAAAAATGATTATAATAACGCTTACAGGAATTTTAAATTATATTCATCATGTTATAGTGATAATTCAGTTGATGTAAGGATGAAAAAAAGGAAAAATAGATTAAATTCAATAGAGAAGAAAATTGATATCAACTATAATAACGAAGAAGAAAAGAGAAAAAGAAAAATTAAAGAGAAAGAACAGGAAAAGGAAAAAGGAAAAAAAAAAGAAAAAGAAAAAGAGAAAAAAAAAATAGAAAAAGAAACTATATCAAATCAAATAAAAAATGATATCTTAAATTTCGATGAAAACAATTATAAGAAAATAATAAATAATATAACTAAAGAAGAAAAAGAAATAGAAAAAATAAAAGAGGAAGATTTATATTCAATATTTATGCAAAACTGGAAGGAATCAAATATAGATAATAATGATTACTCATTAGTTTCATCTAACTCATTTATAAGTAATTTAAATGAGAGTGGGGTTTTTATTAATAACAATAGTAATGAAGTGGAAAACTTAGAAAATAATAAAAGTGAGAATTTGTGTAAAAGTAGGAATAAAATAGAAAAAATGAATAAGCAGGACAATGAAAGTACTAAATTAAATTATGGCATCAAATGTTCAGAAAAAAAAAGTGAGTATTTGAATAATAATGCTAACAATAAAGATATAAATAGAAATAATTTTAAATATGAATTAAATGAGTATGAAAATTTTGCAAAGAATGGTAATGAAGAAATAGCCAATGCAGATTTAGGAAATAGTAATAAAAATGAAGTTATAAAGAAAAAAGATATAAATTTTGAAGAAGAAAAAAATATTTTTAATTTAAGAAATGAAAATGGTTATAATAGAAACAGTAGTAATAATCACATAAATAATTTGAATGATAATATAAATAATAATGAGGAAAAAAATCAAGCTATAGAGGATCAGGAAAATGAAATTTTAATGACTTATGAAACTTATAAAAAAAATAAAGAAAAATTTATGTATGCAACTTTAAAAATGAAGAGTAATGAGCATGAAAATAAAAATAAACTTATGAAAAATAGAAAAAATGTATTATTATCTGATATTTTAAATAAAGAGGGAAATATTAATAATTACAAAAAAGATGAGGAAATAGATAATGAGAACCTAGAAAATTTTCAAAACATAGAAAATAATATTAACGATTTAAGAGAAAGTACAATTTATACTGCTTATCACATGAATCATTGCAACGATATAAGTTTAAATAACAGTATTCATGAAATATATAAATCTTTAATACATGATTATGATAATAAAAATTTAAATTTTTTTCAAACATCTAAAAGTATCATTGATCCTACTAAAAAAAATAGTAATGTAGTATGTAATAATGGTGCAGATAACAGTAACAAGGATGAATTCTGTAACTATGAAAATACAACTAAATTAGAAAAAAATAAAATTAATAATGTATTTGAGAATAATACAGTTTTTAAAGAAGGTAATTACACATTAGAAGAGAATTTTAAAAATGATCTTGCTTTAGTTGAAGAAAACAACAAAGACAAGATTGAAAATGATAAGTGTTGTCAAAATAATATTTTAAATGATTTAAATAATAAAAAGGAATTTAAAAATACGTATCCTAAAAAACAAAAGTTACATTCAATTAATTATGATGTAGAACCAATTATTAATACCATAGACACTTTAAATGATCAAAGTAATAACTATTTTAAAAATTTTCAACATCCAAGTACCAAAATAAGTTTTAAAAATGAATATAACATTGAAGTGAAAAATAACTCTTTGCAGAATAATGATAGTCAGCAAAACGAAAAAAATTATACTAATACACATAATTTTTTAAACATGGAGCAAAGTAAAGTATGTGCAACTGCTCAAAAAAAAGAAATAAGCGAAAATAAACAAAAAAAAAAAAATTCTGGAGACAGAGGTGTCTTAAGTAGAATATTAAGAAAAATATAATTTACAGTATATATATTGTAAATAGTTTTTATACTTTTAATTATATTTTAAAATATAAAATTTTTTTTTAATTATTTTTTGTAATTTTTTTAATATTATTTAATAATTTTCAATATTAGTATGTTTTAATATTTTTAAAATTCTAACAAATAAAAAAAATATATATGTATAAATGAGATCTTTTTGAAATTTCGCTTTCATATTTTATTTTTTAATATATATTACGTACATAAAATATAAATGTACATTTTATAAAATTAAGTTTTTTTAAACCTATATTTTATAATAATAATTGTATTTTTTATCATTTATTAAAATTATTAAAAAAAAAATAGAGCTCATAATTCTTATTTATTGAAACATTTCTTAATTTCATTTAGAAAATTATAAAAATATATTCATAAAATAAAATGAAAATAAAATGTTTTTTCTAATATAAATAATTGCTTATTTTTTTGGATAATTTTTTTTCAATATAATAATTTTGTAGAAATTAGAAAAATTTAGTTGAAAATTATAATACATTATAAAATTAGTATGTATAAAAAAAAAAAAAAAAAAAAAAAAAAAAAAAATAAAAAATGAAAATAATTTCATTTTATTATTTTAAAAAATTACACAATATTTATATTTTAAGAATGCTTTGATATAAGTACTTTAAATTCTTCGTATAAATCTGAATTACTTTCTCCAAATATTGCTTGAGCTTTTTTTAGTGTTTCTTCTCTTTTTTGTTGATGATTATTAAGTTTTTTTATATTACTTAAAAATTGATTAAATTGTTCGTAAGTTAAACGACTTCTAGCATTGCGAAAAAAAGCTCTACCATCTGAATTTTTTTCATTTAAAGATCTATTTAAAAAATATTAAAATTATTTAAAGTTTTATAAAAAAAAAAAATAACAAATAAAAATATCTCATATAAAACTATGTTTCATTTTTATTCATTTTTAAAACAGCAATTAAGAAAAGAAAAAAAAAAAAGATATTCATAAATAATTTATATTTTTAAAAAATTATATAAAAAAAATGTAAAAAAAAAATATAAAAATTATTTCTTCTTTTGAAATTACACATTTCCTAAATAAGGTGTGTTAAAATTCCCATTGATAATATTTTGTGTATCAGAATTAACTATTTTATTTATTATACTTTGACAAGCATCTTCGTTTCCATTAATTTCTAGCATAGTTCTCGGTGCTGTTGTTTGTAACATATCATCGGCAGAATAATACTAAAAAAAAAAAAAAAATAAAAAAAATGAATATAAAGAAAATAAATATATATATATATATATATAAGATCCAATTTGAATATAATTTTTATGAAAATAGATATACATAAATATTTTATAACAAAGATATATATAAATGTAAAATAAATTTAATTATCTTAGAATTGTTGTAAACATATAATAATTTAGAATAATACATGAAATTTATTCAATTATTTCTAATTTTTTATATATAATTTTTTAATAATATTAAGAAAAAAATATATTTTTTTCTTATTAAGTTCTATTCTTTTAATAACTATCAAATATCTTATAAAAGAAACAATTTTATTAAGCATGTAAATTCTAATTATATACTTATATGTACAAATACAAAATAAAAATGTAAAAGTATTATATATTTGTATGCTGAGAAAAATAGTGCAACATAAAGTTACAGGACTATATATATATATATATATATATATATATATATATATATATATATATTTATTTATTTATTTATTTATTTATTTATTTATTTATTTATTTATTTCCCATTATAAAAAAAAAAAAAAAAAAAAAAAGAAAGTAATAAAACTAAAATATATTAATTATCCTCAAACGAAAAATGAAAAGCAAAAAAAATTATATAATAAATATACACATGTTTTTTATATTACTTTATGTGCATCCTCTACTTCATGCTCTTCTTGAATAGAATTAAGAACCGCTTTTTTTAGATTTTCTAATCTATCAATATCTCTATTCAACTAAAAATATAAAAAACATATATAAAACATTTTTGTATAAAATTAAAAAATATTGTTTGTTAATTTATCATCTACATAGAATCATTCATAAAATATAAATAAAAAGAAAGTCTTTTTATAAATTGATTTTTTTCCATTATCCATTTTTTTTTTCTAATTTATAGCACAAGCATTTTAATTATATAATAATTATATATTTACAATGATTTTATGATATTTTTTTCAATATTTTTAGATAGTCATTTATTTAAATGTATTCTATTTTTTATCTATGGAATTTTTTAAAGTTTTTACTTTTTTAATAGTGTTAATTAATTGTTTGTTTTCATCGGCTAGTTGATTTCCTCTTTGTGTTGCTTCTATCAATTGAACCTCAAGATTACTGTATTTTTTTTGAATTGATGATAACTAAAAATATGATAAGACAAGTATATTATGATTATTTATAAAAAGAAAATTACAGAAATGTTAAAATATAATTCAATATTTTATAAAGTATAATTAAAAAATGACAATATCAAAATGAAAATAGATAGAACCTGATCCTGTTTTTCTGTTAACTGTCCTTTTAATGATCTTATTTCTGCTTCTTGTGAGTTAACTCTTGTCTTATATGCATTTGTTACTATTTTAAAACCTAATGCTAATTGCTCTAAAAAAAGAATAAAGAAAAAAAAAAATTAAATATATAAATAAAATTTATTTTTATATATATTATTTAATTGAGAAAAATATGTTAATGTATTAAATAGAAGAATAATAAAAAAAAGTATTTAAGTGACTTTTATTGAATAAAAATGGTATATATTTTTTTTTTATAATAATTATAATGAAAAAAAAAAATAATTAACCATCTGCATCTGAAGGTAGCCAACTTAAATCTGTAACACCAGCGTTTGACATTTTCAATTTACTTTATCAAATAATTTAAAAAAAAATAAAAATAGAATAGATGATTCTAGAAAAATATATACAAAATAATATTATTTTCACAATATAAAAAAGAAAAAATTACAACCAAAAAAGAATTAATAGCAAAAAAATATTTGAACAACTACAAAAAGAATTATTAAAATAATACATAAAATAATACTTTATATAAATAAAAAAAAGACAAAATATTTTTATATTTTAGTTGTTCTAAAAAAAAAAAATTATACTTCAACAAAATTATAGAATATCTCAAGGTATATATTTGACAATTTTTGTAACAAAAAATAATATATATGTGTGTATGTATATAAAAATATAAGTAAATATATATATATATATAATAATAATAATAAATGAATACTTATTTAAATTATTTTCAGTTTGTGCACTAATAATTACTAAATATTAGTACATTAAAAAAAAAAAAAAACAAAAAACAAAAACCAAAAAATAAAAAATAACAAAAACAAATAAAAAAAATATAAAAAAATTAATAGACTAATAATATCTTCTCCTGACCTTAGGTTTTTTTTTTTTCTTTTATTTATTGCAGATAATTTTCATGAATTTGTTTATATAAATAATAAAATAAAATAATTATGCTATTCATTTAAATTTCATTATTTTATTTATTTATTTTTTTTTTTATTGTTTCATATGAAATCTGTGTGTGTACTTAAATATTCACATTTTTAGTAAAAAATAATGTTAAAAAAATACTAAAACATACACAAAAAATAGTAATTCATAAATAATAGTATAAAGTGAAATGCTTTTTTAAAAGTTAAAAAACTTATAAAAACTAAATTTTTTGTATTAATGATTAGGAAAGTATGTTGTATTTCTTAAAAAAACGAATATGCTATAATAGTGCTACGTATTTATAGAAGAGAATTAACTAATTATTTTTATTCTACAAGCAAATATATAATTCATTAAAATATGTATATATATATATATACATATTTATTATTTTTAAAATTTCAATAATAAAGTAGAATTAATATTTAATAAATCAAAACTAAAAAATAATAAGTTGAAATTTATAATTTTCATATAGAAGAAAAATTCATGAAGCACTTTAAATACAAATAAAAATATTTGTAAAAATTTGTATATAGTACATTTATAATTATTCAAAAATTTACATAAGGTAAATTTAATTTCGTATCTTCCTTTATTTTTTATTTTTTTAAAATAATACTTTAGAAAAAAAAATATAAATATAATTTATAAGATGCATATAGATTCCTTTTTAATATCTATTATATTATATTTAGTTTTCAATTTAGTTTATTCTATTTATATTCTTATATTTTCTCTGTATATATCTAGTGAATTTAAATTTCATTTCTATAAATTAATAGTAAGATAAATATAAATATTTATTCACATACTACGGTGCACTTAATATGCAGAAATTATTTTTATGAAATAAATAGAATTACTAAGTTGAAATAAAAGAAAATACTATTCCCTCTTTGGTTATGTATATACTTATTAGATACAATAGTAATATTTTTAATATATAAAATTATTGCATATGATGAGAATTCTGATTATTACGATAGAAAAAATAAAAAAATATTGTTTTTTGAAGTAATAAGCTATATTAATAGTAAAATATTTTATATATATATATATATGTATACATGAAAAAATTATGGTATTTTTTAAATGTATTATTATATATTAATTTTCCCTTTAATATTCATAAAATATATAGAAAAGTGCTTCTGTATTTCTTATTTCATATATATCATCTTTAATAAAATATATTTGCGAATGAAGAATTTCATTGTACCTTATTTTTCACTTATACTTTATTAATCCTATAAAATTCTGATTTTTCTTTGTATAATTTTTATTATACATAGAAAAAATTATTTTAGTTTATTTTCATAAAATCTTATTATGTGTATGAAACAAAATAAAAGTATTTTAAAGGAAAATTTTTCTTTTAAAAAAATATATATTCTACATAAAAATATTTTCATACGTCTATATGTTATGCACATACATTTGTATGTGTATCGTTTTATTTTATTTTTTTTTTTTTTTGGAGTAAAAATATTTCTACAACTTCAATAATTAATATAATTCTATAGAAATTATTTTAATATGAAATAACTCACTTTCTGTTTTTTATTTAATAAAAAAAAAAAAGGAAATTAAATATTAACTTTAATTGAATGCACATATAAAACTGAATAAAATTGTTATATAAAAATATTCTAATATCATAAAAAAAGAAATAATAATTATCATGGGACCGTCAAAAATATACAAATTTCTATATATAAAAAATTTATAAAAAGTAATAAAAGAATCATTAAAATAAAGCTATTAAAACTTCCATTTTATTTTATGAAGAAATAAAATAAATATAAGAAATTCATATAGCTATTTTAATAAAATTATATAAATTTTAAATTTAGAAGAAATCTCACAAAATTTTTTATTTTCTTTTTTTAATATAGTAATTTAAATTAATTTTTATATTCCTCTATTAAGATAAAAATATGTTCGTAATTAATTATAATTTATTTTTCAAATTCTTCATTCTATATTTTAATTTTTAAATAAAACAAAAAAAAAAATGTTTAATTAAATTTTATATAAACTGTTTCATTTCAATTGTATTTTTTTCTTATTTGATATCTTTAATTTATGCATTAGCTCTTTTTATATTTATTAATTCACATTATATATATATATTATTTATTTAATTGTTTTTTCTGGTAAATTTTGATCTGGTTCTTTTTTTTTTTTTACAGTTGTTCAAGTTAGTTTTATTTTGTATTAGTTTTAAAATATGTTTAATGTTTTTAAAAAATTTTTTTTTATTGTATCTTTTGTATTATAATTATGCTTTTTTAATAAAAACAAATAAGAATATATATACATTTCAAAGTATGAGTTCCTTAAATATACAAAATCTAAATGATGTAAAAGAAAAGTTGAAGTATGAAAAAAAGGCTTATTGCTTATTGTTAAATAAATATAAAGTAAATAAAATACTAAAAAATAAATATGCAAAATTTTGGTTATTAGATATATATAAATTTCCATCTGTTTTAAATTTTAAAGAATATAAAGATTCTTTTCTTGAAGAAAATGAAAATATTTTAAGTTATATTTATAATTATTTAGGAGATTTAAAAAGAAATAATCAAAATTTGCAAATCAATGATATTAATAAGAAAAGTACTAACTCTTATAATTCCGATGAAAATAAGTCAAATAATAATGAAGATGATTATAGATTAATACCTTTAAATGATTATTTTAATAAAATTGTTGAGGAATTAATAAAATATGATAAATGCATTACCCTTGAAAGTATAAATAAAATATTTACAGAAAATTTGTCTATTGAAAATGAATATAATGCTAATAATTTAGAAAGTGATATTTATAATTTAAGTGATGAAGAAATAATCAATAAAAAAAAAAATTTAGAAAATATATATAATACAAATAAATTAGAATATATAAAAGAATTATTTACATTGATAAAAAATGAAAATATAAAATTAAAACTAGTAACATTATATTTTGGTTATGATAATATGAATACATCAGAAGTTTTAAAAAAAATATTTCCTTCTATAAATGAAATAATTCATAAATTTGAAATAATAGGACATATAGCACATTTAAATTTTTGTGACAAATTAAAAGATTGTAAAAAGTTAATTGCTGAAATAATTTTAGATAAAAATAAAAGCATTAAAACTGTAATAAATAAAAAAGATATTTTAAATAATGTACATAGGACATTTAATATTGAACTTTTAGCTGGTGAAGAAAATTATATTACAGAATTAAAAGAAAATAATATTAAAGTAAAATTAAATTATGAATTAGTATATTGGAACTCTAAATTAAAAAAAGAAAGGGATCGAATATTTAATTTAGTTGATAATAATTCTATTGTTATTGATGTTTTTGGAGGAGTTGGTATATTTAGTTTATTATTAAGTAAAAAAAATTGTCTATGCTTTTCAAATGATATTAATGAACACGCTTATGGTTATATGAATATAAATATAAAGTTAAATAAAAAAAAGAATATACTAACTTATAATTTAGAAGGAAGAAAATTCCTTGAAAATTTATTTAATTTAAACATTTTCTCAAAAAACACTACTCTATTAACAATGTTTATTGATAAACAAAATATGAATAACATATCAATCGATTTTATAAATAACAAAAATCAAAATACTGTAGATGAAAAAAAAAAAAAAAAAAGTCATTTAGATAAAAACAATAAGAAAAACATTGAAATAAATTATTTATCTAATAGTAATAAAAATACAAATATTTTAAATGATAAAAAAACAAAAGAAAACCTTAACAATAATGATAGGAATAATAATATTGGTGAATATAATTTAAATAATAAGTATACAAATGAAAATAATATAATGAATAATTATATATGTAATGATAATTTTAAATCAATTATAACATCAGATATAAATAATACATACAATAATTGCAAAAAAATGAACTTTGAGAGTAAGGAAGATTTATGCAATATATTTGAAAATAAATATAAAAATCATAAAATTTCTGATGAAAATACAGATGATATTAAAAATCAAGAATTATTTAAAATAGATATAAATTTAAATATTTATAATGATATCCATATATTAATGAATTTGCCAAAAACAGCATTAGAATTTCTTGATGTTTTCAAGAATTTAAAAAAAAAGGAAAATGAAGAAATAAGAAATATTTTTATTCATTGTTATTACTTTTCGAAACCTGAATTCTTTTATGAATATGCAGAAAAAAATATTTTATTGCATCTACAATATAAACCAAAAGAAATGAAAATCACCGAAGTAAAATTATTATAATTATATTTTGAACATATTAAACAATTTATATCTTAAATTTGTAAATGATTAAATTTATATATATATACTTTTTTTTTTCTTTTTTTTCTCAGATTAGAAAAGTGTCTCCTAGTAAATCAATGTATGTTGTAGAATTTAATTTAAAAGATTTATTTACAATATAAAAATGTATTTTAAAATAAAAAAGATAAAAGAATAACCAGAAAAATGAATTGTTAATTTTTTTTTTTTTTTAACATTTATATAATAGAATAACATATGTATATACACTTAAAACATTATAGAGTAATAAAAAAAATATTTATAATTGCTTCTTTTACTTAATGAAAAAAAAAGAAAAAGTTAATACTAGTATAAAATCATAATTAATATTTAGACTTCTCAATTTTTTTTTTTTGTTTTCTGAACATTTTATTATATTTTTTAAATTCTCCACATGTAGATAATTACTTTTTGTATTAGATTGGTACTTATTTCTTTAGCTATATTGTTATTTCTACATATATCTAAATAATCTAATACTTTAAAATTTAATAGAAAATTACAATATTCATTAAACGTACACACATATTTATATGTGTTTGTATCTTTTAATAATTCTATTTTTTTATATATTTTAAATAGATCACAAATATAAGATTCTATTTCATTTTTATGTGATGTTATATTTTCTTTATTGAACTTTTCATACACACAATTATGCATTTTTTCATAATTTAATCCTTCATTATTATTTAAAGGATGTGCATTTTTCTTTAAAGGTTTTTCATTATTTATATTTGCTGCTGCAAATAAATTTGTTTTTTTTTTCTCTTTTAAATCTCTATTGTCAACTAAAATTTTTAAATTATCATAAATATCTCTTAGATCTACTAGCATTTTTTCTATATCTTCTTTTTTTTCATTATTAAAAATAGCGAAAGGTTTAGCTTTCTCTTCTATTATGGTAGTTTGTGCAATATTATTTTCATATAAATTCTTATTTTTTATATTTATTTTTTTTTTTTTTTCATTTGATATACTATAGACTAGTTTCCTCTTTTTTTTTTTAGCTTTTTTACTTACATTAAAGTCTAATATATATCTAAAATTATAATATGTTAAATTATTATGAAATAATTTTTGCTTCATTTTTTTTAAAAATTTATTTTTCCTTTTAAAAAGAAATTTCTTCTCATATTTTAGATTATCATTCTCTTTATTATCAGTCAAATTATTTGTTTTTTTACTTAAATTCTTCGAAATATCTCCTTTATTTTTGCGAGAGTTTATATAATATTTTTTTTTGCAGATATTATTATTATTATTGAATTTATGCATATATTTATTTTTTGAATAAAATGAAAATAAAATTATAAAAATTAAAAATGAAAAACATACTGCGTTTGTAAAATTAAAAGAAAAAACCTGCACTATCAAATGAATCATTTTTTTACCTTTTATAAATAAAATTACCTAATTATTGTATTGTTTATAAAAAATTTTGAAAAAATAACATAAATTAGTACTAGTATTAAATAAAATGAAAAATGTCTAATATTATCATATCTTTATTTAACAAAAATAAAGGCTTCATCTTTATACCAGATAAGTGAAATTAAAATGTTTTTCTAGATTATTAGAAAAAAATATATGCACTTCTAAGGTTACTTCATAATGTAATTCAAGAAAAAAAAATTAAATGAAGATCTAATAAAAATTGAGATAAATATTTTAATTCTAGAATTAAAACGAAAAAAAATATGTATATATTTTTTTTTTTTTATGTGGATTTTTTTTTTTTTTTTTTGTAATATATTAAATTAAAATAAAAATATGCACTCATAGAGTTGTTAAAATAATATATGAAGACAAAAAAAAAAAAATTTCTAATATTCGTAAATTAAAAAAATAGAAATTTCATAGACAAAAAATATTTTTTCAATGTGTTCAATTCCTATGATAAAATAAAAAGTTATACAATAAAAAAATAAATTTTTATTTATATTTATCTTTTATGTCATAATAAATGCTTAAAGTAATTAAAAAGAAATGGTTTGCATAGCACGTTCGGATAATTATGCTATCTAAAAAAAAAGATAGGAAGATGTATGCTTTTACACATTTTTGTTTCCCTCATTAAAATACTTTAAAAAATTTTTAGTTTCAACAAATATTTATAAAATATTTTTAAACTGTAAAATATCCACTTAATTTTATATATATATATGTATATAATACTTTTTAACTTTATTTTTCTTTAACCATTAAAGGTAGAAAAAATAAAAGAAAATTAATAAGAGTTTTAATTATTTTTATTTATATGATTTTATCATATATATTTATATTTTTTTAATACACCTTTATTATTTATGATTACAAATATATTTCACTCAAAAATAATTATATAAAAATGGCAAACACACATTGCACATGCATATATATATTTATATAAAGGAAAAAAAATATATCTATTTATATATTTAAAAATAAGTCAAATTATTCTATTTATATTATTTGTTTTTTATGGAAATGTATTCCTTATATTTATGTAATTTAAAATAATTTTTTTTAAACATATATAAAAAAAGGAATAGTAGATATACATATGCACAGCAAATATTTAGAAATAGATAGAAAAAGAATTATCATTTTTTTCTTATAGTTATAATTGTAATATTTTGTTAAATTTTTTTTTGTCCTAGTTCTTTATCATATAGGTACGAATATATTTATTTTCAAGAAATTTTTTCAAAATATTTTTGTGAAAAAAATAATTTTTACAGAAGGAAATAAGATTTTTCATTACAGAAATATGAGTTATAATAAATATATATTATTAAAACATTAGTATGGGGGGGGTAAAAAACAAAGATCATCAAATATATATATTTTTGTATCTTTTTTTCCTTATTTTTCCTTTTTTCTTGCATTTTCTTAAAAATTATAATTAAAAATAGTTTTTCTTATCTTTTTTTATTAATCTAAAGTGTTTAAAAATAGACTGTTAATATAATTATAAAATTATATCAATAAAATGGGAGTATAATGCGTTTATATAAAAATATATAGCCTTTTTTTTTTTTTTTTTTACATATTTTTTACAGCTTTTTAATTTTGTAATATATTATTTTTTTTTTTTAGCTTTTTTTTTTTTTTTTTTTGATTTTTTTTTATATATCATATAATTAAATATAATGTAAAGTTAAGATTAAAAAAGTAAAATTGTCTGATAAATTATTAAATTTATACATATAAAACCTTATTCATGTAAAGTAAGATAATCCAAAATTAAAAAAAAAATTAAGAAAAAGGAATAAAAAAGGAAATAAAATGATTAGGAAATTTGAGTACCATATAGTATCACATATTATATTTGCTCTTCATGTGAAATTATTTATGAATAAAATATTCTTTAAAAAATGGATATGGGATTTTTATCATATATATTTTTGTACGATAATAATTTATTTAACCCTCCTAATTTTGTATGCAACTAGAGTTTATTATAACTTAAAAAAATTGGATCTGAAATATTTCCCAGTAGAGAGTATTTCATCATGTAAAAATTATACAAACAAAAAAAATATACATCCTTATACAGCTTTCGAACGGAATGATCTTATCCACATGAAATATAGAAACCTACTTTATGGAGTTATTTTTGTGGTTATATAGGAAAAAAAAAAACGAAAAACGAAAAACGAAAAACAAATAAAGGAGTAATATTCTTTATTTAATTCTTCAAAAAAAAATTTTGTCATTATTTTTTTTTATGATCAGGCAACATGGAAACTAGTAGCAGTATTCATTGTCTCTGTAACTAATTTATCATTTTGTGGTATATAATAAAGATACATAATATATATAATATATATATATATTTACTACAATGTATATATGCAATGTTCTGTTTAATTTTTTATAATTAAATTATATAGAATAAGCATATATTTATATATCTAATTTTTAATCACTCTAAGTATTTATTTTTATAATTATACATATATAAGTAATTTAAAATTTTTAATTCAATTTTTTTTTTTTCTTTTTTTTATAAATTTTAATATAAAGTTATAATTTCTTTTATTTTGAGAAATACTGATGAAAATGAAGATAATTCTATTTTAGAAATTTATCTAAAATTCTTAAAAATGGTTTGCAGACTTTCTTTGTGGATTTTCGGTATAAACAAAATAGAAAGTCACTATTTATGTGATAACGAATGGCCAAAGAATATAGTATCAAATCATGTATCTGCGTTAGATCCTTTTTATTTTATAAGTGAACATGCTTGTAGTTTTGTTGCAAAAAAATCGTTAAGAAAAGATAGGTTTATAGGAGCTAGTGTTCTAGCTTTAAAATGTGTACTTGTTTATAGAGAAAAATCAGAAGATAGGAAAAAGGCATTAGAAAGTATTAAAGAAAGACAGTTACTAGTAAATGATAAAAAAAACAATTATCCATCATTTGTTATTTTTTCTGAAGGAACTACTTCAAATGGAATGCAATTAATTGAACAGAAAAAGGGAGCCTTTTTTTCTTTGCTTCCAATAACACCAGTTTTATTGATTTATGACTATGATCTTTTTAATCCATCTTATGACATTCTTCCTTTTACTTGGTGGATATTTTTATCTGCGGCAAATGTAATGAAAAAAATATAAAATATTATTCTAAATTTTTCTTTTTTCTTTATTCAATGAATATATTTTTTTTCTATCTTTTTTTTTTTTAGTACCAAAGTATGGAATTGAGAACTTATTGGTTACCAAAAGTTTATCCTCCAGATAAACCAGAACATGCTAACTTAACAGAAGAAGAAAAAATAAACATATTTCATGATGAGGTATCTAAAATAATGTTTAAAAATATGAAGAAATACAACAGCAAAGCCCCCCAAGATATAGACGATTATAATGATTGGCCAGGATCATTGAGATTAAAAGTGGAATATTTTCAAAACGCTTTGGGTAAAGTAGCAACTAAACAATTAAATAAAGAAAAAAATTTAAGTGAAAAATCATAATTTTTAAGGTTCTACTTAATATTTCTTTATTTGATTTTTTTTTTCTTTTTTATGCTTATTTTGAATTTTAATATTTTTAAAATCTCTTTTAATTAAAATAATAATGTTTTAGTCATTGTTTAAAATAAAAAAACGGAATAGTTTTTCATTTAAAAATTTTTTTTTTTTCTTTTCATTTTTTTCATTTGTTAAATATATTTGTCTATTAATTTTTTTATATTTTAAATATTTACATTAATTTTAATATGTATAATTTTTTTTTTTTTTTGGCATTAATTTTTTGTTCATGTTTATACACATATATCTTCTTTATATGTATCTATTCATAATAAATAATAATAAAAAAAAAAAATAATTATATTAAAAGATATATCATATTAAAAAATATATATATATATATACATATATATACATTATTAATAATTAAATTTTTTTCAATATTTTAATATATATTAGATTCAATTGTAAAATAAGTTTTTTTTTTTTCTTTTTTTTTTATAAAACTAAAAACTATTCAATTTATATTGCACATAATTGCAAATTAAATATATATGCTTTTTAATATATAAAAATAAATTATCAGTTTTTTACATGTATAGTATTTAATTTTATGTAAATGCAAATAAGATAACGATTTATTTTTTTCTTGTTAATTCATTTTTTATATATATATTAAAAGTTAGCCAATGATTTTTACTTGTGATATCTATAATGTAGTTTTAAAAAAGCATATGCTATATTTTATATAACTTTTTTTTATATTTTTAATTATGTAAACTAAATAACATACAAAAAAAAAAAAACTTTATACTTTCATTATATACTCATATTATTGTATTTATATACAAATGTAAAAATATAGTATACTTTAAAAAATATTGAAAATGATTATATTGGCAAGATTTTATATGATGGAAAACAGTTCGTTTGTTTCCATCGGCGAATTTTTGTAGAAAAACATTAATCATAAAAATTATTATTGAATGAATGTGAATTTTTTTTTTTTTTTTTTAAACTTAGTGCTTTATTTATATAAGTTATATGCAATTTAAATATTTTTCATTCTTTAAATTTGTTTACATTTTTTTACAATTTTACACCCTTTAATTTTTTTTTAAGTTTTTTAAAGTTAATTTTCTAAAATATTTATTTCCTTATAGTTTAAATTGAATAGTAATTTAGAATATATTAAGGTATTCAATTATATATGGAAAGTAACTTTTTAAATCATTTAAATTTTTTTGAAGAACTTTTGTTTAATGGCTTAAAGATCTTCTAGTAAATTAGTTGTAGATTTTAAATGCAAAGTTTTAAAAAATTTTATAAGGAACCAAAAAATTATAACAAAATTTCAAATATATTTATATGCTCCTAAACAATTACATTCACACAAATAATTTTTAAGTATAAGAGAAATATAAAAATGCCTTAAAATTTTTATTTTAGTTGATATTATAATGAATACAAGAAATGCGCATTTAATCCCAGTACATAAAATCATAAACTTAATATCAAATTTCGTAAGAAGCAATGAGTATTTATTTAATAAAAAAAAAAAAATACAAATTATTCATAAATACTTATAGGAAAAAAAAAATTGTAGCTTATATTATTTTGCTATTAATTATTGAATTAAATATAAAAAAAAAAAGAATTAATCCATCTTAATTTCACAAGAGAATATGCAAGTAATTCATTGATATTTCATGTAAAAAATAAAAGATTCTTAATAAAAAGAGGAAATAGAAATGAATGAGATAACTAAAGTATATATATACTAATTAATATATAAATATAAATGAATTATCAAATATGGTAAGAATAAGTCTTGCAGATATAATATTTATAACTTTAAGTTTATTAATGTTACAGTAATTAATTTTTTGTTTCTTTTAAATAAAATTGATTAAATATATATATTAATTAATTTAATGTATGCTAAATAATGTTTTTAAGTTATTAATAAGAGATAAAATGAGTTCATCGAAAAACTCAAAAAGTAATACTCCTTTAACATTAAAAAATAAGTTTAAAGAAAAATTTTAAAATCTTCATTGGAGTTGTAATGAAGATTTTATAAAGTATACATATTTTTTTTCATTTATATTGAGAAAAATTAATAATTTTCTTAGAAAGAGAAGCATAGATGCTAAAAAATATAAAAAATATTTAATTTGAATGGATAATATCTCCAAAATTTTATACATATTTACTACCTTAGAGATGTGATGCTACTTCCTTTTTTATTTTTATAATTAAATATATATAAAATAAAAATGTCTATCTTTAATTTTGTAACTAGGAAGAATAAATAAAAAAATATATAAGTTAAAATTTTCATTATATCCTTCTCCTTTGAAATAAAAGTTTTATTTCATTAAGTTCATTTTATTTTACCGAAAATAAATAATTTTAATAATTAATATTTATAATAATTATTCAATTGTAAATAATTCTTATTTGTTAATTAGATGAGTAAAAAAATGCAAATTAAAATACAATGAGAAATAAATAAATAATTATTAGATTTTTATCTTTATTAATTGTATAAATTTTCATTTTATAAATATATGAAAATTCTAAAGATCTATGATTTTTTAAGGCATTCCTTTTTAAACAATTTTTTCCAAATTATCATTGAAGAAATATCATTTATATTGTTAACAAGACTTTGTTTTTTTTTTTTAAATAGTTTATTTATCTTTTACTAACTATATTTTTTTACGTCAGAAAAATTAATATATAAATATAATAAAATTTTATAAAACATTAAAAGAAGATTATTAATTGGATCTAATATATTTATAAATGCATATAATGCATTTATATATGATATATCCTAATATAAAAATCTCAGAATCACGTAAAATAAAATTTTACGGATTTTTTTTTTTCCCTTTTTCCCCCTTATCACATAAGAATTTAAATTACAGAAAAAAGGATAGAGAAAAAAAATTTTCATTTTTGTCGTTCCTTAAATTATCCTATTTTCAATTTTGTACTTTAATATTTTTCTTTACATATATTCTACTTTATTATTTTTTTTGAAAAAATATTTTAAGAATCCATAAAAAAAAAAACTGTATTTACCTTGGATATTTTTATATACGCATGTGCAATAAACTCCCAATGTGTGCATTAACAAATGGCATTTTAACTGCACAATTTTGAAAAAAAAACTAAAATTACATAAAAAAAAAAAAAAATTGTAATCTTTTATGTACATTTTTTATTTGTTGTTTTAAAAATATTTAGTTATAAATAAAAAAAAATTAGCATCTCTATTAAGGTACTCTTATGTTTTCATAAAAAATCTTAATAATTTTAATTCGCATATATTTTTTTATAATAATAATTTATTTTAAAATTAAGGTATATAATAAAAGATTATTTTGTTAATCAATATTGACAAAAAATTTGCAAAAAATGTATAAATAACACTATTTACTTAGATCTAAAGGTATATATTTATATTACTTTAATTATTTTATATAAGACATAAATTATTATTATGTTTTACAACAACATAAGGGATTTGTTATGCATTTGTAACTTAAAGAGAGAAAACATTATTTTGAAACACAACTTTTTATAAATTACCAAAATAAAAAATATAAATCTAAATTAATTATTTTAATAAAAATTATATCTATATTTAAAAAAATTAAAAAAAAAAAAATTATTTTAACAATTATTTTAATATTAAAAATTACTCCTGCAATATTTTTTTGGAAAATATTATTTACATTAATTTCTATATAAATTAAACATTATTTTTTTATTCTTTTATTAAAAATTACATTAAATATTATTTAAATAGTGATTTATTTTTAATAAAATAATTTATAATTTTATATTGAGTAGATTTACTTTTATATTATTTATATCCTTTTATTCATCATATATATAAACTTTAAATAAATGAAAAGTTCGATTTTGTCTTCTAAAAATCATATATTTATATATACACTACCTTTTTGTCCATATTTTAATTTAAATTTTATAATTGTTTAAATTTCTATTTAAAAAGATGTTATTTTATTAATTCATAAAATAACTATAACAGTGTTGGATATTTTACATATATAACATTGGAAATTAAATATATTTTTATATTTTAAGTTTTTAATAATTATACTACAAATAAATATTTTGTTTGAAAAAGACAGTAAATACTGAAAATTACATAGTTTTCCTTAACTGAATTAAATATTAAAAATAATTGTGTTAATTCAACAGAAGTCATTTTTTTTTCTTTTTGTAAAAAAAAAAAATGAGTAAAGAAGTGCTATTAGCTTTATTACAAAATGTAACTACTCAGTTAAATGATGAAATAATGGAAATAACAGAAGATATTAATTACCTGAAAAATAAACAGAAGATAACTAAAAATAAAAGAATATGTGATATTGTAAAAAGAAATTATCATAAAAGAAAAAAAAGAAAATATGAAGAATTAAATGAGTTTTTTTCAAAGTATATAAAATTTTTATTAGATAAAAGAAAAGATTACATTGAAAGTTCAACAACACAAAACTTAGAAGGTGATCAATACATAAAAAAATTAATGGAAAATATAAATAAAACAAATATTAGTGAAGAAGAAAATGTAAAAAATCTAAAAGATATGTATCAAAAAAGAAATATATTAAAAGATATTTTGCGTTTAATTAAATCAAATGATATAAAAAATTTAAATTATGAAAATTCGCAAAACATATTATCTGATCTAATATTAAAAATAAAAGATATAAGTGAGATTAATGGGGAACACTGTAACAAAATAGCCAACAAAAAAAAAAGTAAATCAGAGATAAATAAAATAAAAAATGAAAAAAGAATAAATAACATAGGAAAACAAATTTTAAATTATCTAAATCGAAATGATGAAACCTTCTCACAAATGGATGAGTCTTCAACTGCACCTCCAGCATCATCACGTACATGTTCAAATAGTGAAAAAGCAAGTGATAATGAACAAACAAATAAATCAAAAAACTTAAAGAAAGAAGATTTTGCTAATGAAGTAAAGAACATGTTATTAGAGAATAAAGAAGAAAAAAAAAGCCTTGCTTATTTTAATAATAGTATACAAAATGAAAATACAAAAATATTAGAAAAAAGAAATTCATCTTATTCAAATCATCAATTTCAGCATAAATCAAACAATAAAATTTTTTTAAACTATAAATCAAAAAAAAATGACTTTGATAAATTATTAAATAAGTTCAATCTAACAAAAAAGAGTTTTAGCAATACAGAAACAAAACTAAAAGTCTCATTTTTAGAAAATAAAGAATTAAATAAAGGTAATATATCCCTTGCTATGAAAAATAAACAAATAAATAATAGTTCTTCACTAAATAGTAATATTATAACAAGATCAAATAATTTTTTGAAAACATACATGACCAATAGTCAAAGTAGCAACTTAAATAATAATTCAAAGGCACCAATTAATTATCTTTCATCATCTATAAATGGATATAGTAGAAATGTTCATAATAAAAGAGATAATGAAAAGAAAGGTGAAAAAGAAAGAAAATATCCTTCAAATTCTTCTAGTTCTTTTTCTTCTTCTTCCAATTTCAAATATAAAAAATCTAGATCCAATTCTAATAATTCATATGGAAGAAAAAAATATATATTTAAAATTAATAAAAATGGTAAAGGAGTTTTTTCAGTTGATAGAGAAGAGAAATTATCAAAAAATATATATGATTTTGAAATAATATATAATGATTCTGATTCTAATGAATCTGATAGACTCATCAGCGCAGAAGATAAAAATAAGAAAATATTACATTTTACATTTGTAGAAAGTGGTAAAAAAATACATGAAGTAAAAAATTTGTATATTTCAAATGATGAACTGATTAAAAATCTTCATTTTTATAATAATAATAATAATAATAATTCCTCCGATATAAAAAATAAATACAGAGATTATAATGGAAATGAAAGTTCCCATAAAGAAGAAAAAGATATGAATGTTTTAGAAGATAAAATAAAAAATTTAAAAGAGGAAAATTTTAGAAGAAAATATGAGATAACTAGAATTATAGATGATATAAAATACAAAAAGTTGCATATAAATGAAGAAGAATCTTATAGTGTTGAATTCGTAGAAACGAATAGATTAAGAGGGCTATATCTCCAATTGCTTGAAAGGCAAAATGAATTAGAAAGAGATAGAAATTTTTATAAAAAAGAATTAGAAAAGCTACAAAATGATATAAAAAATAGCACATTACCTATTTCTGAGTTCTTTAAGGAAGAAAAGAAAATTTTTTTAGAAAGAGAAAAAGAATTCTATAAAAATGAAAAAAATTACTTAAAGAAAAAAAATGAATTAAAGAAAACTATCATTGAACTTCAAAGTGAACTAGATTTAACTCAAGAGAGACTAATTAAGGAAAAAGAACTAAATGAAAGTCTGAATAATATAATAAAAGAGCATAAAGATATTTTAGATAAAAGTAAAATTGAACAAACAAATTTAGATGATGCAAATGAAACTAAATTAAAGATATTAAATGACGAATGTGAACGATTCAAGAAAACTATTGAAGAGGGGAAAAAAGAAAAGGATAAATTATGTGAAGAGATTGGTATGCATTTAAATAAAATTGAAAAAATGAATGAAGAATTAACTCATTTAAAACAGGATGATTCATTTGATAAATTTCGAAAAATTGTTTTAGAAAAAGTTAATAAAACAGATGGTGATATTAAAAATTTGGCACAATTACTTGAATTACTTACAAAAGAATTAGAAAATAAAACAATTAAAGAAAATTTAATTAGTAAACAAATAATAGAAGTGGAACAAAAATATTTAAAAAATAAAAAATTATTGAGTATGTCAAAAAAAAAACTTAAAAAAAAGAAAAAGAAAATAGACAATATGAATGAGGAAATTTCATACTTAATTAAAAAAAATAGAAACTTAATAAAAACAATAAGACACTTAAAATTGCAAAATTCTGATTTAACTATTACAGAAAAAAGAGGCAAAGAAGATTCCATTTTTAAAGATGAAGAAAAAAAAAAAAAAAATGATAATTTAATTTATCATAAAACATATAATAATAAAATTAAAAGTAATGACACTAGTGCAAATATTGCTCACTTTTTATCTAAAAATAGAAAAGGACAATTAAAAAATAATAAGAGGTTCGCAAGTTTTTCAGATGAAAGTTCCTTATTTTTATTTAACGCAAATATAAAAAAAGGGCATTCTTTTGAAGAATCAAGTAATAATGTAAGAGAACCAAAGCATTTATCAAAATTTCATAAAAATTGTAAATATAAAATACGTCTGGAGCAATATGAAAATTGAAGCTTTAACAAAAAGAAATGGTATAAAAATTACATACAACGTATTTAATGATTCACATAAAAATAAAATAATAATAAAAACAATATAAAAAAAAATTAAATATAAAGCCTAAAAATTTTCAAATATAGCATATGTTTAATCACACATTATTTTTATCAATTATATTTTTCATTTTCTTAATGTTATTTTTTATTTAATTATTTTATATATCAATTTAATGATTTCATTTATCTATTTAATTTCTACTTGTCAAATTAATTATTTTATTTGTTTCTTTAGTTACTTTACATATCTATTTTTTTTACTTATTTCATTATTCTATTTTTTTTTTGTACAAATAATATATATTATTAGTTGTCATCATATTAATTAGAAGATAGTGCTTATAAGTAATATTTTATACTTTTAATTTTTATTTTATATTTTGTATTATTTTGTTTTATATTATTAAACTTTTTATTTGTTTTAAAAGGTACTATTTTATTTAAAATTACTTTTTTTTTATTTCTTCTCTACCAAATGAAAACATATACAATAATTTTTTAAATTAAATTTAATTCAAAATTGTATTTTTTTTTTTTTTTGTCTTCAGTAATAATGAAACTATTTATTTTATAATTAAAAATCTTAAAATATATGCATATTATGAAAAAAAAAAGATATATAGATTAAATGATATCTTTGTTTCAATCAATAAAAGAATATTGTTATGTATTTAAAAAAAAAAAAATTAGTGTATATAATAAAAAATATGTTCTTGGCTATTAATTTTATTTTTGGAAATAAAAGAATAATTAAATATATATATATATATATATATGTTTAACAGAAAATTTAATATATATCAAATAAGAGTAAGAAATAAAAAAAAAAAAAAGTGAAATAAAATAAAATAAAATGACAACATTTTCATAATTTTAAAGTAATAGACTTACCAAAAAGGTTGTTTAAAAATTTTAATATCTTTTCATAAAAATAAAAAGTAAAATAAGAAAATTGGTATTGTGTTACTTTTTAGAAGCCATATTTAAAAAAAAAAATTAATTATATATATAATTGTTTTATTTTATATTTCGATTTTCAATTTATTTAATCGATTAATATTAAGAAATAATTCTATGATAAATTTCCATATATCAGGAATGTCAAAATATTCTTCGGTATATAAAATAAATAACACCATTTAGGTAGAAGAGTAAAAACATCAATCATGTTCTCCCATGTATATCTGAAAGAATGCAGAAATATTCCTGAGCTATGATAAGTAACGTTACTAATATTTTTAAAAAAATATTTATTTATATATTCTTCATTATATTCACTATTTAAATTTATATTTTCGTCGTAAAGCCAATTAAAGGACTTATTTAAAAATGGAATAAGAGGAAAATATTCATATTTTTCAGATAATGTTAAATTTTTATTAATTTCATGTTCTCTATTATATTCTTCATAAGTTTTATTATCGTTAGTATCAGCATCGAAATATAAATAATTGGATTTCTTAATATATTCTTCTTCAAATTTTCTATTGTAATGTGAATCATTAGATATAGGGAATGATAAACTATTTAAATGAGCTCTTATTTGATGGGTTCTTCCCGTTATTGGTTGACACAATATAATTGATTCATTAATCTGAGAATTATATGATAAAAACATAAATCTAGTAATACTTGGTTTTAGAGAATATTCACAAAAATCTTTATAATTGGAGTTTGTATATTTTGTAAAAACATATTTTAATAATTTCTTACTTTCACAATACATATATCCAAAATCTATGACAAAATATTTATGATACATTTCTAATTTATTAGTTTCATCATTAGATGTGTTTTGAAAACTAATATCATCAAAAAAACTTTCTTCTTCATATTTACTTACATCAAAACAATCTTTTAAGTCATTATTATTCTCTTTTATACAGTCTATTAATTTATTTATATTTACTTCTCTTTGAAAATCTTGTTTTTTGTAATTGTTTTCATACAAAAATATATCATTTTTAAAAGAATCACCATCATTATATTTTAAAGAGCTATCATTTTTGCAATTATTGCAATATTGCTCCATCAAATCATTTAAATTTATACTTGAAATATTATTTATGACCTTGTTTTCATCTAAAAGTTTTCTAATTAGTTTTCTAAAGTCTCCATCAACTCTTGCTATATATGTTTTTTTAATTTTATTATTTGATAAATTTTCAGAAAAAGATGTAGAAAATTCTTTATTTTTTCCAAAAAGAACAATACCTGAAGTTAATTTATCTAATCTATGAAGTGTATAAATATATAAGTTCTCGTTATTTTTATTATCTACCTTTTCAATGTTATTTACATTTTTAATTTTTTTATTTAATTTCTTATTAATTTTATTATATATTTTCTTATCCATTTCATCATCTAATGTGCTTTCTTTTTCATAATTTAATTCCTCTTTTTTGTTATTTAAATTATTACTAAATAAATTTTTTATTTCACTTTCAGATGAGTAGTCATTTAAAATACTAGTCTGTTTATCTTTTATATATTTCAAATAATCCAAATGATCATTTGCATTTTTGTTAGAATCTAAATCTTTAGAAAATGGTTTGTTTAATTCATTGATATTATTTTCTTCATTTAACCAGTTTTGCTTTTTTTTTTTTATCTTATTTTCTAAATTAATAGTATGATTATCTTCTTTATAAATTTCATTTTCTTGTTGATTGCATAAAGTCATGTTTTTTTCTTCGAATTTTTCTGTAGAATTGCTACTCTGTGAATTGGAATTTTCACTTTTTGTTTGAGTTTCAGGGTTATACTGAAAATTTGCTTTTTTAAAATTGAAATTTATTTTTATAACATCTTCTAATTTATCAATTTTTGAATTATTTAAAATTTGATTTTTTGACATAGCCATATAATTCTGTATAATTCTTAGAAGTGAATTATACTGATAGAAACCAACAGGATGGGTAGGTAAACTTGATGGCTTATATACACAAATAAAATTTTCATCTTCATATAAAATTATAATTTTACTACATAAAACAGGTTTTTCAAATAATAATAATTTATGCTCAATAAAATCATTATTTTTAATGATATAATCACTTGAAATATTTTCATTATTTACTTTTATATATCCTTTTTTTATTGATTCTAAAAAGTAATTCATGTCATAAGCACAAAACTCGGATGCTAAGACTTCTGATATTTTTTTGCCTATCCATCTTTTTTTGGAAAATAATTTATATGTATAAATATAGGGTGTCACAAAACGTAATTTATTTTTTATAAAATATTTTGGCTGAAAGTTCTTATCTACAACATTTAAACCACTTGTATCAGGTACAGTTATTTTCATAACTTTAAAGGATTTTATTATATTTGTTAATAATATTAAAATTATCAAATATAACATTATATTTTTCTCATTTTTTTTTTTTCTATTACTATTCACTTCAATAATATAAAAGAGAAAAAATGAATTAAATAAAATATATAAATTTTCTCAGAATACTAAAAAAAAAGAAAAAATGAATATAAAATATTTAGTAGATAAAAAAATACAAAATATATACAATAAATATATTAATGTATATATATATATATATATATATATATATATATATATATTATTTATTAAAAATTAAAGAAATTTAAAATGTTTAAGTTCTATTACATATGTAAATATAATATTATTAATATTTCTATATTTTAAAATGATATTGCAGAATATGTTCTCTTCTTTTTTTTTTTTCATTGGAAAGCTTATGATAAATTAAAATAATATGTAATTTTTTTTTTTTTTAAGGAATAATTTTTTTTATTTATAATTTTTTTAGGTATAAACAGAATTAATTGTTTAGTAAAAATTACAACAATATTTGATGAATAAAAAAAGTAAAATAAAATAATTGTAAAAAAATATGAAATACATAAATATAATGGATAATGCTTAGAGTTGCTCTTATAATAATCGTTTACTGCTTTTATTTGAAATTGTTTGAATTCAAGAAGATTACTAAAAATAGTGCCAATAATTTTTTTTTTTTGATTCACAAAAGAATATACAACGTAAATGTATTATTTAAAAATAGTCAAAAAAAAAGTAGTGAAAAATTGGTAAAGCAAAATTTGTATAACCTAAAAGATGATAACATTTACACCTTTTTAAATAAGGAAATAAATAATATAGGAAAAAAAATAGTAGAGGATAGTACCTTTAGTTTACCTAAATATTGCTTTTTAGAAGAAAATAAAATTTATGACAATTTTGAATACCAAACTAGTATAATAGTATTTTTAGAAAATTATATTAAAATTAAAAAGGACATTAGAAAAGATGTTATCGAATATTTAAAAAGAAAGTGCCTGGATGTAATAGAAATGCTCCATTTATCATCTAATGGAATTTTAAATATAAAATTAAGAGATAAATATATTTTTGAAAAATTCTTTACCTTCTATAAATTACATTTAACAAAAGATAATTCAGAAAAAAAAAAAAAGAAAAAAGAAAAAGAGCCAATAAAGAAAAATGTAGTTTTGTTAGACTTTTGTGGTGTAAATATGGGAAAATATATGCATTTAGGACATTTAAAATCACTATTTCTTGGTTATGCATTAAGTAATGTTTTTAAATTTTTTAATTATTCTGTTAAAAAAAGAAGCCACATAGGAGATTGGAATGTAAACATAGCATTAATTATAACTTTTTTAATTTTATTTTATAATAATATAAATTTAGATTTATTTAATTCTAACTTAAATGAATTAAAAGGTAATGGGAAAATGTTTGAAACAAATGATAAAGTTAAAGAAACAGATGAAAACATTAATATTTCATTTTCGTATAATCTTAGTAACAATGAAGAAAAAGAAGAAAATATATTTAATAACAGTGTAGGTAAAAAAAAAACAAAAAAAATAGAAAATGATGGAATTATTCAGCATTGGTTAGGAATTGTAAATGATACAAGAGAACAACTGTTTTATAATAATTACAAATATTTTGATACAGAAAAGTTTTCTCATATAAGTTTACATAAAATTGAATATATATATAAATTATCAAAAAAGATTTATTCTATATCCGACTTATTTAAAAAATATACCAAAATTAGTTTAAAATTAATGTACAAAAATGATAAAAAAATTATAAATATATGGAATATCATATGTAGTAATACAAAAAAGGTATATATATTTTTATAGATTTTTATTAATTGCATTAATTTTTTTTTTTTGCAATATCCATAAATTTATATGCATATTCTATTTTCTATAGGAAAATAAAGAAATATTCAAGAAGTTTAACATAAAAAAATTAATAGAAAAGGGGGAACGTTTTTATGTTAAATATGTTCCGAAAATTTTACAAAAAATGAAAGATGCAAATATCCTTTTTGAATTTAAAAATAAATTTTGTGTTCTTTTAAAAAAAAAAGTAATAGGCAACAAAAATAATAGTAATAATAGTAGCAAAAATATTTTAAGTAGTAATGATGAATATTATGATATTATTAAGATAAGTGATGAAATCAATGAGTACATTAAAAAAAAGGATATTGATTTTTTGAAGAAAAAATTTACCATATTAACTTTAAAAAATGATGTTGCTTATACGTATGCCGCTATTGATTTATCTGCTTTATATTATAGAGTGAATTTTGAAAAAGCGAATAAAATTATTTATGTAGTTGATGAAAATCAAAGAAAACATTTCATGCAAGTTTTTTCTATAGGAAAATATATAAACTTGCTTTCTAACAATAATGAATGTATATGCCTTAATTATGGTTATGTCTTGAATGAAAAAAAAAAAAAAATTCAAACAAAAGATATTTCAAATAATATTTTTGTTAAGGATATATTAAAGATTTATAAATCTACTAATGAAAATGCTAGTACAAAATATAAGTGTAATTCTCAGAAATATTATATGCAAAAATATTATGAAGAGTTAATTAGGTCATCAATAATTTATTCTTATATTAGCGTTAAGAATTGTAAACGCCAATTAATAAATAATATTATTAAAGAATTTCATTCAGAGTATATTTATATAATTGAAAAGTATAATGAAATTCTTTTATCATTAGGAAAATTAAAAAATTATGATTACTCATTTATATTTAAAAAAAAATTTAATATAGAAATTAATTTAAAAAAATTAATACTAGATATTATAAAATTTAACTATATAATAGAAGAAGTAGTTCATAGCTATAACATTGAAAAATTATGCTCATATTTATTTAATTTGACACAAAAAATTTATAATTTAATTCAGAAAGGCTTCATAAAAAATATAAACTCTGTATTAGGAGAAAAAAATTTTGATAAATTTATAGAAATATTAAATTACGAAAAAGGAGAAAGTATAATTAATTTAGACGATAATAATAACAAAAATAATTTAGAAAAAAAAAGGGAAGTCTTGAGAAATTTGGATAAAATCAAAAAGTCTGACTTTTTTTTAAAATATATTAAAAATTTTGAACATTCTTATAACGATGATGAAAACAAATATTTTCCAAAGGAAAAAGAATCAGAAAAAATGGAAACTTATATTTTAAATAGAATTCTTGAATTAATTATTATGAAATCATATTTATTTATAGTATCCAAAATATTTAATATTATAAATCTTCGCTTAATAAATTTTTATTAGAAGTCTTAGAAAACCAATATATTTTAATTCATAGCTTACTATTTTCATCTTTTTAATAATTTATAACTAATTTTAATTTTTTTTTCTTTTTTTTCTTAACTATATGGAATCCTTTATATAAAAATAACTTGTTTAAAACTTTTATTCTTTATTCACATATTAAATTAGATTATAAAATGTTAATTTTTTAATTATGTGAAAAATAAATAGGCTTAAAATGTAATAAAATAAGTGTACATGTTAAAATAAAAAAAATATATCATAAAACACAAAAAAAAAAAAAAAAAAAATATAACAAAAAAATATCAATTTATAATAAAATTATATTAAAAGGAACAAAATAATAACTAATAATAATGAAAGCAATGTTTAAAATAAAGTTGGGTAATTAATTCCTTAATTTTAAACTTAAAAATTACACTAAGGATCCCCTTTTCAAATATAGTTATTATTAATATATGTCATTTTAAAGTTTATTTTATTAAATTACTCTTAGAAATTATGAAAGTAAGAATTTTTAATTGTTATAAAAAACATAAAAAACACAATTTTTACAAATTATAAATATTATTAATTTTTATCTTTTATAATTTAAGCTCCTTTTTTTGGAATAGCTTTTGGAACTATTTTAGGTATAGCTTTAACGGGTGGTGGCTTTACATCTAATTCCTTACGAGCAACTGTGAAATAAAAACGCAAAATGAAGGAACTTCATGCATATTATTTGTTAATAGATTAAAAAGAAAAAATATATAATATAATATAATATAATATAATATAATGTAATATAATATAATATAAAGCTTTATTTTTTTTTTCATTTTAAGATATGGATAAATTTCATTCTAGACATATGAATATATGTATATATGTTTTATTTAGAAAATATTATTTTTTTACTATTTTTTATAACAAAAATAATGATATCAAATTTTATATTTTTTTTTTTTCATGAACATATAGAAAATTCTTTTTCTTTTTCATTTTTATTAAGAACCTATAGAAGATTGGGTGGTTTCGTTTTTTTTCTCTTCTGCTTTATTTTCTTCATTTTTTCTTTCTACATTAGTTAATTCACGAACTTTAGGTTCATTTGCTTTTGACTGCGTGCATCCCATTTCTGATTAAAAAAAAATGATACAACATTAAAAATACATGCGTTAAAATGTGAATAATATAAATTATTAATCTTTTATACTAGAAATAAAATGAAACTAGTAATATATTTTTTTTTTCTTTTCCTTTTTTGTATAAAAATATTAATAATAATAAAAATAGTAATAATTTTCAAAAAAAATTAAAAAAAAAAATGATACTTTAAAAGAGATTGTAAAAGGTTAAGGAAAATAAATGACAAGAGATAAATTGTAACTATTAAAGCTTTTCAAATTAAAAAAACAAAAATAAAGAAAATTTAAAATATTTTTTTATGTATATTGGGAAAAATTAATATCAAATGTAATTTAAAATTTATTTTTTTATTTTATTTTATTTTTTTTTTTTTTTGTTGTATGATGTGCGTACTATAAGAAATTCGCCAGTGTGATTTTTTAAATGTAGATTAACGGTTTTTATATTAACCATTAATTTAAAAAAAAAAAATAAAAAATACACATTACATTTACATAAATGCTTAAAATATAGCTAGAAACTACTTAATTTTAAATAATATGAACAGTACATATAGGTAAATAAACTTTTTATATAATATAAATTTAATACAGATATTGATCTTTTCTCTTACACATCTTTTTCATGGACTATAGTGGTGCACATGCAATGTCATTTTTATTTATTGTTATTACTAAAGTGAAAAGCTAGTTTTTTCTCATTCTTTTTATCTCTTTAGTTGTATCACTTTTAATTTTTTTTGCTTTTTTTTTTTTTGACTTCTGCTGTAAACTTTTTTTTTAATTTTTTTTTTCTCTATATACTATATATTTTTTGAAAAATGAATTTTAAATTACAAAAATAAGAGATAAAAATTTGAAATGATCTATTCTTTTTAAGCAGAAGCTGGAATTACATTTACAAAAATGTGATTTTCTTTTTAATAAAAATTTAATATCTATCAAATCTATGAAAAATTATTAAAAATTTCAGGCATTTTGTTTCTCCCTTCAGTAAATTTTAAAAAAATTAAAATACATAAAAAAAAATTAGGTAAAATATATACAATTTAAGGTGACAATAAATTTTTATGTGTGTGTACACTGCATTTATTTATTTATTTTTTTTATTTGTAACTGAGCCTTTTTTTAATATATTCAATGAAAAAAAAAAACTTAATCTATATAGTAATAGAACTTAAGTTTAAAGTTTCCACAATTTAACATAAAAAAAAAAAAAAAAAAAGCAAATTTAAAAATAATATTAAAATAACAGAGTTTATATTTCTAAGATCATATTTTTAAAATTTAGATTTTATATTTAAAATACAATATTTCTTAATATATCTTGGACACATTTTTATGAATACATAAATTTTTATTTTAAAAAAAATTAGTTTCATGTATGTAAAATCTCTAATTGAAATATAAACTTATTTATATGTACAGATATTTTAAACATTTATTATATGATACTTTTTATGTATTTTATTTTTGTATTTTAAAAGATTACAACATATTTCTTATATCATATTTTACATTTGTAAAGTTGATTATATTTTTTTTACTAAAAATTGTATCATTTCCCTTTTCTTTCTTTTAAAATCTTTCTCATAATTTTCTTTGATTTCTTTTTACTAACTTCTTGAAATTTTGTTTCTGTTATATTTAATTTTATGTTTTTATTTAAAAAGCTATAATCTGTGTCTTTGTCATAATTAAAATTATGCCAAAAAAAGGACCAAGCATTATCTCCATTCTTCTTATATCCATTAAAATCTAGTAATTCATCAGAATTTCTTTTAATAGGAACAAAAAATGGGTAAATGTCATTTTTGTATTTTCTATGAGATAACTTCATTTTTACTTGGAGAAAATTGTTTTTATATATACAATTTATGTCACTTAGATCCACATAAGAAAATGGCCTGAAGGCCCTTTGAATTCTTGTATATTCATAAGATTTATCTCTTTTTTGCCTATTTTTAAAATTTTTACATTCCCATTCTTGAACCATTAAATTTTTTTTTGTATTAATTAGAACAATAGGGGGCATAGGCTCATTTTTATTAAATTTAGTATCCATATTTTCATTAGTGGTGTAGGTATATGTATACTTTTTTAAATTATAATTGTTCAGTTTGTTATATGTATTATTATACGAATTAACATGTTCACACTCTATTTCGGTATCGTCATTAATGTTTTTAGGAACATTTTCAATTTCATATGAGGATAAATCATAAGAAAAATTTCTGTTTTTTATTTCTTTAAATTTTTCATAATATTTTGAAATGTCAAAATCATTATAAAATTTTTCTATATTATCTATAAGTATAAGGGTATCATCAATTCTAATATCTGGTAGCCACATCTGTATAACAAAATAAACGTCCTCCTCTAAATATTTATCTGTTTTTTTATCAACCATATATAATTTTTTAATTACTTCATTTTTTTCCTCATCATCCATATCTGTGTTAGAGGTGTTTTTTTTTGATTCATCTTTATTTTTTGTTTCACTACTTTGCTTTATAATATTACCTTTGACATCTATAATTTCATTTGTTTCTTGAAACCTTTTTATATCTTCTCTTACTTTTTCAATTACTTTTTTATTTATAAGTTTTTCTTTTTCATCAATACTTTTTATATCTTTTAATAATTGTAAGTTAACTTCATTTACATTTTCAAAAATTCTTTGTAATTTTTTTTCATCAGCTTTGTATGTTCTTTCATAAACATCAACTTTAGGAGTATTTCCAACTTGAGAAATATAATCTCTTTTTTTATTTATATAATTAAAAACATTATCACCTGATTTTTCATCTTCTTCATCATTTGTATTTTTGTTAATATTACTAGTATTACTATTTTCCTCTGAAACACCAAATGAATTCAATTTATCACCTGCATTATTTATATCTGTGTTACTTATATTTGTATTTCCTGTATAATAATTTTCTATATCATTAAGTTCCTCTATATTTAACGAATTTATTTCATTTTCAACTAAATTGTTTTCGTTTTTATTGTAAATACTTTCTCTTATGTAATAAACGTTTGTTCTGCCAAACATAGCTACATCTTTAGGTACGTTTATTCCACTTCTTTCAAAATAAACTCTTTTTCTTCTTTGGATTCCATTATATTTTTTTGTATTTTTAAAATAAAGAAAAAATAATTTATCACAATTCAAGCTCTTAAAATTTATTTTATTAGATGAAATTTTGTTCAATTGGGCGCATTTTTTTTTTATATTTATATTATTTACAATGATTTTATTTAAAAAAAACAGAAATATACAAAAAAAAAATTGAAAATATATCATATTTTCATTTTAAAAAATATAAGAATATATAATTAAAATAAAATAAAACTATAATATAAAATATATATTTTAACGATAAAATGTCTTCATTTTTACATAAAAATGCTAATAAATTTCACCATATGAATATATACAAATATACAATTTTTAAATAATATAGAAAAAAAAAAAAAAAAAAAAGATTAAATAAAACAATTTATATAATTTAAAATTGAAAATTACACATACTCTAATATGTAATTAATTTCATGTGGAATCATTTCCGTGAAAAAAAAAAGTAATGAAGAATAATTAAAAATATTTAAAATATAACATAATTTTTTTAATTTAGAGAAATGAAAAAGTTATTGTAATTTATATTTGAAATAGCAAATAAAAAATTTATTATTTAAGAAATAAATGCTTTTTTTCTTTTTTTTTTCTTTGATAAAATATATAAAGAAAAAACTTGATTAAATAAAAAGTATAACAATAATAAAATTATATAGAAAAAAATAAAATAGAATAAAATAAACAAATAAAAAATTATTGAATAAATTTAATTTTTTATTTCCTGATACGATAAAAATTGTTTGATGTAACAAATACTTTTTAAAATATCATCACTCGTAATGCTAAAACTTAATTCATTTTCGTTAATATGCTCATTTAAATATAATTCAAAAGATGATTGCATATTTGGATCTTGATCATTTTTCATAATGAAACTATAAGAAATAGAATGATAAAGTAATAAAAATTGTTTATAATTTTTTATTTTAAATTTTTTGCATACATTGATAAGATAATTCACGTCCGATTGAATTTGTAAAATAATATTTTTATTTATATTATTTACATTTTTTATATAAAAAACGTATTTTTCTGATAAATGGTAAAACAATTGTTGTAACACATATTCATTTTTATTTTCATAAAATATTTCAATGTATGTGAAAATAGTTTCTACTATTAAGCAAATATTTTCTTCAGGATCAAAATTTTCTATTTTTTCATTATCATTTATAGATATAATTTTTGAAATATATTTGATTAAATAATCATATAGGGGAATTAAAGAAAAATATATAATATTTTTTAAAATTGTATTTTTTATTTCGTTTAATTTACTTAAAGAGGACTTAAAAAGATGTTTGCCACACTCTTCATTTTCTATATCTAAATTTATATCAGGAGAATTATCTGGAACTATTTTAATCATTTTAATGGCTTGTATGTTTGAAGAATTTTCTTCCTTTTTTTTTTTAATTTCATTTTCTTCAGAAAGAGTGAATTTATTTTTTTCAGAATCTATATCTTTTGAAGAACTTTCATTTTTTAGTGTTCTTATGTTTTGGGCATTTATTAATTTTTCTGAAAAATCTCCATTAAAGAAAAAATTATGTATGTATGAAATATTTGCCTCAATTTCAGATGGATACTTTTCTTTTTGTAAATAAAATTTTGATATGTAATTAAAAATATTATTACTTTTGAAATGATTGTATGTTTTTTCAAAAATAAAAGAACTAAAATGTTCATATTCTTTTATTATATCATTAAATATATTTAATAACTTTGTGAATATTATAATTATATTTTTTATAAAATCAATAACCTTATTAGATACATTAAATTCTTCTTTTAATTGTAAAGATTCATTAATTTTTATTTGATCCTTTTTTTTTGTAGCAATTTCACTTTTTATTATTTTTATTTCTTCTTTTATATTATATATAATTTCGTATAGAAAATTATACATATTTATGAAAAGGAAAAGAAATTCTGTATCATGATTACATATAAAAGAAAAAAAAATAACAAATCGAAAAAAATGAGAGTTAAATATTTCCTTATTATCTACCTCATAATATTTTTTTTCTATCGCATTTTTAATATCCCTTTGTATATCAACAAAAAACATCAACAATTTATCTTCTAATATGAAATTATTCCTATCAAAATTGCTCACTTTTAAATTTATATTTTCAAAATATTCCATATCAAAATGTTGAACTATTGTAACATTAATTAAATATTCATTAATTATAACTTTATTTATAAAAGTAGATTCTCTCAATATCTTTTCAAATAAATTTTTTTTTGAAATAAAAAAGGAAGAATTAGATAAAATATTTAAACTTATTTTTAAAGAATCCATTATTTTAAATATAAAATTTTTTCTTTTATTTACAATAGTCTTATCATTTTTATTAGAGAAATCTAAATTTTTTATAAAATCACTATTTTCAATATAATTACAAACAACATATATACTTTCCTTATATAAGTAAACAAAATAATCTTCTATATAACTAAAATCTTCATTTATATTATTATCTTCATATTCTACATAGTCGTTAACTTTCTGCTTATTTAATTCATTTTCGTTTTCATTAAATATTTCACTTGTTTCTACTTCTGCAACAGAAGATTCAGCTAACTCCTTTCTATTTAGTAAGGAATATGAATATTTACAAGATGTATTAGAAAATTTGTTTAAATTTCTTTCACTTTTATTATTTACTATATATATAACATTAAAAAATATTTTTTCTATAATATTTTTTCTTTCCTCTATAAACGTAGTAAAATACTGATAAAAATTAATAATGCTATTGTATATAAACGAATCGTTTTCAGAGTGAACAAATTTGAGAAATGTTTTTTTAAAATTTATAATTATGAATTCTATAATTTTTTTTATAATTTCATTAATTAAATATTCATTGTTGTATGTCTTTATATTTGTGAATTTCAAATATGTTTTAAATAATATAGTATATGCTTTTAATATTTCATTGGAATCAATGTTTGTTTTATCAAAAATATATGAATATAGGATATCATTTAATAAAGAGAAAAAATCGTCAAAGAATTTATTCGAGTATAACGATACATCAATTGATGAGTATTCTTTAAAATATGTAATAATTTGTTCATTTTCATTTATATATATTAAGTTTTTAAGTAACGTAAAAGCGTTTTTCATTTTATCATCAATATCTAATTTCATACTTTTTGTTTTTGAAAATAATTCATTTATATCTTTTTTCAGCGTAGGAAAAACTTTTAGGAACAACAAACCCTTTTTTATATTTTCTAATTTTGTTTTTGCTTCAATACTTTTTATTAATGAATTTTCAAACTTTAAATTATTTTTCCTTTCATATTCTTTAAATTCATCATCATCATCCTTTTTCTCATTTTCATGAGTTTTCTCGTCTTTAATTTCATCTTCATTAATTTTTTCGTCTTCAATCTCATCTTCATCATTCCCTTCATTTTTTTTATTTTCTTCAATTTTTCCCTTTCTTACGTTAATCATCTCTTCTTGACTTTTTTTTTTTTTCTCTTTCAATTTACATAAATTATTCTTTTTATCCAAATTTGTTATATTTTCACTTCTTTTGTTTGTTATATTTATATTAATCAACTTTTCGTTCATTGTATCAGTGTAACACCTCATTTGATGAATCTTTTCTTTATAATTTTCTATTTCCCCTCTTATGTTATTGTTCACATAATGTTTTTGTTCCTGGATTTCATTTTTTAAACTTTTTACACTTTTTAATATTTCATTTTCATCATTTTCTTTTATTAATGTTCCAAAATAACTGTTTAAAAAAATTTCAGAATTACATTCACTTTTTTCTATTTCTTTTAAGACAAAGTTTTTATCCATATACATTAAACTTCATAAAAAATATGTAAAATAATAAAAATATGAATATTACATAAAATTAACATATAATTAGTAGTATTAAATCTATATTTAATCTTTTTTTTTTTTATCCAAAAATTTTAATGTTCAATAAAATTAAAAAATACATGTATAAAAATATTTTTTATATTAAGAAGTTTAAAACATTTAGTATTAATTCTATTTATTAAAAAAAAAAATTCATCAAAATTTTTTTCCTTTTGGTTAATATGTTTACCTTTTCATTTTATTCATTTTTTTTTTTTTTAAGGGTAAAATATAATATATATAAATATTTATTACAAAAATAATATATGTAAATAAAATAAATATATATATTTTTTAATTTGTTATCAATTTCTATAATATTTTCTTATCATTTTTAAAACTTGAGAATACTTTTATATTTTTTCTTATTATCTTCCCATTTTATTGATTTTATGTATATGTATATATATATTTTTTCTTTATAAAATACTTTATTTTTTATTCTTATTAAAAATGAAAGAAAAAAAAGAAGAGATTAAACAAAAAAATGTTAAAAATTAAAAGATGATGTTTAAATTTTTTTATTTTAATATATTTTTATGGTTGTATATAGAGAGTTATAATATTAAAAAAACACAAATAAGCATAAATAGATATGGAATAGTAAATAGAAATGTTGCAAATTATAATGTATTGAAAAAGAAGAAATTTTACAATTACAACAAAGTAAAAATTTATTCGTCTAAAGAAAAAGATTCAGTAAATAGAAGATATCAAAATATACTAAGGAAATATATTTTTAATTTTTATAAAAAAAATTCGTTACTTTTTATAAAAAGTTTAGAATACATAAAAAATATATTTAGAAAAACTAAAAATATATTATTTAAAAATTCATTACAAAAACAAATCCTCATTTCTGTGTGCTTTTTTTTTTTACATTTCTATCTTCTTTCTAAACATTTTCTTATTCTCCTTCCATATCAGCTAATACCAAATCATTCAAATATCTTTATGAGTCTTGATTTTAATAATACACTTTTTATTTTAGCATCTTTATATTTTCTAAAAGATATTAAAAAAAACATAGAAAAATTTAGACAGAAATTGAACTTTAATAGATTTAAGCTAGAATTGCAGGAAAATAAAAAAAAAAATATTTTATCTATATCAGTTCTTTTAATTGCATCATACATTTTGTCAGGTAAAAAAAAAAAAAAAAAAATACATTTCAAACGCATATATACATATATATAATATATATATATATATTCTCTTTTTTTTTTTTTTAGGATACATATCCTTATATACAGAGAATATTTTAAGTTTTTTAAAAGTTTTTAAGTTTTCGGTTTCAGAAAATATAAAAAAATCATTACAAGTTATAAAAAAAAAAAAATGCATATGTACTTATATGGTATGTGTATATATTTTTTTCTTTTTTTTCTTTTTTTTTTATAGATACTAAGCGGCCACTTTATGTGGGTAGCATGCAGTATAATAATAATTCGGAAATTGTTGTATCCTTATTTTAAACAAAAAAAAAGCAATTTGAATTTTCTATACAGAGAAAGTTGGTCTTTTAAAGTAATATATGGTTACATGTTTTCGCATTTTATTTTTAATATAGTAGATGTTTTAAATAACATAATTTTAAATTATTTTAACAATGATGAAGTATATTCTGATAATAGTATTGATGAAATTGTAAATGAAAGAGAATTAATATCAACAATTTTGTGTATAATTAGCCCTTGTTTTAGTGCACCTTTTTTTGAAGAATATATATATAGGTTTTTTGTTCTTAAAAGTTTGAATTTATTTATGAACATACATTATTCTGTTATATTTTCATCTTTATTTTTTGCAATTCATCACCTTAATGTCTTTAATTTACTACCTTTATTCTTTTTATCTTTTTTTTGGTCATATATATATATATATACAGATAATATACTTGTTACCATGCTTATTCATTCTTTTTGGAATTTATATGTATTTTTAACTTCTTTATATAATTAATCATTTTTAATCAATTTTAATTTTTTTTTTTTTTTTATTTAAAATTTAAATTTTTAATTCTCTATAAAATAAACTTCAATTTTTTAAAAAATATTTAGTTTGAAGTCTTTTTTATCTTTTATTTTAAATTCAATTAAAAATGTTTAAAAGGTAACTAAAAAATTTTCATATATTTCTATAATAACGTGAAATACTATAAAAAAAAAATACTGTAATTTTAAATAATTCTACAATAAATGTTGCTTTGATTAAAAAAAAAAAAAATGTGAATGAACATATGAAAAAATAAATATATGTAAAAGTTCGTATGTTAATTGGTAAAAAAAAAAAAAAATTAAATAAATAGAATTAAAATTACTATTATTATTCTTAATTTAATTAATTGAAAAACAAGATTTAAATCATTTTGCAATAAAATAGCATATTTTATTTTTAAAGGTTTATAGAGCACTCCATTTTTATGATATTAAAGAAAAATAATATTTACTATAAAAAAATTAGTGATAAAAAGTAATTAAAGATTGATATATTTTTAATTTTTTTTTTCTTTAATAAATGTAAAATTTTGGAAATAAGCTATAAATTTTATTATAAAAAAATAAAATAATAATAAAAATGATGAACATAAACAAAATTATTCAATCAGGTCAAATAAATAATATTTTGACGAGAATTAAGTTAAATAACTCATTGGAAAATAATTATTTTTTTAATTTAAAAAAATATGTATCTGTTCTAGTCAATGAGTTAAGAAGTGGTAATATATTTCTGCATAATGATAAATATTGTGAAGTAACAGAACAAAGGCAAATTAAACAAGGAAGATTAGCTACCACAAATATGGTGAAAATATATATATTTTTTATATTTTTTTGTGCATATATTTTATTGTTTATTTATTTTGTCATATATATATATATATATATATATATATTATACATATTTATTTATCCTTTTTTTTTTCATTTTTTATTCTATCAGATTTCTTATATTGATTTAAGTACATTGAAAAGTGCATCAACAAAATTTGCCTGCCAAGCAAAAGTAGAAAAAATTGAACCTGTAAAAATGAATGTAAAAATTCAGTATACTGATAAACAAAAAAATATAGTTGTGTGTTTAGATGAAAATTATGAAGATATAGAGATTCCTCTAAATATTTTTGGAATTTCAGAAGAATATTTAGAGCCAGGTTTACAAGTAAGTGTTTTTAAACATGAAGAGAAAATTATTAAAGTTAATTTGCCCTCTTCCTTATTAGCAACCTTAAGGAAAAAGTAATTCTTCCTTAACTTCTGTTTTCATAATTTATGTTTTTTTCTCAATAGAATAAACTTTTATTGCATTTTTTTTTTAGTATTTTATGAATTTTTTTTTAAAAAAAATTTTATTAAACTATTTATGAAATTTAAAAAACGTTCAACTCCACATATTTTACAGAGAAGTATAAAAAGTAAATAGAAATTATTAACTTAAATATTAACTAAAAATTCTCTGTTTTCTTATATAAAAAATGGAATATATTAGCTACTGTATATAAAGAAATAATATATATAGATTATATAAATTTACTTTTATATTTAAATATTAAATTACTTATTCCAGTGATGAACTAATATAAATATTATATATATTTAAAATATTTAAGATTATATTAATAGAAATAATAACAGTTGATAAAATGAATTTTTAAATTATGTTATTATGTAAATTTCTCTTTTTTTTTTTTAATCTTTATTTTTTGTCTGAATTAGATATATTGAAAAAATAAAAAAAAATTTTAAAGAAAATTAAAAATATAATAAAACATATTTTTATGTGAAAATAATGTATAAATTTTTTAATGATTATGAAGTTATTCACATAAAGTTACAACTTTTTATTTTATAAACACACATAATTCTTTTACTATTATTTTTATTTTATGAAATATACATTTACTTATAATATTTTTTATTTAAATATGTGTTTTGCATTCGAAGTTATAACGATAATTAATTTAATAAATATATGATAAAAAAAAAATTATTTTTTTTTTGACAGAAGAAAAATAAAACTCTCGTATAATAATTCTTTTTTTAATATGGGTAATTATAGAAAAAAAAAACTTAACACATTACACTCATAAAATTAAAAAAAAAAAAAAAAAAAAAAAAAAAAAAAAAATTTTAAATTAAAAAAAAAACACGAAAAAAAAAAAAAAAAGATATAATTAAATAATTTGAGTTAAATATATTACAAGTTTCTTCAAAAAAAAAAAAAGAAATGATTAATATATGTATGTAATATTTAAGTGTTCATAATTTAAAAATAAGATTTAATCAAAAAAGAAAAAATAACATTTTGATAAAAGGCTATAATAATAAATGATTGATTATATATTTTTTCTTTTATGTAAATTTAAGTTCAGTTATAACTTATTTGTTCCTAATGAAATTTTAATATTTACTTTTAATAATTCAAACTCAAGGGGCAAAATATGTAAAAATTATGCGAAGATATTTATCTGAACACGTAAGAAAAATTAATGTCTATAATTTAAGTAACACTAAGAACTGGAAGATGATACCACATATAAATGAACAAAGGATTTTAAAAAGAAGTAATTCAGTTATATCAGATAAATATGTTAATGATGTAATTAAAAGAGAAAATGAAGAAGAAAAAAAAAACAATAATGTAAATGATAGTATTTGTTCAAATTCTCCAAAAGAAACAAAAAATGAATTTAGTTATAATATAATATCAAATGAAATGTATAAAAAAAAGTATGATAGAATACTATTAATAGAAAAATATACTAAATATGATAATTTAAAAAAACAAGGTTTTAAAGATGATTACATTTTTAAAAATTTTTTTAGAATATATATATCTCACTTTACTCACACTCTAATAGTAAATAATATAATTAATATATTAAGAACAAAATATAAATCTCATGTTTCTATATTAAAAGCTTATAAAAAAAATATAGAAAATATTTTTATAAGTAGTTCTAGCGTTTTTTCTCCCGATGCCATATTTAGTGTTGGTAAGTTTTGTAATTTGATAATTTCTATTTTTTTTAAAACATCTATCTACCTATACACTTATAAATATATGCTATTTTATTCCATTTTAGTTTGAGATATTAACATATATTTATTTTGGTTTTCTTACAAATATAATTATGTGCTCATATATATATATATATATATATATATATATATATATTCTTATAAACAATAGTTCATTTTTATATAAATGTAATAATATATAATTATGTAAATTTATTTATGTTCTATTTTTTTATTAAGGTGGAGATGGAACATATTTGGAATCAGCCCATATAATAGCCAATAAATATATAATAGATGAAAATACAAATAGAAAAGATAAAAGAATTGAATTAATAGGAATAAATAGTGATCCTAAAGGATCTGAAGGAAAGTTATGCTTAGATTATTTAAATTATGAATATGGTGATGGAATTAACTATAATTATGAATCATTTGATCAATTTGAAAAAATGCACAACAAAAAGAAGAAAAAAGTCAATATTATATTTACTGATGTTTCCAATTTTATCAACAAATCAAAAGAAAGAGAGAAAAAAAAAATGACAAATAACAAAGACGAAATAGCAAAGAAAGAAGAGAAAAGTTTTGAACATGTAAGTACAATAGATAATATTATACGGAATCATAGCTTGTGTTATGGTGAATTACCAGAAGAAAATTCTGCTTTAAAAAATGAAGATAATTTTCACTATAATCTTAAAAATAAAAATGATAGTACAGATACACAACATAATAAAAATAGTACTTTCTTACATAATAATATCCATTATTTCTCAACTGATATATCAGAGAAACCTGATAATTTAATAATCAGTGTTGAAGAATATGCGAAACAAACCTTAAAAAATTTTTTTGAAACAGATAAATACAAAAAAATATATAGGAAATATATAACTGTCTTAATCAAAAAATCTGATGAAGTGAAAACATATAAAAGTATTAATGAGGTATATGTGTATGAAGCCGTAAAAAATAATATTTGTACATATATAAATATTGATAATAAAATTCTTAAAAAACTAAAAAGTACAGCTTTATTAATAACAAGTGGAACTGGATCCACTGCATGGGCATATAATGTAAATAAAATAGATAAGAAAAAAATGAAAAATATAATTGAAGAATTTTTAAATGCACAAAGTGATACCGTAAAAAAAAATATAAAAAATATAAACTTTGATTTATTTTCAGAATATATTAACAGTTCTATTTGTTTTCATCCAAGTAGCAAATACATGAAATGTATAGTAAAAGAGCCTATAGAAAACAATGTTTATGATTCAACTGATCACATATATACTTGTAATTATATTAATATAAAAACATGTACTAGTAATACTATTGTTTATATAGACGGTATATATAACATTAAAATTCAACCAAATGACTCTATTATACTATATATAAAAGAAGACGATTTTATTATAAGTTATAAATAGAATAAATTTTTTTATTTTGTCTTTTGTAAATGTAATTTAAAATAATTTTTTTTTACTTTATTTTTTTCTTATTTTCCTTAATATTCGCTTCTTACATTTGATATCTTTTTAAAAATAAAATACATTTTTTTTTATTTTATATTAATTGAACATATTTTTAATTTTGTCTTCATTTAATATTATATATCTTATTCTTATATATATATATATTAATTTGATATTGACATTTTAATAAAAATTGAAAATATATACTAAAGAACATATATCTTTTTTCTTTTTCTTTTTCTTTTTTTTCTTTTTTTTATTGTCAATATTTAAATAAATGTTACAATTAATATTTAATTAATAACATAATGTTTCATATTTTTATTTTATATTATAATTAAAAAAAACATTTTTTTTCGTTATTTAAGAATAATGATATAATTAAAAAAAAATAAATAAATAAAATTCTATTTATTTCTTTATTAAGTGGAGCATTATTAATTTAAAAGATATTGAGAGCAAATATAAATTTCAAAAAATTCTTATGCTTATATTTAGGAAATTCATATAAAGGAATTAAAAGTATAACATGATTCGTATTATTATTTTATTTATTCTTATTTTTTTTTTTAATAAATATAAGCAACTCGTGCTAAATAAAATATTTGTATTATAATTAAAGTTGAAGCTATAAGCCTGAACAAAAATTGCATATAATATATACAATAATATTAAATCTTAAATTTAAAATTGTAGAAAAAATAAAATAAAATATATATGTAACAATTATATCTTTTTTTTTTAGTTTTCGTATATACAATTGGTAAAATTATAATTCCTCGTATACTTTATCAACAATATAGAATTTATACTTAGTTTTAAAAATACATACATCACTGTTTTATTAATTTATAATTTGTTAAATGATACAATCTCTGCTGATTGAACTAAAAAGTCTAAATCATCTTCAACTTCAATATCTTCAACTTCTTCACTTCTTTCATCATCTTCATCATTCTCCTCATCTAACCCTAATATCAATGTTCTTTTTTTTCTATCTTCTTCACTATCTAAATCAATATTCTCTATTTTTTCTATTAAATCGTTTGTGTTAACAAAATCATCGTAAATGATACATGACATTTGAAGTTTATATAAACCAAAAGCAACTGGAATTTTTTTTACTTCCTCTCCCCATTTTATATTTTCGTCAACAATCTTCTGTTTCACAAGTTTGGAAATTTTTGATATATCTGTATCAATTGATTTGGGCTTTATCTCGATAATTAATATTGACCTGTGTTTATCTTTTTCTTTTTGTTGCTTTTTTTTAAGTTCCTCTTCTTTTTGCTTTTTTTTTTCTAATAAAATATTCTTATCATCGTCATTATTATCACCAAAAAGATCTATATCATTATCAACATCATCATCATCATCCATTTTTTTTTCATTAATTTTTTTTTCTGGTACATTACTTTTTTTTGCATTTTCATTGCCCTTATATTGATTAAAAATACGAACTGGCAAGGAATTAATGTGCTTATACCAACGATATAAATGTGGATACTTTTCTTTATTTATTACAGTTGTAATTTGATTAAATATTTTTATATCCATAGCACTTAGCATATAATTTTGATAGTATGAGTGATCAGCAAAAAAATTATTTAATTTGCTGTAATCATTTTCTCCTTGAATGTTTAATAAACTTGCATTATTTGCCATTTTGTAAAAAATTAAATATAATGTAAATAAAATATATTTGTTAAAAAACAGTAAAATATATATTAAAATGAAATAAATATCAAAAAAAGAAAAAAAAAGAAAAATTACATATTTTTGTTTATCTATAGATAAAAAACCTGATTTTATTTTTTTAAAATAAAAATAAACATCACAAAGATGAAATATAATTTTACATATTTATAAATTATAACTGTATATTTATTTTTTTTCTTTCAAAAAAAAAAAAAAAGTGTATTTCTGTGCATGCTTATTTTTTTTTTTTTTTTTTTGAAAGAAAAAGTTAAAAAAAGGAATCAAGATACATAAAAATACTAATTACTTTTAATCTAAATTGCAATTTTTTGTTTAATTTCCTCAATTTAATCTTAGTTTAATTTTTTTTTTATACTTATTTTACATTTTATTTATTAGTAGTTTAATTTTTTTTTTTTTTGATTTTAATTTTTCATTTTTTTCAGTATTTTCTTATTAACATATTTTTTTCCTCAATTTTTTATAAAAAATTATCCTAATGATTAAAATAAAAATTAAAGTAAAAAAGTATAACAAAATAAATAGTTTCTCATCTTTATGATATTCTATATAAATTAAGAATTGAATCTTTTTTTTTTTCTTTTTAATCATAGTTGTAATACTATAACATATCAGAAAAAATTATTTCTACATTTTAAAATTATTATTATATTACATAGAAGAGAAATTTTCAAAATTTCTATTTTTCTTGGATATAATGATACATATGTATTTTTTATTTTAAGAAAAAGAGAAAAAAGATAAATACATTACTTTTTAAATATAATAAAAGGAATTTTAAGGTAATATATATTTCAATATTATTATTTCTTGAATTATTTACACTAATTGGAATTTATTTTTTAAAAATTATTAGAAATAAAACATTCTAATTTAACAAAGAATATAATTATACTTTCCGAAAATTTTGTATATTTATAATTTTTTTTTTTTTCTTTCTTAATTTATATTTATAAAGCAACAAAAGAACTATTATAGATATTATATAAATGGAAAAAAGTAGAAAATTTATTTTAAAGAGCACATTACATGATTAAATAGGCATAATATTTAAAAAAAAAATATAAAATGAAAAGGAGATTAGATGCCAAAAGTATTTGTGTTGCTGTTATTATAGGAATGTGCAGTGGATTTTACATTTTTTATCCAATTATAAATAGTATGAATGAAAATATTAATAATATAAAAGCAAGGAATGAAAAACCTGCAAAATAGTATTCCCATTTTATATTATTATATTTCATTTTTTTTTTTTTTTCGTTTTTTCTTGACTTCATTTTTATTTTATTAAATTTTAATTTCTGTAAATATTATTTAATTTATAAATATTTAAATAAAAGTTAAAATAACAAATTTATTTATTTAATTAAAATTAAAAAAAAATAATGACAATTTTTCCCATTTCATTTGAATTTTTTACACATATATATATATATATAAGATTTTTATGGAAGAAAACAAAATAAAAAAGAATTAAAATCAGAATGAACAGTGTAAAAATTAAAAAAAAAAAAAAGACAATTTAAATAAGTGCTATAAAAATGGAAAAGAGAATTGATTTGATATGTGTTATTTACATATAGAAGTATTTATATATATATATATATATATATATATATATATATATATATATATATATGTTATGTAAATATACTTTAATATATTTTTTTTTAAAGACATTTTTTAATCATTAAAAATGAAAAGATTGAACAATGGAAAAATATATTAATTACAAAAATTTTAATATTAAATTTTGGTTATAAAAAAAAAAAAAATTGAAATGATGGAAAATAATATTGATGAAATTATAAAATTTTCAAATGGGAAAATTGATTTTTTTATATTACAGGATAATGCATGCTTTGAAAAATATTCTACGAATAATCTTTATGATGAATATTCCATAAAAAATGTTTTTTTAAAAAAAAAAAAAGAATTTTACAAAAGAAATAAAAAAAAAATAGAAAACTTAGATTATTATATTAAAGAGTATAAGAAATTTAATAAAAGGAAAAAGCTGCAGTTGAAGAAAAAAAAAAATGTAAATGCCCATGAAAATTTAAAGGAAGATTTTTATAAAAATGGAAGTTTATTTGAAAATAATGAAAATAGTGAAGAATTAAAAGACAATTTTAGTGAAAATAAAAGTAATGAGTTTTCTGACGGTTCATATATATATAAAAGTGATGCAAGTGTTTCATACAGTTATGATAATCTTTTAAACTGGAAATATTGTTGTTTTAATTCATTTGATATTAATATATGTTACAATTCATTAAATAATATATCTGAAGAAAGTAAAGATATTTTTAATATAGAAGAATTTAATAAAGAAAAAATAAATACTTTAAAAAATATATATTCAGAATATAATTCCTTAAATACAGCATATGGTGTATTTTTTTATACAATTAACTACTGTATAATTCTTGCTTTAGAATGTAATAGAACAGATTTACTAAGAAACAAAATGAAGAATTTTCAAATTCTTTATAAATTTGAAAATATTGAAAAACATATTCTTTTAAAAAATTATTTAAAAGAAATGAATATTTTAAATAACTCAGATGTATATTTAATATGGAAATATGCCAATTTATTCTCTAGTTACTCATTTATTGATGAAAATAATTTTTTTCAAAAAAATAAAACAAAAAAATTTTTTGAAGAAAGTTTCTCAAGGTATCAAAATTTCGAGAAAAGGATAAAACCACAAAAAATATATTTTGAAAATAATTCTAATGTAGAAATTGAAAATGAAAATGTAAAAAATATAAAGAGTAATGAGAAAGATATAAAAAAAAAAAATACGATACATAAATATGAAAGAATATCATTTCCTAAAAGAAATTTAGAAGTTATCTATCTTAACAATAAACAAATTTTAAAAAATATTTTTTCCTTTTCTCCTCAATTATATTTAGATAATTTAGATTATATATATATTGAAGAAGTAGGTGATATACGAAAAAGAAATAATGGTTTTATTAAGTATGATAAAAAATTAAAAAAAATTAAAACTCTTCTAAGTAGTAGTGAGAATAACTATACCTTCGTCGATGATTCATATGAAAATTACCTTTATTTCAGAGAAATTATTTATAATTTGAAATCTTTAAATTTACATTATAATAATAATAATAAAAAATATAAGAAGAAATTGTTAGGCGATTATAAATTTATTTATAAAAAAATTAGCTCAGATTATATAAAAAAGGAAAACTACTATGGAGAAAAGAAAAATAAAAAAAATATATTTTTATTTTTTAATAAAGAATTAGCTTATTATCCCTCTTTATTTTATGATGAAAACTATTCATATCATTTTAAAGGGTTTTCTTACATAGGTGAAGATTATGGTTATCATGAATATCAAAATTACTACATTGACAATATTGAAAATAAAATATATTGCATTCTCCCTTTAGCATATGACTGTACTTTTATATCAATAAAAAACGAACCATTATGTTTAGTGAGAGGATATAGAAATAAATTTTCTTTTTACTTTCCTTATGATTATAAAAAAAATGAGGTAACTCATCTCCAAATTTTTGAAAAATCAAATGAAAAGAATGAAGAACATAATAAAAAAGAAATTGATAAAGAAATGCATGTTGATAATAAGTTAAATAATATATATTCTCTTACGTATAACTACTTTGATGATAGTATTATAGCATGTTCAAAAGATTGTATTTTTATTTTTAATATAGAAGACCCTATATTCAAAAAAAAGATTATTCTTCTGGACAAAGATAAAAAAAAAATTGGAAAAATTACTTCTATTTGTTTGATTCATTATTATGAACAGCTTAAAGATAATAATAATGATAAAGAACAAATAAATTTATCAAAAAATGATGAATTATGTTATAATACGATAAATGAAACGAAAATGGAAAATAATAAAATATATAGTAAAAATATAGGGAGAATAAGCAAAGAAAAATTCTTATCTAAAGAACATTTTCATTGTAAAACTATGATAAAAAAGTATTTAAGTAAATATGAGAAAAAAAAAAAAAATATTTTTTGCGTTGGAACAAAAAAAGGAATAATTTATGTGTATAATGAAAAAGAGGAAATGCTAGATGAAAATAAAAATAATTATATTATAAGTAACACAAGTTTTGTAACATTAAAAAATTCTTCAGTAATACAAATTAAGTATTGTGATAAAAATATTATAATATCAAGTTCATTAAATGATGTATACATAAGAGTATTTAATATAAACGCAAAACATGAAACCGCAAAATTTTATAGAGAAAATAGAGATAACCAAAAATATTTTTTTGATATATTAAAGGATTTTCTTTTTACTGGAGATTTATATGGGAATATTTTAATTTATAACTTAAAAAGTAAAAATATTGTTTTCAAAAAAAATTTAACATATTCTCCTATCATTTGTGTAAGTATCAATAAATTACTTCCATTAATGTTACTAACAACTTCATACAATTTTTCTCACAGTATATCTAATTATATATATAAAAAAAATAAAAAGAGAATTATTTATGATGCTTACAAAAAAAAAGGAATACAAAGAGCATCTAAATCAATCTTTATCACTTCTATGAGTTTATGGTATATTTATGAGTTATATAATTTATATTCATAAAAAAAAAAAAAAAAAAAAAAGTGAATATAAAAATTACTATTTTTAATTTTTAAAAAATAAGATATTTTCTTAACTATTTCTTTAAGAATTTTTTTTTTCATAATTTTTATGGAATTTTATATATATATATTTTTTTTTTTTTTTTCTTTAAATATACTTGTAGAATTTTTTTAAAAAAATATTTTAATACATTTTTTTTTTTTTTCTTGAATTAATATTTTTTGTTCTTTAAAAATTTTTAGTCATAACACTTTTTTGTTTTTCAATGTTTTATATATAATGCTTTTTTTTTTTCTTTTTTTTTTCTTTTACACAATACTAAATTTATAATTCTAACAAAGAGAAAAATTAATGCTAAAATCCTATTATACGATATAAAAATATAGAAAAATATTTATTTCTGAAGGAAGGAAAAAAAAAGAAGTGATAAATAAACAAAATATGTTTTATAACTATTTTATTAATTCACCAAAATTCTGTTATAATCAGATATATTATAAAAGAAGTATAAATAATAAAAAATTATTTTTAAAAAATAAGAAAAATCTTCTGGAGTATATAAAGGAAAATGATACCATAAGGAATCTTAATACTAATCATCAACAAAAAAATAAAGAACTTAACGGAATATCTTTTGTCCTTCGTAAGTTCAGTCGTATTTTAAAACAAAAGAATAATTTCCTTAAAAGAATAAATATAAATTCTTTCAAGAATATCTTTATTTATAATAATTTAAAAAGAAGAAAAAAAATATTTTTATTTAAAGTATATAAAAAACCTCAAAAGTATTTTAATTTTTCCAAAAATTATTTCATAAATGAAAAAAACAAACTAATATACAAAAAACTATATAGATGCGGAAATTATTTAAATGTGAACAATAAAAACAATAATGTTTTAAAAGAAAATCATTCTAATGAAAAATTTTCAAAAGAAAACAACACACTTAACACAACTAAAAATTACTTAAATGAAAATGACAAGAACAGTAAAAATACTGAAGATGTTTATGCTACTTCAGATGACATGAATAGTATTTTTAATGAAAATATTTTAGTAGAAAACAATAAAAATTTCCAAAATAATGATTTAAATGAAAAATTAAATAATAATATCATTAATTCATGTATGTCTAAAAGCAATGGAGAATATGATCCTAATAAATTTTTAAATATGCTATATTTTTTAATTGAAAAAAAAACAGATATAAATGAGTATATAGAAGAAGAAATGAATAGAATAATGGCATATTTTATAAAAGAATGTAAAGATATTAAAATGATATTTTTATTATTGCATACAATGAATAAATTAGTATGTATAAATAATTTAATTAAGATGCTACATACTAATATATATAAACTTGAAGATTCTGAATTGTTATCAATAATACTACGTATTTTAATTAATTCAAATCACCAAAATAAAAATCTGTTATTTTTTATCTTAAACAAATTAAAAGAAAACATAAACTTAAGTACTTGTTCAACATTAACAATAAGTAATGCATTTTATAGTTACTCAACAATGTATAAAAGAAATTTAATTAACTTAGAAGAAATTCCTTTACAACAATTAATTCAAATAATTTCTAATTACTACAGCTCATTTTCCTACATTCAACTTCTTGAAATTCTTGATGTTTTTCAAAATTTTAAATTTTCTAAAAAAAATTCAGATAAAACTTTATACAAAGGTGTAGCAAATTTATTTTTTAATATAGGTAATTATTTTATTAATAAAGATATAATCAAATTGTTAAATTTTAAAAATATTAAAGAACTTATGTATTCTTATGCGAAAAATAAAATGTATCATGAAAAATTATTTTTATATTTATATCCAACTTTATTAAAATTTATAAGAAAACATAACCATGATCTGATAAAAAATAAGTTTGATATTTTTTTAAATAATGAAAATTTCGATAAAAATGATATGAATGAAAAATTAAGAAATAAGATAAAACCAGATGACAGTATTCAAAATGAAAAAAAAAAAAGAGATATAAAAAATGATTTCTTTGATGATAAAAATAACATATTAAATAAAAATTACGAATTAATAATTGATGCTAGTAAAAATGTCACTGATATTTTGTATTCTTTCAGCAAGTTTAATATGTATATAGATGAATTATATAATGAAGCTTTACTGTTTTTGCAAAATTTTTATAAATATATTGATTGCTCCAATTTGTCTCAATGCTTAATATCACTGACAAAAATAAACTGTAACATATCATTACTTTTATCTAAAATTCACTATGATAAATTTAACATAAATTCTAATTATAATCATTTTTTTAAATATGCTAGCTGTATTGATTTAATGAATTTTCTACTATCTTTTAGTAGAAATTTATATTTTGAAAAAGATGTATATAACATACTTTCTGAGTTATTATTAAAAGGAAAAATTTATTCATTAGAAGCCTCCGATTTAATTAACATTATTCACGCTTATAGTAAAATTTATTATATTGATAAAAAGTTATTTTTAACTGTTGATAATATTATTTGCTCTAGACTTGATAACAATGATAATTATTTAACAACAGAACTAGCTATTAAATATTTAAATGCAAGTGCTAAATTGTCTTATAAAAATGAAAAAATTATTTATAAAATAATAGAAATAATACATAAAAATAATTTTGCTAATATAAAAATATTTGATTTATTTAAAGTTTTAAAAAGTGTTAAAAAACTAAATTTATCCTTTGAAAGCTTAGAATCTCACATTAAAATGATTGCACCCAATTTTACTTTTGATTTTTCTAATTATACTAACTACTACTATAAATCTACCAAGGATATTCATATGAGGAAAAAAAAATGGATTTGGTAAATAGTTATCTCAATAATATTATATATGAACATTTCTTAATGAGAATATATTTTAATATTCAAATAAAAAATATAGTCTTTAAAAGAAAAAAATTCAAAAAGTGTTTATAGGGAAAAAAAATTAATACATGCGATCATAAAATTTGTATATATTTTTAAATAATTTTTTTTTTATTATGTATGTATTTATAAACAATTTTTTTTTTTTTTTTTTTTTTTATTACATTTATGTATTACGTAAAAATTAAAAATCAAAAATTTAATTGTAATCAAATAGAAATTTTGCAATTGTTTTGGTTTAAAATAACACATAAATATTATAATTTAAAAAAAAAAAATATTTTAATCAAAAAAAGAATTCTCTAATTTTTAATTTTTTATATATTTTTTCTAATAAATTTTTTTTTAAAAGTTTTAATGTATATCTTTTTTCTTTAAATGAAAAAAACATTTCATTATACGTAAAAATTAAAATCTTAAATATTAATAATATAATTAATTGAAAAAATAATTTTATGTAAAATAACATAAATATGGCAAAAGGACTCAGATCAAAAGTTAAAAGGAGATTTAGAACAATAAAAAGGATTCATGTAAATGGTAATATCATATATATATATATATATGTTTTCATTAAAATTAACATATAGAAAACTTTTCATATTCCTGTACAATTTTTTGTTTTTTAATACAGAAGTTATAGAAAAACCTAATCTTAAAAAATTAAACAACAGAATAAAATCAATGCTAAATAATAGTTAGAACAATAAACTATATAAATACATATTAATAAAATATCATATATATGTATATATATATATATTTTTTTTTTTTCTAATATTTAATATAGAAAATATATATGAAGATTTAATTAAACCACCAAATAAATTTTTACATCCAGGTAAAGAATACTATATTAATATATATATAATTATTTATATAATTATTTATTTATATAATAATTAAAGCTTATATAAATACTTAAAAGGAATGACACAAATAAAATATATATAAACATCAATACAAAAAAAAAAAAAAAAATATTATAATACCTTATGTACCCTTTCATTTATAGATAATGAAAGAGCTATAATACCTCAATATAAAACAACAGAAAAAATTGATTTTAGGTCAGAGGCTTTACCATTATCAGGTATGTAATTTATATATTTAATTTTTGTTCTTTCTAAATATATTTTTTATTTCATTTTTGATGATACAGTCAAATTTCAAAAAAAAAAAAATTTAACGAATTGATTTACATTTAATATTAAGAAATAATACCTTCTTTTTAATTATTATATATTTACAAATATATTTATGTATATTTTTTTAATATAGGTTTGGTAACTATTGGAAACAGAAGAAAATACAGCTTAAATGAAAAAATTGAATTAAAAAATGAATTGGGAAATAATCCTAATTTTTATGACAATATAGAAGTTAGTAAAATGATTAATGATATGCACAAGAAATCAAAAGAAGTCATGAAAAAAATTAATAAAAAGGAAGATAAAGATAAAAAAAGAGAATTTTAATTAATTATTTATTTTTTTGAAGAACACTTTAATTATTAATACCTTTACATCCTTGTAATTTATATATTTGCTAATATATTTATTAATTTGTTTATGTTTTTATTAATATATTTTTAATTTTTTTTTAAATAAATTTTACAAATTTAAAAAAAAAAAAAAAAAAACTATTTATGTACATAAGTATTTATCATGAAATTTAAAATTTTTTTTATTTTTTATTTATTTTTATGTAACATAAAAAATTTTACTTTTTTACATTTAAAAAATCTAAAATATATTTAACTTTATTTCTTAAGTTTTTTTTTATTATTTAGGAAAAGTATTTTTAATGTAGTAATAATTGTATAAAAATGTTAGAAAATAATAAAAGTTATCGTTCATCATTCTTACAATATAGTATTAAAGAATAATTCCTTTGATTTTTAAAGTTAATTTGAAATTAATTTTTCCTATTTCTTTTAAATAGCTATATTTTATACTTCATTAAAAAATGAATGCTTTAAATATTTTTATATTTTTATTACTTTGTAATTGAATCCTCTTTTGATTCTTTTTCTTTATGCTTTTTTTTTCCTTTTTCCTTATCCTTTTCTTTGTCTTTTTCTTTTTCTTTTTCTTTTTCCTTCTCATTTTCTAAAAGTTTTTTTTTTTCTGAATTGATTTTATTTTCAATTTTGTTGTTAATAAGATTATGAAGAGCTATAACCGATCTAGTTATGCTTCCTATGTAAATATTTAGCATTAAATCATTATTCTTAACCATGAATGCTTCAATTAATTCAGCATTTTCTATATCTGGTAATACACTAAAGATGTTTTGCAAATTATATAATATTTTTATATTCATTTCTATATTTCCATTTAAAATATCATTTAAATAAGATGAAATTTCGTATAATTTAGATATTAGACTTTTTAAGGAAGAGAGTTTATCACCAACTTTAGTTGCTAAAGTTGACGTAGAAACACTTTTTAATTCTTTTAATAGAAATTCAACACCTACTTCTTCAGCCTCAAAAGCACCTATTTACAAAAAAATGAATAAATATATAAACGTAAAATAATTTACATAGATCTAGCTATGAATATATTAAAGATAATTATTTTTAGGTATCTATTTTTTTTTTTTTTTTTTTTTTACCTATAGTAACAGGGATATGTATAAACGTTTTTCTAAATTTATTGTCGTGTATAGCTTTTTCAATAGCTACATATGCATTAACAGGAAATATACTTTGATCTGTGTGAACATTAACAAGTAAGAAAATGGGAGCATGATGATATTTATAAAAAATTTCATTTATAAAAATATCATTTGGCTTAATATTGGACCCTGTTGTATACCATCCTACTATTTTTTCTCTAGTATTTATTTTTCTAATCATATTAAATAAATTTTCATTGTAATTATCATCAATATAAAAAATATTTATATCTTTTATATCTTCTTCAAATGGTAATGCATAACTATTTGTTATATGCACAACACCATCAATTTTTTCTCCTAGTATAGTTCCTAAAACTCTCTTCTTTGTATTACTTGCAATACGATTATAATGATCAACAACTGATAATAAAACTATTGGATGCACAACAACATGCTTATTTAAATATATACGTTCTAATACATTTCTATTTTTTTCAAATATATCATTTTCCATTTTTATTTATTAGTTTTGCATGTATATACATTAACTATAGTATATGAGATAATTAATATTCATAAGGAATTAGAAAGAAAAAAATTTTATATATTTATATGTTTATAATTAATATATATTTATTCATATATATATACACTTTACGCATATGATTAATAAGTAACTCTTAAAAAGAAATTAAATAAAAATAAATGATAAATATATTTTTATTTTATTAAAAAATAAATATAAATATGTTTATTTCTATGAAAGTTTATATACATATTATAAATTTTGAGAAACATAAATATGATTGAATATATATAAAAATAATAAAATACAATTAAATGAAATGTGTTAAAAAAAAAAAAAAAAAAAAAAATCACAAAATTTACCCCTCTTAAAGTATAAAATTACAAAATTTGAAATAAATTAAAAATAAAAAAAAAAAAAAAAAAATACAAAACTTATTGTGATATAAAGGAAAAAAAAAAAAAAATATACATAAATTGCGCAATTGAAAAATGCTAAATAAGTTTATATTTTATATGTTTTTAATTAGTCGATAATTATGATGAACTACTAATTTAAAAGTATTATAGTTAAATCATATTTTATAGGAATAATTAAAACTTTAAAAATATCTAAATGAATTAAACCAAACTTAAATGAAAATTTTAACTATTTCTCAAATTAGAAAAAAAAAAATTTATTTTAAATGAATGATAAATAAATTATATAAAATGTTATGGAGTATAGGAACTTAAAAAAATAGACTTCATATTAACCATCAAAAAAAAAGAAAAAATACTAGTAATGAAAAAACAAAAAACTGTTTTTATTAAAAAGAAATCTTTGTATTAGGATTTATTAAACTAGCACTGTAGATGAATACCTTTTATAATTCGTTATATTCTATGTAACTTTAGTTGAAAAGTTAAAAAACGAATGTATATTTTTTCTTTTTTTTTTAAGAAATGTTTATTTAATAGATTTGTAGATATTAAAATAAAACTCTTTGATTCTTTCATAGTTTGAATAATTGCTAAGTTTTCAGTAATTATAAAAAAGCAACAATCTGTAATTATTTCAAAATTTATATTAGTATGTATTCATAACTTTTTTTGTAAATTATATATTTAAATATAGAATTTTTCAATAAAAAATTAAAAAAAAAAAAAAATTAAATAAAAAAAAATTTTAGTAGAAAATATTTTATAATTTTCATTAAAAATTTTTATATACTTCAGTATTACATATTATTTTTTTTTTTATTTAATATTAATATTTTAATTTTATTTTATATTTTTTTTCAATTTATTATATTTCATTTTTATTTTTAAATATGTTAATATGAAATTTAATGTTGTTAAAAAAAATAATGTAATAATAAGCATTAAAAGTCTTCATATATATTCTTAGAGAATAATATATAAATATATACATAAAAAAAAAAAAAAAAGAGATTTATAGAAAAATAAAAAGTGATTAATAATGATAATAAAAAAGCATGATTTTGTTATAATAGATGATGGATTAAGATATAGGTTACATAAAATTGTAGATACAAAAATTAAAATAAAAAAAAAATATATAAATTTATTATTTTTGGTTAATAAAAAGTATGGATCAACATTCACTTTTATTAATAATAAATGGGTTAGAAGTAAGAAAAGAAATTCTAAGTTAGATATAGATTACTATACTGATATACAGGGAACAAATAAAGATATTTTTGATAACAATAATTCTCAAAAATTAACAGAAGAAGATATTGCTGAATTAAAAAAAATGAATTATGAAAATCCATATGAAATTATTCAAAAATTAATTAATAATTCGTCAACATTTAAAGAAAAAACAGTAATTTCTAAGTTTAAATATGTAGAAAAAAAATTGAAAAGGCATTTATGCCAATTTACAGTATATGAATGCACCATTGCAAATTTAGCTAATTTTTATTATAAATATTTTCCTGAAAAAATTAGTTATATAAGAATTGATTACTTATCTAATATACTTTTTCATTTAAATAAAAATTTTTGTTTAAATAAAAATTTATATAACAAGGAAAACAAAATGCATACACAAAAAGAAAATTCTATACTTTTTTCATGTGAATCCAATAATAATGAAGAGAAATATTTATATAATGATGCATCTTTTAGTCATAATATATTAATTTATGATGACTCACATGGATTATTAACTAGTGTATTAAATATTTATTATAGTTATAGTGTAAATATTTTTTCATTAATTTACAAAAATACCTGTAACTCTATTATACCTAGTTTTGGTATTAAAAAAAATACAAATATTGTAAAAATTAATATTTTAAATTCTCCAATAAATTCCAAATCTAATGATTGTATCTACATGGATACTAATTATGATTTTGTTTTTAACTTTGAAAATAATATGAATTCTAAAGAAAAAGAAAATATTAAAAATGAAAATCATAATAAAATCAGTAGTGAAAATGGCCAGTTATGCGAAACTGATAAATCTTTGATGAAAAATGAAAAAGAAAATCATCATTTTTTAAATTCACACAATAGTAACAATTTGGAAGAAAAACACAAAGATAAAGATACCAATAAAAATGATATAAATAATAGTGAATATGGTAATCAAAATAATCCTGGAAATAAAAGTTATAATGAAGAAAAAAATAATTGTGATAGTAAAGATAATAATGAAAGTAGCATTGGTAATGATGCTAAAGATGAAAATAAATTTCAAATTGAAAAAAATATGTGTGATCGTATATTTAAAGAAAATGTAAAAAAAAGAAAAATAACCACTCATAATGATAGTTATAATAAAGAAATAATTAATTGTAATAAAAACAAGAATAATGAAAATGATATTAATATAAAAAATGAACTTATAAAAAACAACGAGATAAAAAAAAATCTATTACATGATATTTGTCAGAAAAAGGCAGAAGCTTTTGTAATAATTTTGTCAAGTGAATTTATTGATAACACTAAGACAGATGTGAATTTATTAATAGAAACTTTAATTAATGTATCTTTAAAATATTTAAAAAATGATAGTAAAATAATTATTCATACAGATGATTTAAATTTATCAAATATTATTATGCAATTTTTAATTAATACAAATTCATTTATAAATATTAAATTAAATGAATACATATTGAGAGAACAACAAGTTATAAAAAGACGAACTCATCCAATAATCAAAAACTCAAAATTGGCTGACGGTTTTTTATTAACAGCTTTAAAAATACAAAATTAATATAATTAAAGAAAAAAAAAGAAATATACATTTTAACATTTAAAATAAACATCTATTTGTAGAAATAGTTTGTTTAATTTTTATTCTTATTTGTTATTTTTGTTTTTATATAAAATAAAAATTTGTTAAATTTTTTTTTTCTTTTTAATTTGCATACAAAAAAAAAAAATTTTTTAAATTTCTCAGTATTTAATATATATTATGTTGTCCTTTAGATGATTTGAATTTATTTTTCCTCTCCTTTGAAATTGAAACTTTATCCATTTTTTTCTTTTTTTCTTCCAATTTTTTTTTTTTTAATTCTATTTCTTCTTTTTTCTTCTCATAAAAACTCTTTAAGCTTTCAGGTATTTTAACAGTACCAAACTTTTCATGTGCAATTATTTTCTCAAAACTTTTTTTATTTGTATTAATTATTCTTAAGTATCTTAAGTAATTTACCATTTTATTAAGAATGTTATATACAAATGTAATTTTTAAAAATATATTTAAAAAGTATAAAAATTAATTTCAAAAAATATTACAGAATGCATTTACAAAACTCTTAAGTATCACTATTTTCAAATGAAAAAATAAGAAAAAAACTTTTTTTTTTGTTTTTTACAGTTATTTTTATTTTTATTAGACATAAAAAAAAAAAAATATGCAGAGAATTTTTTTAAAGTTTATATGCAAATAAATTTGAATAACTAAAAATTAAATAAAGAAAAAAAATGTTTCATAAAAAAAAATTATAAAAAAAAAATTTATTTTAAAATTCAAACAATTTTATTTATTATAATTTCTTTATAAATTTTCGTAATAAAATTTTATAAAATCCAAATGGTAATAAAAACTATGATATTACTTTGAAAATTTGTTATTAAAAAATTTTTTTAAAAAGGAAATAAATTTTTAAATATACTTAAAAAAAAAAATTAATTATATATATAATAAATGTAGCATTAAAATTTTTTTTTTTTTTTTTATAATGAATTGTATAATAAATATATACATAAATGATTAAATAATTTTCACATGTATGAAGAATGAATAATTAGGAAAATTGGTATTCAAATTAAAGTTATATAAATCCATCTTATTTTGAAAAATTTCCAGGAAAATTATTTATTAAACTTAAATCTGAACTTGTTAGAAAATTCAAATTAGTAACGGAATTATCATTAAGATTTATTAGACTATTATCAAATAAATGTGCCTTATTACTTTTTGAAAAATCTACAGTACTATTTAAATCACTTAAACTTAAGTCTTCGTCTTTCCTATTAATGTCTACTGTTTTTTTGTAGTTTATTTTTAACTTTTTTTTAATATTTTTAAAAAATATCCTGCAGTTCTTGTTATTTATATCTTCATCACTTGAGTTTTCTATCTTTTTATCTATATCTTTGAAACTATTTATTTGCGTACTTTCATCTACGTAATATTCGCTTGTGCTAGCCAAGAGACTATTTGAGCTTATATTATTTGATGTAGTTTCATAATCTTTCTTTTTGAAATGTGTATAAATTTCCTTTTTTTTATTTGTATTATTATTACTATCTCTATTTTGAACATTAGTATATTTAAAATTGGTATCATTTATATTCTCATAGTAAGATAGATGAAATTTACTTTTATATATATTCTTATTTAAATTGTTAGGATTTAAATTGTAGGTAGCTGTGTAAAAACGTTCAAGTAATGTAGAGTTTTTTATATCATCATTGATTCTGTCTGAAAAATTCTTTGAAAAATTCTTCGAAAATTTATTTATTCTAGAACATTTTAAAAAATCTAACAAGGAATCTGATTTTGATCTCAGTAGACATTTTTGAAATATTTCATCTTTTTCTTTTAATATCTTGTTTTTATAAAATATAGTAAAATCGTCAGTACCATATAATTTAGGTTTTCCAAAACAAAAATTATTAAAAAAATTTTTTGATTTATATTTTTTCGTTTTTAAAATTTTAAAAAAATTCAACTTATCATTTTCTTCATCTTCCTTAACTTTTTTCAAATTTATGCTCTTTTTTTTTAGTTCATTAAAAAATTGCATAGATATTTCTTTTTTTTTTTTATTTAAAATTGTTTCTAATAAAGATAAAGAATAAATTTTGATATTGATATACTTTCTTAATTCTCTTTTTTCTACCTAAAAAAATAAAATAAAGTAAAATAAACGAGAAAAATATATAATTACATATATTTCCATAATATTTACCTTTTTTATAAATATTTTATATGGTTTATTGAATCGTAGTAATATCTAACACATAAACTATGTATTTTAAAAGTATAAAAAATATTATAAGTTTTTTTTATTACATGTTTTCTACTTAATAATCCTATAATTAAAAAGAATTTTGAAAATTGCTTATACATATATTTTTTTAAAAACAAAGACAGTAAAATAACAAAAAACTTCAAATATTTTTTTTTTCTTTTTTTGTCATTTAAATCCACATCATTAAAACTATCAATTAATGTATTATTTAATACTTTATTTTTATATAAATTTTTCGTAAAGTTGAAATCTTTATGTATCATTTTTTTATCCTTCGTTTGTTCTTTTTTATCAAAAATATTTGGATTTAATATTTTTGCTTCATTTTCCTCTTTATTCAAAATATTCGAATAAGGTTGTTCCATTTTTATTTTTTCTTTATCTAGATTATTTAATAATATATTTTCCTCTTTGTTATAATCCTTATTGTTTTTTAAAATTTCTTGTACAGATAAAAACTTTTTTTCTTTATTAAAATCCAATTTATAATTCTCTTCTATATTATTCATAGCCAATAAATTTTCTTTATTTTTAAAAATTGGTATAACCTTCTCCCATACTTTATTATATTTTTTAAAAATTGGTCTATTATTTTTTAAAAAAGAGTTTTTAAAAAAAACAAAATAAGTATTAACTTTATGCAAAAAAAGTTGATTTAATGAATTAGTTGATAAAATAATTGTATCCATTTTTTTATAACTTGTTAAATATTTATTAGAACGTTTTAAAGTATTGTGTATATTTTGATTGTCGTTTAAAATATTTGTGTAGTTTTTTTTTTTTATATAATCAGAGGAAGAATTATTAGAAAACTTAGAAAAGTTATTTTTTAAATTATCTTCAATGCTTGTATGATTCTTTTCTTTTTTAATAGAATTATCTATTTTATTTACTTCATATTTATAAGAAAAATTTTCTAACTCTTTATGGCTATAAACTCTTTTTTCTTCATAATCATTATACTGTTTTCTTGTATCCTTATAAAATTTTTTTTCTTTTTCTATATTACAATATTTTTTATTTTCTTTATTATAATATTTTTTTTCTATCTGTCCAGGAACGTTGTAATACTTATTCTCTTTGTCTGTACAGTAAGTATTATAATATTTATTCTCGTCACTATTATGATTATTATAATATTTGTTGTGTTCGTCTTTATTTGTTTTTCTTATATCATTATTATAAGATTTATTTTCTTCATCACAATAATTATATTTTTTATCTTCATCGTAATAATTATATTTTTTTTCTTCATCACAATAATTATATTTTTTGTTTTTATCATAATAATTATATTTTTTTTCTGCATCGTAAACGTCATATTTACTTTCTTTGTTATAATGATTTAATTTTTCCTCATTATAATGATTATATTTTTTTTCAATATAACGATTATATTTTTCTTCATTATAATGATTATATTTTTCTTCATCATAATGATTATATTTTTTTTTTTTATCATATTGGTAATCATCTTCACCATAATGAATATATTGTCTTTTTTCATCACAATGCTTTAACTTTTTTTCATCGTAATTATTATACTTTTCTTCATAATTGTATATTTCTTCATCATAATGACAACCTCTATTTTCTGCTGTATTGCAATAATAACTTTTCTTTTCTTTTTCGTTACAATTATATATCAACTTACCTTTATTAAAATAAATATTTTTTTTTTCTCTATCACAGTTGAATTCCTTATAAATTTGTTCTTTCTCTTTGCTATTGTGAATATTTTTTTCATCATGTTGAACGAAAGAATCACTTAAATAAGAAATTCCAATAAAATTATTTTTGTTATATAAATTAACATATTTATTTTTCATTTTATCTTCTAAATCTTTCATGTTTATATTATTTTTCAAAAAATTTTTATCATTATTATTACCTTTATTCTTCTCATAATTACCATTCTTGTCCCACTGAATGTTAATATCTAAATTGATATTCAAGTTTTTATTTTCTTTCTCTTCATTTTGGTTATTTAAAATAATATAATTGTTTAATTTATTTTCTTCGATATCTTCTTTTATAATTCTACTATATACTTCTGAGCTATAATTTCTTCTATTTTCTTTTCCATTTTTCTCATTAATCTTTTTTTTATTTAAATATATAGTTATATTTTTTTCTATACCATCATTTTTTAAATTCATTTCTGATCTTGTTTTTGTGTCAGAAAATTTACTAAAACTTTTTTTATCTTTTTCTTTAATTGATTTTTCTTTTTCATATATTTTTTTTTTGTACACACTTTTAGAATTTTTTCCATTTTTTTCTTTTACATTATCTACAGAATATATGTCTTTTAAATCATTTAAAGAAATTATTTTCTTTTCGCAATTTTTGTTTCTCCTATGAATCCACCTAATAGTCGACATTGTATAAAAACATGAAAAAAAAATTTCAAAAAGTATTAATAAGTACAAAAATTATAACTTTTCATTAATTCATAAAAATATAGATATATATATATAAAATAAAATAAATTTTATATTTTGCATATCTTTTTTTCTTTTTTTTTTTTAATCAATAGTTAAAATAAATCCAATATTCTTATAAGTATATATTCATATAAAATATTTATGTTTTTTTTTAAATTTTTTCTGTAAATATTTTAATATTCCACAAAAAAATATGTCTTTTTTTGAAAAAAAAAAAAAAAAAAAAAATAAAAGTAAGTACGATATTAGTATTATTTTGCAACAAATGTATATATTTAAAATAATATTTTTTATGTATTTATTTTCATTAAACAAGATGTAATTGTAAAGCAATGTATATATAAATAAGAAAAATTACACAATGTATATATATTGATATATTTCTTTTTCTCCCTTTATACTTCAAAATAGTATATAAAATAAGTTTCAAAATATTTTAATAATTAAATAAATAACATATAATAAATATTATCTATAATTAAAAAAAAATGAAAATATATATATTGTTTAAAAGATAAATACATTTTTTAGTTTTAATACTATTAAAAAAAAAAAAAAAACAGTAATATATATATATACAAGTTTTTTTTTCTCTTTTTCCTTAAGGGTAAAATAATTTTGTCTTTAAACTTTATTTCTTCTTATTACATAATTCCAAATCTAATTGCTCTAGCTTTTAATTTTTCACTCTATGTTTAAATAAAGGAATAATAATTTTTACAATATAAAATATTAATATAAAAGGGAAAATAAATGATATTTGTAATTATATATATCACTATATAAAAATAATAAAGTCATTTAAAAACATTTCCCCCAAAAAAGAAAAAGGCATAAATAAAAAACTCATAGATAAAAAATAAAATTTTATTATTACTTCTTTCATTATCCCAAATCTTTCTGCTCTTCTCTTCTTTGTTTCTACATCATTCAATTTAGTCTAATTAGAAATAAATAAATAAATAAATAAATAAATAGTAATATATATTGAACCTAAATAAAATGAATTATATGTTTCATAAGAAAAAAAAAAATAAATTAAATAATTAAATAACCATGTTTAATCCAAAGCGCTCTGCTCTTTTTCTTTTATTCTCTTCTTCCATTTTATGAGTGACAATACTAAATCTATAAGAAAAAAAAAAATATTAAAAAATTGAAAAAACCTTTAAAATAGAAAAAAACTTAATAATAATAAAATTTTTTTTATATTATATAAAATTTAGATTTTTTATTCTTTATTTTGTTTTAATTAATAACCTTTTAGCTCTAGATTCAAGAGCTTCATCTGTGGAAACACAACCTATGACAAAAAAAAAAAAAAAAAAAAGGTATATTCAAAAAAAATATATAATCTTTTAATCAATTATATATTTACCAAATCTTTTTCTTCTTAATTCTCTCTTTTTTTCTTCTGTCATATAAATGTCTTTTTCATCTTTACATAAAAAAAAAAAATATATAATATTAAAGCAATAATAAATAAAATAATATTTCAAATAGTTTTAAAGTTGAAATTTTTTCCTATTATCCCAACCTTTTGTTGCTATATTTTTTTCTAATGTATTTTTATTGGATAAAGATAGTTCAGAAAATGTTATTTGTGGAATTACAATTTTACTTTTTCTATCATCATTATTATTATTTAAAAAATTATTCTTTTCTTCTTTAATGTCTTTTATATTTTTAGATACATTAATTTTTTCATTATTTTTTAATTTATCATTTTCATAATATTTAGAATTTTCTCCATTATTAGTCATTAAGATATTTTTTATATAATCATTCATTTTTTTTAAGTTTCCTTTATTTAATTCTTCCTTATTATTTATTGAGATAGATTTTTTTTTATTTTCTTTATCTTCTTTTACTCCAGTATAAGATTCTATATTATTTTTATTTTTTTCTAATTCTTCTTTTGTCGAGGATTTAATATTTATTTCATTAATATTATTTTTTTTATCCTCCTTTTTTTCTACTGATAATTCAATATTCTCACTATTATTATTTTTTTTATCTAGTATATATGATGAAGGTTTTAAATTATCCTTTTGTTCATATTTTAATAATCTTTCTAATAATTCATTCTATATAATATATATAAAAATAAATATATATATAGCAATATAAAAAAATGAATACACTAAATATATATTGCATAAATTATATTTACTACAGCATTGTGCTTTTTATTTTTTCCTTTTCCTTTTTTTTATTTTATTATTTTTTTTTTTATTATTTATTTTTGTATATATAAATCTGAAATATTTACTTTTTTTTTATACATAAATATATCAATTCATTTATTTTAATTATTATTAAATAATATTATTTACATATATATATATATATGTAAATAAATTTTTTTTTATACTTTTTTTCCATGAGATGGTAATCCTCTTTTGGCTAATAAATCTTTTAATTCCGAGCACTTTAAATTTTGATAATTCATTTTTTTTCTTTTTTTTTTTGTTTTGGAAGGTTTATAAAATTTTCTTTTTATTACTTTTCAGATTAATATTGGCTTCATTAAAACATTATACTTTTGTGTTTTTCATATATATATGAACACCTTTTTCTCAAAAATATTCATTTAAATTATAAAAATAAAAACAAATTATAGGACGTATATATATATATATATATATATAAATGAAGATGGAAAAGAAAAAAAATAATAATACAATGAAAAAATTACTTTAAAAAAATAAATAAAATTTTTTTTCTTAGGAATGTGGATTAAATAAAAGTATTATGATCATATGAAAAATAGTTTAACATTTTCTTATCAAAAATACATTATAAAAAATGCACTTTTAAAATAAGCTTTATATTTCAAAAAAAAAAAAAAATTTGGGAACTAAATTTTTAATCATTTTAAGTTTATCGTTTTCTATTATTGCATAAATATAAGATTAATTTTTTTAAGTATATTTTATTAAAATATATAAAAAAAGAAAACTCTCATTTCTTTATAAGAATTAATTTTTTGTTTATCATATTTTTCATAGGATGAAAAATTAAAAATTGACCATAAATATACAATGCTATTGATAAAAAATGTTCAAAATGTATTACATATATTTAAAATAAGAATTTACACATTTTATTCTATAATTAATGCAAAAAAAAAAAAAAAAAAAAAATTATTTCTACTAATAATAGAAGAAAAAAGTCTTTTATATAGAGTATGCACACTATTTTATCATAAAATAATAATTATATTATTTTTTTTATAAATAAAATAATCGAATACTTTTTATAGATTGTTTGTAACAAAACAATTATTTTAAAGAAAAATAATAATAATTGAATAAATATTTATATATATATTATTCAAAAGCAATTGATGTAATTTGTTTTATTGTATATTTGAATACATATTTTTTATTTTATTTTATTTTTTTTTTGTTTCTATTAAAAAAAAATAAATCAATATTTGTTTTAATTAAAATTTATTTCTCTCTTTTTTTTAAAGAACTTTTAATTTTATTATAATTATTATGATTCCAATTTAGTGAATTTTTTCAAAATTTCATATATGTCTAGAGACAACTATAAATGTATGATTTTTTTGAGAGGATCTTTTTATAAGGATTCTTATTCCTGTACATTTTTATTGTGATATTAATTTTTTGCTTTTATACTTTTGTATATTTTTATTTTAATAGCTTAATTTATATTTTTTTATATTTTTTATTTAACGCGATATTTTTAATTTTACAAGTGTGATGACATTCTATGTATGATATTATTTCATATATATGATTTTATTTTATATATTTTTTATATGAAGAATGCTACTATGTATAAGGTAGCATGACATTCTTAGCATTTTCTTATATTTTTTTATATATTCATATATTCGCGCTATTTTATCTACTATACAACATTCTTATGTAAATATATAACAATTAATTCCAGTTTTTATATTATCTTCTAATTCTAATGATCTATTTCTCTTTCTTTTTTTTATTATCCATTTATATTGTTAACTAAATGTAACTATTTTATTTCTGAAGCATTTAATGTTTTTCTTTTTTCTATAGTTTTAGATTTAACTTTAAATATTAAAGACATAATATTTACATTAACGAAATTTATTTTATTTTTCTTTACGTTTCTTTATTTGTTTGGAGAATGAAAACGAGTATAAAAATAATTTTTACACTTTTTATTTTTATAAAATATGTTAACAGCCAAGCAGACCATATTATTCATGAAAAATTAACAAAATTCGTTTTTTTAAGTTGCAATTCTCAGAAATCAAAAAAAAATGAAAAACTATTGAAATCAATAGAGAAAATTAAACCTCAACTTATGTTGTGGATAGGAGATTATTTTTACTCTGATTGTAGTGAGTTAAAGTGTTTAGATGAAGCATATGATTATATAAAAAAAGATCCGTTTTATTTAAGATTAAAAGAAAAGTTTATTATTGATGGTATATATGATGATCACGATTATAACAAAAACAATGGGGATAGATTGTATAAGTATAAAAAGGAAAGTAAGAAAAAATATTTAGATTATTTAAATGTAGACAAAAATGACGTAAGATATAAAAGAAATGGAGCATATGTATCCAAATTATATATTGACCCCGTAAATGAAAAAAATCAAGTAAAAATAATTATCTTAGATACAAGATATAATAAAGATCCTTATCCCTTTTATGCTCCTGATTCATACAATGATTTTTTTATGTGTATATTTGTTTCTTTTTTTGCCCGTTTTCATTCATCTATATTTGGATTACACTGCAATAGTAAAAATGACATTTTAGGAAATGAGCAATGGGAATGGTTAGAAAAAGAACTAACTAATTCGGATGCTCGGGCTCATATTATTATTTCATCTACACATGTAAAATAAATTAAAAAAATTTTTTTTTTTTTGCACATTACATATATTAGGCATATTCTCATATTTATTAACTATTATTCTCTTTTTTTTTTTTTTTTTATATCAGATTTTTTCTAATCATATAGTGAATGAGAATTGGGGTTTAATGCCTTACTCTCTGAGGCGATTAAAAGAGTTAATAAAAAAAACAAAGCCAAAAGGTTTAATTTTTTTAAGTGGTGATGTACATTTTAGTAGCATAATTGGAAATGAAGATAACATAGTAGAAGTAACAAGCAGCGGTGTAAATCAAGAAAATATTTTTAGTTATATAAATAAATATTTTGTTTATTTTTTTTCAAGTATTATAAATAAAAGAAGTGCTTTTGAATTAAAGAATATATATGCCTTTAATAATTTTGGTACAGTTAATATAGATTATATAAATGAAAATGAAATAAAAATTAAAACTTCTGTTAACGATTCTGGTGGTAATGAAGTTTTAGTAGCCAATCAAGTCTTTAATAATAAAAAAAATATATATGAAAAGTCAGATAAACTTCACGTAATTAATGATGAATTTGGTACTTTCATATGTAAAGGAAAAGTAAAAATATTTTTACATATTATTGTTTATATTCTATTTTTATTGTGGTTTGCTCAAATAATTTTTATTTTATATAAATTATTTGGAATTCACAAAGGTGCAAAAGTTGATAAAAAGAAAAAAACTCAATAATTCTGTTAAAAATAACATACATACAATTATACACTTTTATTTATTTACTTTTTTTTTTTTTTTTAATGGATATATGTGAAATTATAAAAGAACATCTTCATTGTTATTTTATATATATATATATATTATTATTTAAATACATTTTTTTAAAGACATATTTTTCATTTATATGCACTTATAAATATTAATAAATATTATGTTAAAATATGTCATTTACAATATTTTATAGATAATCGTTCTTTTATTTTATTAGCTATCATTTGGTAAAACATTAAAATTATAAATATTTACACTAACTTTTTTTTTTTACCATTTTTCCATACTTATGTTTAAGTATACTTTGTACAAGTAGAATATTATATAATTATTAAAGATTATAAATAATAAATATAAGAAACAATATTATGCTTATATACGCATGTTTTTATTGTATTTCAACAAAAAGGTTATAAATAAAAATGTATTAAATAATAGTAGCAATTAACAATAATAAGTAATATAAATAAATGTTGTCTTTTATAATAATAATATGGATATAATAATAACAATTAATTTATATATATATTTATATATCACATTTCATTTATCCTTTTTTTTAATATAAATGTAAGGAATACATTTTTGTACTAAAGTATGTTTTAAACATTTTCAAAAAAAATTTTTTATTTATATAATTGACGTTATTTTATTAATTTAACAAAGACAAAAAAAAAAAAAAAAAAAAAAATTATCTCAATATTTTTGGTAGATGAAAAAATGAAAAAGTAAATGCTTGGTTTTCTGTAATTTCAAGAAACTTATAATTTTGTTGTCTCTTTTGTATTTTTCTTAATTTAAAAAAAATTTGAGTACTGTAATTCATAATTTTTTTTTTTTATCTTGCATTTGCTGTTGTAATGTTAAATTTTATAATTTTTTAAAAATCTTTTTTTTGTTATATTAATTTCTATAGTTCAAAAAAAAATTTTTTTTTTTTTTGTCTATTGTAAACTAGGTAAATTTCATATTATATTATTATATTTTTTTTTTTTTTTTGTTTAATTTGAAAGATAAGAAACTGTTGGGAAATATTTTAAGAAAATGATTATAATTTTAAGTTTGATTACTTTTCTGTTTAACTTAAGATCAGTTTACAATCTTGAAGAGTCGTTTTTTAATAATAATTTTAATATTTCTAATTATTTTACTGGATATCATGTCAAAATAGATGATTTAAAAATAAGTGAGAGTTATTTATTTAAGCAACCAGGTAATATAAATATAGAATTGGCTTTATCAGCATTAAAAGGAATAGATTATGAAAATCAACATAAAAACATAATGGAAGATAAAAAAAAAGTAGAAATTAATCATTGGAACAAAATAACTAAAAAAGATTTTTTTAATAAAAACAAAGAAGAAAATTTAATTAAAGGAATGCCTGAACCTTTTAGTATAAATAACATTACAGATAATATAAGAAATATAAAATTTTATTTTAACAATGATAATTTAGAAAATATGGAAATTATTTATAAAGGAAAATACATACCGAAAATATATAATAATATTTTTTTAATATTTGTAATATCATTTATGTATTTATTTTGTATTAAAATATTATTCCAAGGATATGTCAATGGGAAGAATATTGCTAAAAATTTTATACCAAAAATATCTACTTTATTCACCTTTTTTGTAATATTAAAAATTATGCTATTAGTTATTCCCCCTTTCTTATGTGCTTCTCTTAGCATAATTGTAACTTTCTATTTCTATTCGATATCAATGAATCCATGTGAGAATTTTTATTTTCTTAAAAACTCGAAAATAAAAAAAGAACCAATTGGATGGATACTTATTGTTTATTCGCAGTCTGTTTTAATTGGGAATATTATATATCATTTATTATTTACTCCAAAAGTGTTAAAACTATTAATAATGTATATACAAAATTATTTTCTATTATATTTGACTTGTTTAGTTGTTTTATTGCTCATAGCATCCCTTATATTTTTTTTAATGATAAGCAGTATATTTCCAGCAAAAAAAGCTCAGAATTTTGTTTTCTCATTTACATCATCCTATCTAATTGTATCTTGTTACACTTATTTTTATAATTTCTTTATATTAAAATTTTTAAACGATACTAATATTTTTCAAATAGAACCAATTATGTTTTTCTCTTATACACCTAAATTTGTATTTAATAAACAAAATATTATTGCTTTGCTTATGCTTCTTATAATGACTATTTTGTCATTAGTATTGCCAAAATGGTTAAGGCAAAGTAACCCTTTAGGAAAAAAAAAGAAAAATACGGATAAAGCAACAGAAAATAAACATGACATTTTTTTTAATTATTTTTCTTAGTATTTTTTTACTTTTTAACACTTATCATATTAAATATATGATATTGTTTACCTATTTAAAAAATGGAAAAAAGTAAAAAATGGCATTAACAATAAGATATGGTTATTTTTAAATTACAATAAGTTTTTAATTCACTATTATTAACTTTTTTTTTTTTTTGTTTCAATTGAGTTTTTTCATATAATATATAATTTTATTTTTTTCTAAATTGTGTATGCATATATCAATATTTTTTTTTTTTTTTTATATAATGTTAAATTTCATTTTTAGTTATATCCATGCTTAAAAATAAATTTAAACAATTTTAATTCTCAAAAATGAGAAAAATTAAATAAAATCAACAAATGTACATATTAAAAATAAAATAAAATAATATAATATAATATAATAATATAAATTAAAAATGAAAAAGAATAAGAGAAAGTCCAGTATTGTATTTATAAAATATTATAAACTAAAAATTATAGAAAATTTTTTATTTTTCCTAAAAAAACAACTTTAACTTTTTTAAATTTTAAATTGAAATTTCTTTTATTGCAAGTTACTATATATATGTTGTAAAAAAAAAAAAATTCCTATATTTTTTATTTTTAAATTCTTTATAAAAACATATTTTTATTATTAATAATTAAAATCAATAGATGAACAGAAAAATGTATTTGTATTTAATTGATATTTATTGGGTCTATACATGTAAAATAGAATAAGAATCTATATAAAATATATATATATACATAATTAAATTTTATAATTTTTTTTGAAATTAAATGTTCAAATAAGTTTTTTTTTTTAATGTATATAATATATATATATATATTTTAATATAATATATTATACGTATCATAACTAACTAAATAACAAAAAAAAAAAAAAAACTTAATTTTTGATAATAAATTACTACAAATATATTAATGAAACATAAAAATGTTTTTTAATATATATAAAACCACTTAAGTTTTTTTTTTTAGGTTATTGTAACAAAATAGAAAAACTATTTTTATTTTATTGTTGTTTTTATTATTTTTTACTTAATATATTAAATTTTTTTATAAATAATCATTTAGTCTAATTTTTTTTATTTTTATTTTATTAATAGTCTTCTAATTATTTAATTTAATGTAATTTGTTTATTCATCTCCCAATAGTTAATTTTTTATTTCCTTATATGTAATATAAATAAAAAAATTATTTTATAGTAATTCATAATATAATGTATAAAAAATATATCCTTAAAAATAAATAATATGTATATGAAGAGTTTAAGGATGTTATAATAAAAAAATATTTATAAAATATTTTATTATTTAATAAAATGAAGAAAACATGTGAAGTATGTAAAAATAAAATATTTAATTATGTTTGCCCATCTTGTGAAATAGTCTATTGCAGTCTTGAATGCTATAAAAACCATAATTATAAATGTGTAAGTAATTTTTTAGAAAATCAAGTTAATGAAAATATAAAAAATAATGAAATAACTGAATTTGATAAAAAAGAATTTAAGTTTAAGCTAAAAAAATTTTATGAAGAAAATTCTCAAAATGATTTTTTAGAATATAAAAACACAAACAAATGCAAAAATAGTAAAGAATTAAAAGAAAAAAAAAAAGAATATTACTATGGGAATAATTATAAAGAAAATGAATATGATGAAGAAGAAGAACAAGATGAAGATGAAGAAGAACAAGATGAGGATGAAGAAGAAGAACAAGATGAGGATGAAGAAGAAGAACAAGATGAAGATGAAGAAGAAGAACAAGATGAAGATGAAGAAGAACAAGGTGAGGATGAAGAAGAAGAAGAACAAGAAGAACAAGAACAAGATGAAGATGAAGTAGAACAAGATGAGGATGAAGAAGAAGAGCAAGAACAAGAAGAAGAACAAGATGAGGGTGAAGAAGAAAAACAAGAAGAGGAAGAAGATAATCAAGAAAAAGGAGGAGAAAGAAAAGAAAAAGAAAATGATGATGATAATTGTAATAAAAGAAAAAAATATGAAGGTAATAAAAATACAAATAGTAAAAATAATAAAGTAATAAATAATTCAAATTATATGAAAAAATGGTTCATAAGTAAAAAAAGATATAAAGTATTAACTGAATTAGCACTAAAAGACGAATTAAAATTAGAGAATTTAAATAAAATAGAAAAAAAACAATTTTTTTCTTTTTTAAAAAATAATGATGTGAGTCAGTATTTAGATAAATATGAACCATGGTGGCTTAATTGTGTTATAAAAAAAATGCAAATTCCTGATCATATATGTTGTAATAAAAATGTGAATAAAAATGTTATTTTTATAATTATTGAGATATTATATTCTTATTGTTATTTACTACGTATATATAACAAGTACATTAGTAACAAAGAATTCTGCTATTCTTTACTTTATTTAGCAAATTCATTAAATAGGTTTTATTTACCAGAATCAAATATTTTAAATACAATTAGTAATTTATTTCAAAGAATACTTGAAAATGATGATTTAGCAAGAGAGAAAAATGTATTATATAATGTTATAACTGATGTAACAAAAATATTAGATTTAAAAGAATTACTTCTTAGGTGCTTATATGAAACTAAAAAATTTTTTAAAAAAGAAATTGAAAAAATTAATACTAAGAAGGATCAGCTAAGTAATAATTTAAATAATACAAAAAAACTTGCTGGAGCTTTGCAAGAACAAAAGCTTTTTATATATGTTAATAAAAAAATAAAATTTTTATATAGCTATTCAAATTATCATTATGAAAATTTCAATGACATAAAAAATCAGTTATCTAAATTTTATAATGAACAAAAGAATTTTGTCAAATCAAATGATAAAAGAGAAATTATTTTAAGTAAAGAAACTATCTAACAAAAAATTATAAAATTAAAAATAAAAAAAAATAATTAAGATATTATTTAAAGAATATTATTTTTATTCACATTTTATATCTACATTTTATCGCTTTCATCAATTATACTTTCTTAATTTAAACTTTTTTAACATTTTTATTTGTTTATGTATATATTTACATTTTTAGTATTATTATATATCCATTTATATATTTGTTTCCTTTTATATTTCCTTTAAAAACAGTATAATTCATTAAAAAAGATAATAGCTTTTATTTTGCTATACTCTAATTTTATGTATTCTGCTTTATATAAAAAAGGATATTTTAACTTTTCAAAAAATTACAAATATATATTAACAACAAAAAAAAAAGAAAAATTTAATAATTTGTGCTTCATGTCATTACTTTAAATTTTATAAATAAAAAAATAAAATTAATTATATAAGCACTGGAAAAATAATTTCATTAGACTGTTGTACTTGCGTAATATGTTGAAAAATAAGAATTTTCTTATATTTCTACATTTATTTATGTAAAATTAATAAATGAAGAATTAAAACATACACATATGTAAAATATTACATCTAATTTAAACTATGATATTTAAAATAAAATATTGACTGCAAAATATTTTGTTGAAATTCAATGAATTTATTTTCACTTCATTTATTTTATATATATATTTTTTTTTATTTTGAGTTATTTTTTTTTTTTCTTTACTAAATTTTTTTTCTTTTTTCCTTTTATTGATTTTTGTTTTTTTTTTTTTTTTGTTTTTTTATCCTTTTTAATTTAATCTTTTTTTTTTTTTTAGATTTAACTTTTTCTTCCATATATATATATCTTTGCTCTTTATCATTATTTAATATTTTTTTAACAATAATACACTTGTTTTTTCTTTTAATATATATCTATATTTTTTTTTTTAAACATTAAAATGATAATAAATGAAGATGAATATAACGAAAAAATAAGAGTCACTTCTAATTGTTGGTTAAGTAAATATAAAATAAATAGTTTTGCTAAGAAAAAAAAAAATTCAAATTATAAGAATGTAGGAAATTATCCTAACTTCAATATATGTTCTACTTCTGTTGCTTTGCCAATTATAAAGTTAAAAAATGATTTGGATTGTATAAGTGAAAATAAGAAAATAAATAGATTAAGAGAGAAAAAAAGTAAAGAGAAGATACAAGAAATAAATTTTAAAAATGAAGATGAAATTTCTTCTATTCTACTAAGAAGTAAAGCCTTTAATGAAACTTGGAATTTATTAAATAATTTTATGAACTGTTTTATTTATAATTACTTAAGTGATATGATTGAAAAAGAAATAAATTTTTTAAATAATAATTTATGTTTTAAAGATGATAAATTGTCGTTATTGATTATAAAAACGCAAAGTTGCTCTTTTGTAAATATGTTGCAATATAGAATTATTTCTCGAAAATTAAAAAAATTAAATAATTGTGATCCAAAAGAAATAAAAGAAAAAAATATTTTAGAAGATGATATATTAAATTATAAAAATTCAAATAACCAATTAAAATCCTTTAGACTACTAAAAAAAGAAAAATATATTATATCTTGCATAATAAATGTTTATTCAAACGATACAATAGAAGGAATAATTAGTAGGATTATTAAAAAAATTAATTCTAATGCTTTTATGAAAATGGACAAAAACAATTTAAATGACTCATTTAATAAAATATTAAAAAAAAAAAATTGCGTTTTAATTATTTTTATGAATAACTATTTGAAATTAAAAGCAGCTACCTTTACTGGGCTTTTGTTGTATTTGACACATCTAAAAGAACTAAATTCAGTAAATATTAGTGTTATTATAACTAATAATTGCTTATTATCTGCACTAAATAATTTAGATTATTTTATTAAAAAAAACTTTCATGTTAATATTTGTAACTTATATTTAAATTATTATAATTTAATAGAAAATATTATATTTTTCCCTATTTTTAATAATATTTTATTTAAGATAAAAGAATATAGCTCTTTAATAGATCACATATTTTTTGGTAATCATGATTTTAGTTTTCTAAAGTTAAAATATTTTTTTTATTTGTTTGTACGAGATTTTTATGACAAAAAAATGTTATCTTTTTTAAACATTCCTTTAATTTATTTTAATATTAGCAATGAAATAACAACAAAATCAAATAAAAAAGATGACTATACTAATAGTTTCGATGAATTTAAATTTAACATAATTGAATCTTATGATTTAATTGATGTGCAAAATATTCATGAGAAATTTATTCTTTTGCTATATGCAAGTAATTTTTATGAGAAGCATATTAATCATTTAAAATATAAAAGCAGTTATCACTATTTATATATTGTAAATCAAAAAGATAAGAAAAAAAGTGAGAAAAATATGAAAAAGAACAACGAAAATAATAATAACAGAAATAATTCACCATTGTTACTAAAAAGGAAAAGAGAAAATAATCAAAGTGCTAATACCACTAGTAAATCAAATGATCATATAACAAATTTTGAAAAAGAAAGTATAATGAAAAAGAAAAATGATAAAATAAGAAATTGTGATAAGGAAGAAATAGAAGAAAAAGAAGAAAAATATATTGAAAATAGATGTAAAAAAAAAAAAAAAATGACTTTAAAATATTCAGATACATTCTTTGAAGAAAACGCTGATGTTCTAAACAAAAGAATCCTCAGTAAAAGAAAAAAAGAAAATGAGTTTCTTTTTAATTGTATAAAAAATTTTAATTTCATGAAGTATGAATATGAACAATACTATTCTAATAATAGTAGTTTAAATAAAAAAATCATTAATAGTAAGACGGAAAATAATAATAATAATTATTATGATGATGATGAAAAGAGTGAGTTAAGTAAGCATATGAAAAATAATAATGAAAAAGAATGCATAGTAAATGAAACTAATATAAATGAATTATTTTTTCAAGCAAAAAATGATAGTATCAAAAAAAAATTAAAAATTAATGGAAACTTCAAAAACTATTATCTTCAGAATTATTCCATAAGTTATTTATCGGAAGGCTTATCACCAATAAACAGGCTAGTTAATAGAGACTTTATGGAAAATTGTAACATACTAAAGCAATATACAATAAATAATTTATCAATTCATATGAAATATGAACATAATTTTGATTCTTTTAAAATTCTTAAGAAAGAATGGAATAATAATGAATATAAGAAAATACATAAATATGAACAAATGGTTTCAAGCATAGAAATATACCTTAATAAAGAAGAAAAAAAAAGAAAAAGAAACAAAAAATATATAAACATGGAAGAAGATATTACAGAACATAAAAAGAATGAAGAAGAAAACACAAAAAAAATGTTATTACTATATTTGCATAAATGTTTAATTATATCTATTAGTAAAAAAATGATCGATTTTTTATATAAAAAGAAAAAATATAACATATGTCTTGCAATTATTAATATAATCTTAAAAAACATACCAACTTATTCATCATTAAGAAGAAGAATAAAATTTTTAAAAGAGTTATATAAAAAATATGAACAAAAATTTTATATAAAAACATTGGAAGACCTCCAAAAAGCGAATGAAGAAATTGAAAAAGAGCTAAAACAAACTTTGAACACAATATGTGATATCCTTATAAATCTTTATATTAAAAAAATTAATTTATTAAAAAAAATATTAGATGATATTTATGATTTTTTAAAAAATATTTCATATGTTAATAAATTAGAAAGTTATGTTAACCAAAATAATTCATTAAATATGTCTATTTTTTTTGAAAAATTAAATCATTTAATCACTTTTATTAGTTTTTACATTGATTTAAAAAAAAAAAAAGGAAATAATTTTGATGAAATAAAAAGCAATGTAAGTTTTTTAAATCAAGAAAATCTTATTATAAACAATGAATCAAATAAAATAAGTTCTTATTTTCACAATAATCGTATTTGTGAAACACCAAAAAAAAAAAATTTCACAAATAATTTTAATATCAATAATGAACAAATAAAATCAAAAAAAAATCAAATAAATAACAATATATATAATGATGAAGTAACAGAAAAAATTTCCAATATAAAAAATGAGGAATGTCATTCAAAACACATGCTAAATGATTTTATCAGCCCTGATATATGTAATCAAAAATATAATGCAAATGGCATTAACCTAAATTTAGAAGAAAAAAAACAAAAGAAATGTAGCACAGAAAAATATTTTAACAATTTCAATGATTCTAGTATTGACTTAAATATTCTTGAATTACTTCTCGTTTTCTTTTGTGAATATTTTTATTTTCTTTTATTTCCATGCATATTTCTGTTACCATTAGCAAGTGAATGCATAACACATTATCATGGTTCAGAATTTTTTGATATCTTTAATATTAACTTGCAAATGAAATTGTTACACATTCTTTATTACAATAAATTGGATATTAAAAATATAAACAATTCTAATATTTTTTTAAATCACAACTTTCATCAAATCAAAAATACTATAAAAATTTGCGATAACACAGATAAAGGTAGCATAAATAATACTGTCAATAAAGCAAGTGAAATGCTTCCTTTTGATAACATAGAAAATAAATCTAAAATTGAAGATGTTGTAATTATATTTAAAATAATGGAGAATATGAAAGCAAAATATATAAATGGATGTAATATGTTTCTTGAATACATTAATATAAAATTAAATTCAAATTATAATGAGAACAATAAAAAGGAATCGGTATGTGGAGAGACTTTTCAAGAATTATTTTATCAATTTATTATAGCAGTCATGTCTCTTTTTTATTTTATGAAAATGATTTATATCCCATCATCTTTTGTAAAAAGTAAAAATGAATTAGAAGTATCAACAAATTACGATGAGAATTATACAAATATTGATAAGAAAAATAGTATTCAGAAAAATCTTGCTGAAGAAAAAATAAAAGGTGTAGAAGTAGATTCAGAAAAAATATCTGATGGAAAAAAGTTAACTAAGAATAGCTTTTCAGTAAGTGAAGAACCAATATCGTCCTTTGATAATGAAAAATGTAAAGAATATTTTAAATATAAAAATTATATTTTAGATAAGTTATGCCATATTAATATAAAAAAATTAATATTTGGAAAAAATTATGTTTTCTGATACCCATTTTAATCTTTTTTTTTTTTTTTTTCCCCCCTTAAATATTTGTAAATTAAACACATGCACACACTATACATATATTATTAAATGTGAAAGACAGAAAATTTACTAACTATAATACATAAGATCATTTTAGTTGCAAGATAACTAAATTTTAAAAATTGATGGGCATATTCCAGAAAAATAATATGTAATAAAAAAAAAAAAAACGACATAAAAAAATATAGTGCATTTGAAGAAAGAGGAAGTTGTAGAAATTTTATAAACTATATTATAGATATTTATTTTTTCTTTCAATTTGTTATTCATAACAAAAAAAAGAAAAAAAAAAAAGAAATTTAACGAATATGCCAGTTGTTTTCTTTTTTTTTTTTACACAACACATGAATTGTAAAAAAAAAAAAAAAAAGATGACCGATTCATACACATGCATATTTATTTTTTTTTTCTTCTTAAATTTTATATTTTATGAAAAAAACATTTTCTTTAAATTATTCTACAAATATAACTTAAAAAACTATGTACTTATAACAGGCTTTAATAAAATCTATGATGCATGTGAATCCCTTAATTTTTTTAATGAAATATTTAAAAAAATTAAAATTAAATAGTTAAATATGTTAATATTTTTTTTTTTTTATTTTTTTTTTATTTTTTTTTTTTTTTCAAGTGAAAACTTATGATTCATTTTTCATTTTTTTTTTATAAACAATTTTTTTTTTTTTAAATAATATATCGTTTTCAATATGAAGATTTTAAGCTTTATTTATCTTTTCATTTTTTCGTCTATTTGCTATATATCTGAAGGATCAGGTGAAAATATATAAAAAAATTTTAAAAAGAAAAGAAAAAATATATGTATACAAAGCATAATTAACAATTTAATTTATATGTTATCAAAAATAATTTTTTGAAAAAATTAAAAAGAATGATTTGAAATTTATTATTTTCTATGACACATTTTTATTTTATATTAAAATTATTATATATATATTTACTTAAACTTTCGATTACTTTTAATTAATTTTTCTGTTTTATTACAAATGTATATTTTTTCTTTTTAACTTTTTTTTTTTATGATACCTATTTTTTCTTGCTATTTTATTTTCAATATTCTTATTTATTGTTGCATCATTTTAATTGTGATTTCATTTTTATTATTTTAATTTCGATTAATTTTTTTTTTATCTTTTTTATATATTATTATTTTATTTTATAATATTTTACAAACAATTTTGATCATAATTTAAGTATATATATTATTAATTTATTTTATAACATTTTACAAATTTGATCATAATTGTAGTATATATATATATATTATTTTTTTTTTATTTCAGATAATACTGCCTACTCTTTTGAGGTAATAGATAGGTCCAACTGGATGAATATCGCAAAAAGAATTTTTGAGAGTACAAGCGCACAAAGCTTCACAGTATTACCATATAATTTTATAAATGATCCAAATAAGAGTAATAAGGACAATAACTCTATGTTATTAATTAGAAAAAGATTAAAAAATTCTTCAGGCTCAAGCACAAATATAGATTATAATATTCCATCTAAATTTGTTCCATCAACTGAACATAAGCCATCAGACAATAATACTCCATCTAAATTTGTTCCATCAACTGAACATAAGCCATCAGGCAATAATACTCCATCTAAATTTGTTCCATCAACTGAACATAAGCCATCAGGCAATAATACTCCATCTAAGTTTGTTCCATCAACTGAACATAAGCCATCAGACAACAATACTCCATCTAAATTTATTCCATCAACTGATTACAGGCCATCAGGTAATAATAATCCACCCAGATTTATTCCATCAACTGAATACAGGCCATCAGAAAATAATTACCCACCTAGATTTATTCCATCAACTGAATACAGGCCATCAGGAAATAATAATCCATCCAGGTTTATTCCATCAACTGAATACAGGCCATCAGGAAATAATAATATATCCAGACTTATTCCATCAACTGAATATAGGCCATCTAGATTTATTCAATCATCAAATTTTAATCCTTCAACTAGTGATAAATATCCCACTTTAAAGCAGTTCACGGGTTGTAATAATTTATCTTCAAATCCTAGTTCAAATTGTTATTTTCCACACGCAGTCAATTCTCCATGTTGTAATAGATATACAAAAGAAGAAAGTAATACTAATCCAAACAAACACACAAGTAATATTCCCAGACATAACCAGAATCCATCTACTTCCCAAGAACAACATAATATTCCTTCTATCCCCAATAGTAACTACCCACATCCAAATAGTCACGATCAACAACATATTCCTAAGTTAAAATTAAACGAAAAAACTAATTTAGAGAATAACAATATGCATCCATCAACAAATAGCAATGATAATAAAGAAGGAAATCATGAAAAATGGAATACAAACGTTTCTAAGGAATACTTACCAACTAACCTTCCCGATATGTTTTTGGATGATTCTCATGTGAAAGTTGATGATAATGAAAGCGAAGAACCATGTAATATTGCAATAATGTTAGGAAATATTATACATAAAGCAAATGAGCAAATAATAAAATTACAAATGAATGCAGGTCAGGTATTGTGTATAGATTTAGAATCTATTTCTGGTAACGGATATATATGGGCATTGTTAGGTGTTCATAAAGAATTACCCAAGGTTACTCCTGAAACATTTCCCACAAAAAGAGTTACAGAATCATACTACTCCAGTGACATTTCAGTCACCCATCCAGAAGTATATGAACCAAAAATAGAGAATAAGGATACAAAAATACCTCATATAAGTTTTCAAGATGAAATTTCTTTTAATAATCAATATGATAAAACAAATGCAAACGCAGAATCAGATGCAGAAGAGGCAAAGAATATAAGAGAAGGTTTAAAAAAATTTGTAGAAGTGAAGGAAGAAGAAATTGCAGAAAAGCATGCAGAAGAAAAGATAGAAAGAATTATCGAAGGAACTAATAAAAACAATAGAGAAGCCAATAGAGAAACTTCTCAACCTATGAGATATATAAATATAAGAGGAAATACTAGAGTTAATGATAATGAAGACAATAAATCAGATGAAGATAAGAAAGATGAAGATAAAAAAGATGAAGATAAAAAAGATGAAGATAAAAAAGATGAAGATAAAAAAGATGAAGATAAAAAAGATGATAAAGATAATAAAGATAAAAAAGATATAGATGACAAAAATAAAGATGATGATAAAAAAGACAAAGATGAAAAGAAAGATAAAGATAATAAAGACGATAAAGTAAAACCATATACTGGAGAAAGAGACATGGTGGGATATGGTACTATTTTAAAAAGTAAAATAAAACCACATAAAGCAGGAGAATTTTTCGTTGTTTATGCTTATTATAGGCCATTTGAACCCGCTGTAGAAACAAATGTAAGAATTGTTCATTTAATAGTATCTTAAAATACAGAATTAAAAAAAAAAAAAACAGAGAAAACAAAAAAAAATCAAAAAAAAAAATTTTTTTACGTATTCAATATACCTACATAACCGCATTCAAGTGTTCATTAAAGCACAAACTTTTTAAAAGAATTTATTAATTAAAATGTATTCTATTATAATTATTTATATAAATATATTTTTATAATTATACCGTTTAATACATATTCGGAAGTAAAAAGTAAATGTCTTTTCTAATTTTAAAATTTTTTTGTATTATCAATATACTAATTCCTATTTTCTTTTTTCCTTGTTTTTATATGTCTTTATAGACATTTTATTTTTTATAATTATTACACTATTTTTTCATTGATTTTTTCTTAATTATTTGTTTGTTAATTCTATGTTACAAAATGAAACATGGATAATATGCAAGATAGCTTTTTGCTACCTTACTTTTTTTTTCTTTTAAAATGATAAATTTTTTATTTTTTTATAAATCTGAGAACTTTCTTTTCTAACTTTTCCACAAATGAGAACATAGATTTTTAAAAAAATATTATAAAATAAAAATAAATAAATAATAAAACCTGAAATCATTTTAAATCGAAGAATAGTTAGAATGATACTAAAAATAATGAAGTGAACTTATTTCAGAAGGTTAAAAATTACTTTTTTTCTGATGTAACCATTAAACAGTAATGCCTTTATATTTTAAAGTAAAAATATAGAAAGTTGGAATTTAATAAATAAAAATAAATTATAAAGTATATAAATACTTGATTTTCATAAATATTATAATAAAACTTAAGTTCATTTTCATTACTTTTCGAAGTATTCAAATAAAATGTACTTATATTTTAGAAAAAATAAATTTTTTCTTTATATAGAGATAACCAATGTACTATTTTTTTTAAATTACAATTGCTGTAAATAATTTTATTGTATTTATAACTTTACATCTTTATTCTATGAAAAAAAAAAAACCGAAAAAAAGATAAAAAATAAAAAAAAAAAAAAAAGAAAAAAACTGCAAGATTAAAAAAAAAAAATAATAAAAAATAAATGTAAGATAATTTAATATATTTTCTTAATGTTTTTTAATAATGTTTACACTTCATTAAATAAATTAAAAAATGGAAGCAGCAAAAACATATGTACCTCTTATAATTGGTTCTTATGGTTTAAGTTTAAGTTCATATTTAATATACAATAATAAGAAAAAAAATAAATGGAAAAAAATAGATGGTTATATTGATAATATAACATTGAAATATACACATAGCTTTTTACAAGAAGCATTTTACCTAAATGTTAAATATTATTTCCATTTAAATAATGAAAGAAATGAAAATAATAAAGAATATAAAATACATGTTAGTATCTTTAAAAATAAATCCTCTAACAATATTGTAATAAATGATTATATACAAAATATTTATGATCAAGTTAGCAAAGAAAAAAATATATGTATTTCATATAACCCAAATAATGTTAATGAATCAGAACCTTTAATATATATTCATGAAAATGACATTATCTCAAAATATAAATTTTTTAATAAAATAAAAAGTAAGTTAATTAGTATAAAAATGTATTTCAGTAAAAACTCCAATGTAAATAATGCAGAAAACATTTTAAATAACGAAAAAGAGATAGAAGAAAAAAATAAAACAGAAAAACTATATGAAAATGATAATAAAACTTTGAATTTAGATATAAATAAGAACTTTAAGCTTTCAAAACATAAAAAGAAATTAATAAATTCATATGATATAAATAATATATTTCCGATTTATATTTTTTCTTGTAGTATGTTTTTAGTTTTATCTTTTTTTTTAAAAAAAAGAATTATTTCTGTTAGTAAAGAGTTGTCACAAAAAAAAAATATTAAGTAAATTAAAATATATTTCATATGTAAAAAAACTATATAAAATAAAAAAGAATTTTTTTTTTTCTACTTTTTTGTTTTGAAAAAAAAAAAAAAGAGTTTCTTTATTACCCTTTTTAAAGCTAGATTATATAAATAAAATTTATTACAATCCTTTTTTTTTTTAATAATTTTTTTTATGAATTTTTATTTTTTAAAAATTATGCTTTAATTATTACATATATTTTTATTACGCTTATCTTTTTTAATGTCTTATTAAATATTATTTCTTTTTTTTTCATTCATTCTTATTTATTTTTTTTTTTTTATTTTTATTTATTTCACTATGAATAAAAAAAAACTTCTTTTATTAGTTTTTTATATCAAATAACTTAGTAAAAAGATTTGGTGGTAATTTTACCTTACCTATATTAAACATTTTTTTCTTTCCTTCATTTTGTTTTTCAATTAATTTTCTTCTTCTTGTAATATCTCCACCGTAACATTTTTCCGTGACATTTTTTTTTAGTGGTTTTATTTTTTCAGAAACAAAAATTTTGGATTCTATCGCCGCTTGAATAACAATAAGAAATTGATGAGGATCAACTAGATTTTTTATTTTTAGAACAAGGTTTCTTGATTTTTCATAATAATTTAGCTTGTGAGAAATGAATGATAAGGAATCAATACATTTTTTATTTATATATATATTAATTTTATATAAATCGCTTTTTTTATATATAATAAAATTTTCGTAACTCATAGAGCCATATCCTTTTGTGCATGATTTTATTTCATCTAAAAAGTTAACTAGTATTTCAGATAAAGGCATTTCAAATAAAAAAATAATTTGATCATTAATAATTTCTTTTTTAATGAAAATACCTCTTCTTTTAAAACATTCATTAATTATATACTTTTGATAAATATCTGGTGTAACAATATTTGTTTTTACATATGGCTCATATATAGAGTCAACATAATTTTTTTTAGGTATATCATTTACATTGCTTGTCATAAAAAACATTTCATTAGAAATTATATCCTTTTTATCAATGTTAATATTTTTTATATCAAAACTTTTATCTATTAATTTTTCTTTTAACTTTTTATCTATATATTTATCTTTTAACTTTACTAAATAATTGACAGATGGAGCTGTAATTATTGTTTCAACATTATACTCTCTTTTTATTCTTTCTTGAATTATATTCAAATGTAGCAGTCCATTAAACCCACACTTAAACCCTTTACCCAATGTTTCACAAATGTCTTTTTTAAAAGAAAAGGATGCATCATTTAATTTTAATTTATTCAATGACATTTCCAGTTCACTAGCTTTTTTATCATTTACGCTATATATATTGCAATAAACTGATGGATATAAAACATCTATTTTCGTTGCTGCAATTTTTTTAATATTGATTTCCCTTTCATCTTTAATACTTTTATATGATTCTTTGTTTGATACACTTTCCATTTCATCATTAATTGCTTTGCATGTTTTTATTTTACAATCATTTGCTTTTTTTTCAATGTTTTTTGATTCACTTGCACTTGTTTCATAATCATGATTTTTACAACATTCACTTTCTTCACTGCAATTATTAAAAACTTTTTCTTTATTTTCTTCTTGAAAATATGTATCAAAATGATATTTTTTTAAGTCTAAAACGAGTTCTTTCTGTGAATTAATTTTTATTATATCCTTATTAACTATTGTTTCACTAATTTGAATATCATCGCAATTCCTTATATTTGAACAAACGTAAGCAATATCACCTTGTCTAATTATGTCAGTTGACTTCATTTCTGGTACAAAATAGCCAATATCTTGGATTATATAAGATTTTTCACTATTTATAAAAAAAATTTCTGTTCTTTTTTTTAAAAATCCATTTAAAACTTTAATAATTAATACTACTCCTTTATACTGATGATAAAATGAATCAAATACAATCCCTCTAAAAAACATATTCGATTTAATTGTAGGAAATGGAATATCAGTAATTATTTTTTGAAATAAGTTTTCTATTTCATAACCATATTTAGCAGAAATTTTTAAAATTTCTTCACTTTTAAAATTAAACTTTTTTATTAAGTCATCTTTTATTTTTTCATATAAGCATGTACTTAAATCAATTTTATTTATTACAGGTATTACTTTTATATTGTATTTTTTCAATTCAAAAAAAATATTAAGAGTTTGTGATTGAATCCCTTTACAACCATCAATTAACAGAATGGCTCCTTCACAAGCATTTAATGATCTTTTAACTTCATGATAAAAATCAAAATGCCCTGGTGTATCTATTAAATTAAAAATATAATTTTTATAATTCATTCTTACTGCCTTCAATTTAATAGTTATACCTCTTTCTCGTTCTAAAGACATCATATCTAAAAACTGATTTTTCATTTTTTTTTTTTTAATAGTATTTGTTAATTCTAAAAATCTATCGGCTAATGTTGATTTTCCACTATCAATATGAGCTAAAATACAAAAATTTCGAATATACTTTTGACTAACATTTTCTACATTTATATTACCATCAAAATTTTTGTTATTTTTTCCTCTCTCATTTTCTTCGTCTTTTTTGAATTCATTCGAATAATTATTTAATTTTTTATTTCTCTCTTTCTTATATTTAGATAACCAAAAATTTTTAATATAATATAAAATTATTTGATTTTTGAATTCATTATTTTTATCTGGTTTTTTTATATACCCTTTGTTTCTCCATATTTTAAAAATTTTTTTTTTTTTGTATATTTTTCTTTTTTTTAAATTACTAAAATTATTGTATAGTTTTGTTATATTCCATTTACTTTCACATATACATTTAAAATTATATAAAAAAACAAGAAATATAAAAATACTCAATTTTTTTTTATTAGCTGAAATGAAAATCATTAAAACAATTTATACAAAATTTATTTCTATCTTATCTAGAATAACAAAAAAATACATTCTAATAATTTATATTTATTATTTTATTTTATACAATCTCAATTTTTGTTTTATTTTTTTCTTTTCTTCATATTTTTAACTGTTAATAATCAGGAACATTCTGAATAACAAAATATATATATTTTAAAACATTTAGTAATTCAAAATATAAAAAAAATACAAGATATTTTAAAAATATATTTATATAAAATGTAACATAATACGAAAAAATTTAATTTCTAAAAAAAAATTTCCTATTTTAAAAAAAAAAAGTAAAGCAATATGAAAAGCAATAATTAAATGAAAAAATTTTACTTTAAAAATTAATAAATAAAAAAAAAAAAGGATAATTAAAATAGATATATTTTACTTTAAAAAAAAAAAAAAATAAAACATTAAAATTTCAAAATTATAATATTATTTAAGAAAAAAAAAATTAAAAATATCAATTAAGAGCAGCCTGTAAATTAACCGATAAATTATGAAAAGTATGATAATTATTGAAGTCATCTGATTTTTGATTTAATATAATCGAATAAATATTTTCCCATACTTTTTTATGTTTTTTTTTTTTTTTTATTATAGACTGTAAATTATTTAATTCACTCTTTTTGTATTTATTTTTATTTTGCCAATATTGCTTCATAGCCTTTGATATTTTATTCTTTGTATCTTCTGAAGTTGATCTTACATTAGCATTTTTTCTTCTCATAAAATATTTTCGCTGCCCTTCCAATGTTTTTAATTTATAATTTTCATCATATTTCCACTTATTTTTTACTGCTTCAGAAATTTTTTTATTATGTTCAATTCCTCTTTTTCTAAAAGAATTTATCATTTTTTTTCTAAACTCTGAATTTTTCCATTTTTCTCTCATAATTGATTTAAGTTTTTCTCTCATATTTTTTTTAGATTCTTCAGATAATATTCTTTTTTTTTTTTTTTTATTTTCTTTTAAGGAATTTTCATTTATATCATTTTCCTGAATACATATATTATTTTTGTTAACAGATATACTATTTTGTTCTTTTATATTATATATATTATCACATTTATCGTTATTATCACTAATAATTGAATTTTCATTTATAAAACCATTAGACAATGCCAGCAAATGATATTCTTTCTTTTTATTTCCATTTCTATTAATTTTCTTTAAAAATATATTCCTATTATTTATAATATTATTTGAAATTTTATCTATCGTAAAATGATCAATTTTTGTCATGTAGTATTTAAGGTTATTTGCATATTTATTATTTAATAAAATTTTAACTTTATCTAATAAAAATATATTTCTTTTATTTACATGATTTATAATTCTATATTTTTTTGCATCTGATCTTAAATACTTGAACATTCCTCTTCTATTATAGCTTTCATGATATCTTACTTTTGATAGATAAACTTCATTTTCATTTGAAATTTTTTTTTTTATATTATCTTTATGAGTATACTTGTATTTAAATCTATTAAAAATTTTTATTGGTATTATATTATTACTAGTGTAATATACTTTATTCATAGAATTGTAACTTAAATATTTGGTGCTTTTTGTTATACAATCAAATATTAACTTGTTTTCACTCAAAATTATATTAAAAATTAAAATTAACAGAATATAAAACAATGAAATTTTATTATTTTTAATATACATGTGATGAAAGAAAAAAAGGAATAAGAAAACAAAAAAAAAAAAAAAAAACTTAAGATTAAAAAGCAAAAACAAATAAAAGATAATAAAATTAGTGTATTCCAAGTATTTATTTTCTTACATTTAATAAAAGCCTAAAATAGTAAACAATTTTTTTTTGTTTTTTCAGAATTTAAAACAAGTAAAAATCCTCATTAAAAATTTCTTTCATATCTTTGTATATTTCTTTATTCTAAAAGTGTCTTTATGTAATTTTATACTTTTAACTTTAAATATTTCATTTTAAGGTAATGAAATATAACTCTTAATTTTTAACTTCAGCCTTGTTCTACTATTTTTGTTCTTATTATTTTTACTTTTTTTTTTTTTTCAAAATTTTTATAATAAAAAATTAAATGTTTTCATATATTTTTTGCGAGTTAAATTTTTACATTTTAAAAGATATATATAAGGATAATTCCATTATAAAAAAAATATTGGAAAATATACAATATTTTATTTAATCAAATATTATTTTAAAATTTTGTTATGCATATATCTTCACCTCTTTTTAGTTTTGTATTTATCACTCATTCATTCATATAAATATAATACATAATAAAGTTACAGTATCATCATTTTAATATAAATTTATCAATTATAAATATTTATAAACATATAAGTATCCCCCTTATTTTTTTTTTTTTTTCTAAAAAAATTAAAATATTATATTCTGAATGATAAAAAATAATTGTAAATAATTGTATTTAAATACAAAATTATTATGGAATTTATAAAATTTAAAGGTATATAAATTATATTTAAAACAATTTTTTTTTTGAGTTTTTTTTCTGTCAAAATATATTTTTTATTTTTTTCTTCATAGCATGTAATTATATATATATATATAACTGGAATATTACCAAAAATGAATTCTAGAAAATTTGGTTAATATTTAAAAATAAAAAAAATAAAAGATATGAAAATTCATAATTCTGATTTAATCTTATAATACATAATAATACTTTTATTAAAAAAATAAGAAAGCATAATACTTCTATATGTATATTCACATTATATTTATTTTTTTTATACTTAATTCTGTTTAATTTTCCTATAAACATATTCTAATTTTGAAAAAAGACCATTTTTATTTAATATTAAAATAATATTCCGAAGTACAATATAAGCAAAAATGTAAAGGACTATTTTTTATTTACATTTATAATTTTATGTAATCTTAAAAAACTATACTCCGTACAAGTTATATCTATATCTGTTCTGGTTTATTATTTGGTTTAAGTTTAATTTTTGCCGTTACACACATATTTCTTATTACAAGCTCAAAAAAAAAAAAAAAAAAAAGTAATAAAATAATAAATGAAATAATTATTTATTTAAATGAATAAAAAAAAGCAATGATTTAAAATTTTTTTTCAATGATATAAAGATAAATGATTAAGTTAATAAGACATAAATTTCAATAAAAAGATAAACAGAAAAAAATAACACTTTATATATATATTATATGTATATATAATTCTTATATCTGCTATCAAGCAAAATAAGCTTAAATCAAAATTTTTGTTTTTTTTATTTATACTTTATACTTTTTTGTTATATTTTTTTTTTTTTTTCATTGTAAAACATTTTTGTTGTCTTACCATTAAAAAAAAAGAAAAATTCCCAATTATATTTTTTATTTATATATTTTAAAATGGGTGATACAGCTGCTAATTTAAGCGTAGAAAAAAGATACGATCACTTAAAATTATTTTTTAGTAACATCGCTGGTTTAATTTTTGAATTAAAAGACTTAATGAAAGTTCATGAAATTTTAATTTATAAAGCAAAATTAGAAAGTAGTGAAAAAGGAAATTTTAAAAAATATCAAGAAGAACTTACCGCATTAAAGCAAAGTAATACAAAAATATATAAAAAAAAAAATTATTTGAAGAAATCTTAAGAAAAAAGAAAAAGAAAATTTTATTAAGAAATATGTTGTAAATTTTTATTCATTCAAAAAAAAGAAAAAATATAAGACAATTTTTAATTTTACTTATTTATTAGCTAAGAGAAATAAATGTTTTTTTAGAATAAATTTTTACTTTTTAAGTGTTTTTTACTTATAATTAAAAAAATAATACCTTTTCATATAATCATAAACTATATATGAATTTAATCAACTATTATTCTTTAATTAAATATAACATAGAATAAAAAACAAAATAATAAGATACATAAAAAAAATTATTGCATATATAATAAAATTATATACAAATACATATATGAAGAATTCATGATTGAGAATAAAAGATAATATAAAACACATATTATAAAAAGAAAAAAAAAATTGTTTTTATAGAATTTGAAATAATAAAAAAAGAAAACGATAAAATGGAGAGCCAATTAAAATATTATAAATCTATTAATGATTCTATAAATTCTCAAATTAATCATTCATCAGATAACATAAAAAAAATGAAATCAAATATAATCTTAGAAGAACAAAAGTAAAATAATAAGACATAAACTCTTTATTTTATTTTATTTTGTTTCTTTCATTGTCTTTTTAAAAATAAAAATTTTATTAATATTTGCATTTTTTTAAGGAAAGTAGAAATGAAAAAATATATAAATGATCTAAAATGCGTAAGAAAAAAATAATAAAATTTGAAGATTATATTACATATAATTATTTTAATGTAGTATACTTTAAAAATATTAATAAATTATTATTTATATATTCTTTTTTTTTTTTTCTTTTTAATAAAGAAATATTGTAAAGCTTTAAAACAAAAGCAAATACTAGACGATAACTTTCTACATTTGACAAAAGAAAACAAAGAATCCTACAAGGAAAATAAAGAAGTAAAATAAAAAAGTAAATATATATAGTTCTTTGTTATAGAATATAAACGAAAATATATTTATTTTTTAGATTAATAATTTATTTAAAGAATTAGAGACTAAAATTGAATCTACTACTTTTCATAATGAAAACGAGAATGTAAAAGACAAGTATGTAAATAAAATTTTCTTTTTACTCATTTTGATTTTAAAAAAACTTAATATATATTTCTTTCTAATTTAAAATTCCTTGTTTTGTATTATTTTTTTTGTTGCAAAACTATGATTACATATATATCTAAAGTTTAGATAACAAAAATATTTTTAAAATTATATGTTAAATTGTTAATATTCATATATAACTATATTTTTTTTTTTTAATCTACCTCATAATTTAATGCCTAATAATTGTTTTCTAATATTTTAGGGGAGTTAATTGATAAGATTTATATGGTATTGTATAGAATAACAGTATTACAAAAAAGAAAAAAAAAATTGTAAAATTCTACTCTTGTAGAAAAATCTAAAATTTTGTTATATATTTATTTATCTTTTTTGTATTTTTACTAATATTACATATTTATTTATTTGTATTTTTTTTTTTTTTTTAGAAAAATTTTGAATATATAAATGTGAAATAATGAAAAAGCAAAAAAATCTTTAAAATGAACAAATTTTGAGAAAATATGAATATCATAAAAATGGAAAAGCAATATAAATAAAAGGAAATAATAATTTTTTTTTAAAATTTTTTTTTTCATATTGAAATTAATATATCTCCACAAGAATATCTTTATTTTTAGAATTAACAAAAATGAAATATGTATCTTCATAAATGCTCATTAAGAAATCACTATAAAAATAGTGATTTTTTTTTTTTTTTTTTTGTCATTTTTTTTTTTTTTTTTGTTCTTGTTTTATATAATATATATTATTACTAGAATATTTGAAAATTTTATTATATCTTTTTTTAAATAATTTATGTTTTTATTATTTATAAAATAGACTTCAAGAACATTTTTAATGCTTTAAATTATAAATTCTTTTTTTTATTATATTTTTTTAATTATTATTATTTCTTCTATCTTAAAAATAATTCTTTGTTTTATAACTTAAAATTTTAAATTTTTTCCACTTATTTTTTTTTCATAATTTTTATATATCAAAAAATCATTGAATCTATATAAAGAAGTAAAAAAAAATAGCAGTCTATAAAAAAAAATAAGGAATCAATATATTATTATTTTTTTTATTATTAAGAAAAAATTTTATTATATTGTGAATAATTTTATTAAATTTTTATTCAGTTTTTATATTTGTGAGTAATAATATCCACTACAAATTTTTGTTAAAAAAAAAAAAAAAAGTAAAATAAAGATAGATAATACTTTTTCATAAAAATTATAAAAATATGCTTTTATCAAATTATTTTTAAAAAAAAATACATATCATATAGACTGTTGATTTATTTTATTAGTACTTATATTTTATTTATTTTTGATGAAACTTCTTTTTTTTTAAGATATACAACTTTTTATTAATTCATTTATATTTTTCTGAATAAATATATTTCTTTTATAAATGTGAATGTATACACATTTTTTTTTATAATATGAATGAGGAAAAGGAATACGTAAACTTATCTGATTTTCTTTATATGAATATAAAAGGTTTTTTTATTTTAAAGAATAAACAGAGAATTATTAACAAAATGTGTATTTTTACAAATCCTTTTACATATATATAATGAAAACTTTTTGTAGGTATAGATGAAGATGAAATTAAAATAAAAGATTTTTCATATGAAAAATATGTCTGTGCCCTTGAAATAGGAGATAGTAAATTAGATTTCGGAATAAAACCACATAAAAGGATATCTATAAAGGAATGTGAAGAAAAAAATTATATAAATAAGGAACTAGAATACAATGATATAATTGTTATAATGGATCATTTATTACTACAACAAGTGAAATTGCTTAATGGTAACCATCCATTTTTAACAGTATTAAGTTGTTATTATCTGCACAATTCTAGTGTTATCAATTGCAGTGATAGATATTTTTTTGAAAGAATATTTTTTAGATGGTTAACTTCTTTTTCTTGTGATAAAATGTATATTGACATTTTTATAAATGATAATAAAGAATTTATAAAGTATATGAAAGATAATAATTTATACAAGGATGAAATTTTTCAAAAAGAATCAATGTTTTCAAATAAAAATGAATATAATAACTCAATGTATGAAGAAGCTTACTTAAAAAAAAATATTTTTTTTTTTTTTGAACTTTTTCTAATTTTTTATTCATGTAATTTAGAGATAATTGATTATATTATAACAAAAAGCAGTATGATACATAGAGAAGATTACAAATGCGGAATACTTAAGATAACTGATTCATTAATCCATCGATGTAGAACGAACAGAAAATATATTTTAAAAAGTTTATTCATTATAAAAAGATGTTTCGTTAAATTTCTTGCAAAATTCAAAGAAAAAAAAAACAGAAATAAATTAATATATTCCATTTTTAATAGAATCAAATTTATTATATATTTTACATATATTTTAAATAAGATAACTTTCGAATTTTGTGATAGTGACATTGATAGTATAAAAGAAAATTGCATACAACTATTAAACTGTATTCAAGATATAAATAAAGAGTTAAACTGTAAAATTGTAAAATACGACAAAGAAATCATAAAAAAATACTTTAATAAATATCTATTGATGCATAAAATTGATCATGTATCCAAACATATTACTAAAATGAGTATAGATGAATCTTATTGCTTTTATAAAAATATTATGCTTGATATCAAGTATATTGGAGAATATTTTAAATTTATTAATGTGAAATCGAGTTTTTTTGATGTTAAAAACATTATTCATTATATAAAATATTATTCTAATAGTAATAATATTTTAACAAAATGCATATCATTAATGTGCTTAAAACAAATAATTAACAAAGAAAAAAAAATATTTTATGATATGGAGAGAGAATTAATGTTAAAACAAGAAATTGATTCCGAATGTTTTATTAATAATATACAAAATACACCAGAAAATAATAAAGTTATTTACAATAAATTGGTAGATAGAATTTATAATTATAATAAAGAAAATAATGAAAAAGATGATAATGAGATAAATGATGTTAGTATTAAAAATTTTGACAAAATTGAAAAAAACAATCAAAGTGATAGTTATGCAAAAGAAGGTTATTATTACTACTCTCTCTTTTTAAATATCTATAAAAAAAAAGGAAAAAGTTTCTCTTATCATAGAATTTTAAATAGTAATCTATATAATAATATAAAAGAAAATTTATTTGTTAATTTTTTTTTATTTTTATTTTTAAATGAATCATATATAATAATGGATGAAATAGATAAAGATAAAACAAATATCTACGTAAAAAATATAATTTTTAATGATTTGAGTTATTTTGGTTTTTCAACTCACTTGCTTACCTTATTTATGAATTTCGTTCATTTTCCAGAAACTTTTTTTATTACATTAGAATACATATTTAAAATAGATGTAGGATTGATTTATTATAATACACAAGAAAAAAAATATTTTTTTAAAAAAAAAATATTTTCTACTATAGAAATTAGTAAACTTAGACGTAAATTACACTTAAATTTTCCATATCTGATAAGTTACATTCGAAAAGAATCTTCAATTGTAGAATTATACAACGAACTAGAAAAGTTTATTGATGAATATATATTTGATCATGACGATGAGAGCATTCTTTCTAAAAGTGAAAGTAGCAATGAGGATAAAAATAAGAAGGATAAAGATAATAATAACGATAAAGACGGTTACAGCAATAATAGTGATACTAATTGTAATAATGATAATAATAATAATATTTTTAGAAACGATAGTAAATATAATAATTTAGTTGACGTCACAAAGAAAAGAATGAAACTCCTAATACTATGTAAAATTTTTAATTTATTTTTTCAATATCTTGAAATTGTTATAAAAAAAATTATAAATTTTTCTTTTTTATTGCCATCAAGGGAACATTCAAAAATAAATAAATTATATACAGAAATGCGTATATTATATATTTTAATGAAAATTCTAATATATAATTTAAAATTATATAATATGAATAATGAAATAGAGAGCATAAAGAATTATTATAACTGTATTTTGCAAACAGTAATAATTGACTATAATTGTTTAAGTTTATTTATAAACTTACCATCAGATCAGGAATACTCTTTTACCTATTATGTAACATCACTATGCTATAAAGAGTTATCAGCTATATTATTGAAAAATACAAAATTAAATTATACAGAAGAATTCAGCAAATATATTTATTCCCTGTTCTATTATATATTATATCTCTATTCAGAATTTCTTATGATATACTTTATTTATGTTTCATACACAAATATAAATTCACAACAATTAGAGAAAGATTCTTTTGAAATGAAATATAATGTATGGAATTACTGTCACGATGATTCCTCCAAAATTGACTTTTATAATTATCAGATGAATAAATCATTACTAATTAATTTTCTTATCTCGAAAACTTTGAAAATTAATTATTCTCATAATGAATTTAATATAGGTGTTAAAAAAAAAATAAAAAATCTAAATGAAATAAAAGAAAAATATCTTAGTACTAAAAATCTCATTAATAAGTATTCCAACCTAATAAAAATTAATAATTCTATAAAATATAAATTTCTTATATTTGAAAAATCATATTCTGATTTAGATATAAATGCTTATTTTAGGGAATGTATAAATGAAATTACTAAATATATAAAAAAAGTTACTAACTATAAATATGATAAGTTGACTTTTATTAATATATTTTTAAAGTCTTGTGAATATAATCTAAATAAATCATATAAGAATATTCCTCCTCTTTGTATTGAAAATAATTCTGTTTTTATAAATCCTGATTATGAAGTAGTAAAAAATCATTCATTTTTTTTAAGCGTTAGAAAAAAAAAAAAAAATAAAATAAATAAAATAAAATAAAATAAAATAAAAAGTATATTCTATATGAAAAATGTTGAGGCACTTTTCTTGTTTCTTTCTAATACCATCCTTCTTTTATTGGCATAATGTTTTTAAACATTTCTAAGTTATATAATAAGTCATGTCAACAATGATATATTTATCTAAAAATCTTAAAAGAAAAGTTAGATTTTGTAACTATTTATTATATTTATTTGTATATATATTTTAATGCTTAAAATTAATTTTTAATAAATAAAGTTCATATTAAGAACTTTACTAAGTATGTGAATATGTCTCAAAAGCAATTTATATATTTTTAAAATGAATAAAACTTAAAAATTTTAAATAGCACATATAATGGGGAAAAAAAAAATGAAAGAAAATACTTAACAGACTTATTCAAATGTATTATATATTTTTATACAACATTGATTAAAAAGAGTGGAAATTTGTATTTCTGAATAGATATAAAATAATTTGAATTTATTTTATTTTCATAATTAATAAGAATATATATATTTTTTTTTTTTATTAATCCTTTCATTATCATTTTTATGTTCCCATTTATTCTATTTTTTTTTCATTTTTATCACAATTTTACTTTGTAAAACATATAATTATCCCATTTTATATATATATATATATATATATTTCTTGACAATACAATGATTCTATTAAATATAAAATTTGTATTCATTATGTTTTATGTGCTGATTTTTTTTTTAAAACATAACTTAAAATTAGGATACCTTTATTTTGAATTATAAAAATTATTTTTGTAAATTATCATTCTTAATTTCTAATATATATAATTTTTTTTTTCTAAAAATATATTCTTTCTTATATATTTTATTACTGTTATTATCGTTAAACAAAATTCCCAAGCATTTTTTCATATATTTTTATACTCTACATGAGTTATTTAATAAGTATCTTATTTTTTCGTGGCTTTTCTTTGAATTATTATTATTAGAAGAGTGTAAAAAATAGTCAAAAATTAAATCATAATGTATTTATAATTTGACTAAATCTAAAATCATATAATGTTATATATCATCAAACATATTGCTCTAACAAAAGTGCTAAATATTCTATTTATTTCATTCATAAAATTAAAATTATAATAAAAAATTTTTATTTTTATTTTATTTTATGATATTTGTGACTCATATATCATATATATTAATTAAAATGCAATTTTATATAGTTTTCCTTCATAATTATTTTCTTATTACTATTTGTATCATTTTTGAGAATGACAGCTTGTATTTTCTGTAACGTTCAAAATAAACTTATTTTTCAAAGTAAATTCCTTTTTTTTTTTTTTTCTGACTATATTGCTAGATAATTAAAATTAGTCTAAAATTTTATGTATAAAAAAAAAATAAAAAAAATGAAATATATTAAATATATGATGGGAAACATACTTTGCGACATTTATTAGTGATCCTTATAGTTAACTATTTATTCCTAGTATTCTTACTTATATTAAGACAATCTAGTTATTATTATATTTCATTCCTTACACAATAATTAAGAATACAAAAATAAATTAAATGATAAAAAAATATCACAAAGGTTAAAAAAATTTAGTTATAAAAATATTTTACTATTTGTAAGATTAAATATTTTTATCTTTAAAAAAATAAATTATTTTCTTTTGCATTTATCGTATATATAATATTATGTTGATTCTTGAAACAACATAAATCTTATTTTTTTTTTTTTTTAAATATGTAATAGAAATAAAGAAAAATAAAAAAAAAATAAAATAAAATAATAACGTGAATACAAAAATTAGCAGAAAAAAAAAAAAAAAAGTTAAAATAGACATATATGAACGTAAAATATGATATAAATTAAAATATTTTGTTCTTATTAAAAAATAATAAACATTATGTAAAATTTAATAAAAAGTTGCACCATTTTTTTAGTATAAGTAAAGTATTCCATTTTTCTTTTCTTTTCTTTTTTTTCATTGAAGTGTTATGGGTATAAGTTTTTAGACATTTTCATTTTTTCTTCTTTGTTTTATAGTATATACCTAGCTTTTATTATTTTTTTACAATTTAAATGTTGTGATCAACATGTTATTTTCAAGTAAATCTTGATAAAGAAATATCATCATCTAAATCAGTAAATACACTTTCGTTTGCTGAATCTTTTTCATAATCCTTTTTATTTATGTTAATATATTCATGTTTTAATTGTTCAATTATTTTAGAAAGATCTTTAAATTCTTTATATAATAGTGGTATTTTTTCTTTTATCTCATCTATTTTTAAATCTCCTTCATTAGTTTTTATATTACCATCATTAATGCTTTGGCATTTTTTTAACTTTTCATTTAATTTCCTCAATTTCCGCCTTTCATATTTTTTTTCTAATTTTTTATATATTTTGAACATGTAGAAACAGGAAGGTAAACTACTAAAATATTTTAACTTCAATTCTATGAGAATAAAATAAAATTCTGACAACGCAATTTTTTTATTTAATAGATCATCACTGAAAAAAGAAAATAATTTTTCTTTTTGTTTCATGGAAACTAAAAAAAAGAATTAAAAAGAAAAAATATTAATATATGTATAATTTAAAAGAAGAAAGACATATATATATATGTATATGTATACATGCTTAGTAAATCTTAAGTATTTAAAAAATATATTTCTTTTTTTAATATGATATATTTATAATATATACAAAAAAAAAAAAACAATATATTTAATTTTAATGAATATTAAAAAAAAAAAAATTTATATTTAAGATTACTATATTGATTTTTTTTTTTTTTTTTTTTATCCTCATTTTTTTTGTTGTCATTGGAATCATTTAGTTCCATTTCATCACAAAACGATAAAGGGACTTGAAAAACATCTGAATTTTCTTTAGATAAATTGAAATTAGATTTAAAATTTTTATAAGAAATTAATTCACTCTCTTCTAGCTTTTTATTTTCATTATATTTCTCTTTTCTTTCTAATGACCACTGAATAAGGTGATCAAAATTTTGTTCTTCATTTAACGATTCAAATATTTTTTCTTTCTGATCTAGGTTATCTATTAAATTTTCTATATTGATAGATATTTTAAATAAAAACTCAAAGAACATATCAGAAATATAAATTAAGGTGACATTTTTTAAAAATATATCAAATAATTCTTTATAAATTTCTATAGCAAACATTCTACATTCTTTATTTATGTTTCCATATACAGAAACATTAGTGCTCTTTAAAAAAGAACAAAAATGCATTCTTTGATTTTGTGTAGAATCTTCAAACAACAAATCATTATCATCATCCTGCTGATTACTTATTTTGTAATTTTTAGAAATATATTTACTTTTTGTATCTATTCCTTTGTTCGTACTAGGTATTTGTTGAATTGCTTTGCTTTCTTCATTTACTTCATCCGAATGGTTTTTTAATTGCATATATCCTTTTTTTCTCTTATAAAAATGAGATAAACTTTTAAAAATTCCTTGAAATGATTTAGCGAAATTTTCCATTTTTTTTTTTTTTTTTATAACACATTCTGGAAGAATAATAGCAATTCTTTTAGAATTTTTATCATAATAAATTAAAGGCTCTTGTTTTTTTTTTTTTTCTACAATATCTCCTAATAATTTGGCATAGGAACCAATAATCGGTACATTATAGCACGTCTTTTTTCTTCTTATATTTTCCACACATTCATAAAATAAGCAAAATAACAATTTTACACTAAAAATAATGTGAAGCATGGCCAAGAAAAATAAAATAATGAAATTTAGTAACTCTTTTAAATTCATTGATAATAAAACAGAAATTATAATAATGGTAGAAACCCATATGTATAAACTAAAGTTTTCTAATTTATTTAAAGTGAAGAAATTTCTTTTATCAAATGGTTGGAAAATAAAGTGAACACATAAAGAGAATACAGCCACAAAAGTAATAAGCAATAATCTTGATGCATTAGTTTCGTCTGATGGAAATATAATTACTGTTGTAATAAATAGTACACTTATTTTACGAATAAAAACGATAGCTTCCCAGTACCATCTATTATGTAAATAGCCATTATGTAAAAATCCATATTTTATACGAACATTTTCATGAAATAAATTGTGTCTATTTATATATAGAACGAAAAAAGAAAACAAAGGTATTCCTACAGACCACATAATTGTTCCCGATAATCCTAACATAAAAAACTTGAAATATTCTGTATTCAAATTACATTGGACACTACTAGCTCTGCTTAATATATATTTTCCAGAATTGTTACTATATTTAATATAAGAACAGTCAAATAATTGAAACATTCTTAAAGATGTTTTTGCATGTATAATAAATAAAAAAGTCACATATACAGGAATCATATCTTCAAAAAAAATTAATATCCTATCCATTATGGTATAATGCTCTAACTTTATATACCTCAATATCATTATAAATCTTTCTTTTGAATATGACTTTTCTAAAGAATTAGCTAAAAAGAATATTTTTTCTTTTTTAGCTATTCTCAATAAATCCAATCTATTTGCAATTACCTTTTTTTTTATGAGTCTATACAATTTCAGTATGATAAATAAAATTATAGTTAATGATATAATTAAAAGAACTGGAATAAGAAAAAATATTAAACTTGTATAAAAGAAAGAATCGCTATAGCTCAAATTAAAATAATGCCTTAGCAAACAATCCACACTTACAATTTTTCTATTTTCACCTCTATGTATTAAATTATTTATTTTTTTATAAAAATCAAGAACGAATGTTGGCAATAGCAAATTATTTTCCTTTAAAACTGTAATAACTAACATACAAGAAATATAATTAACGGCAATCTTAATTACTATAGAATGAATGGATCTTCTATAAAAACCAGAGGATATGTTTAAATAGGATATAATTATAATAATAAAGCAAAAAGTAACATAAATTATAAATAAAAGGATAATGTTAATAGTATTATTAGGGCATTTCACACATAAAGACCTCATAAAGCTGTTTGTATATCCTTGAGTACATTCAACGCATAAATAATTATTCATAGTATAATGACACTTGTTTTTTTCTAAGCATGCCCCATTTATAGGACACTTAATAAACTTCCATTCGCTAGCATCAACAAAGCTGATTACACTTTCATCTAAAAAATATCCCTTTTTCGATTCAGGCTTTACATGATCTTCTTTAGTAATAATAATATTCTCAATATCCAATTGAGCCCTCTTCATGGTACTTTCATATAATCCACCCTTACATGTAGCTCCTTCTAAACATTCCAAACAATTTTCATTACTATAAAAAAAACCTTCTTTACAAAAACAATGAGTAGGATAAATAGACCCTTCAAAACTGGTAGATTTGGGAGGGCAAGAAACACAAAATGCTTCATCTCCAACATAATTTTTAAATGTCCCTTCTTTACATGGTTTACATATTTTTATAGATTTAGAGAAATCTTTTGATTCTAAATAATATCCTTTAGCACATTTACAATCATCAAAAGTATAAGAAGAATCTACACCTAAAGGAATTACTGTATTTTTTTGGCATTTTATGATTTTTTGATATTTTGCATATATAATATTTTTATGGTCTTTATGAAAAAAATTTTTTAAAATATTTTTTAAATCTTCATTATTTTTTTTCTCATTTAAAGATTCCAGGTTTTTTTTACTTGATAGTCTTATTCTTTCACTGTAGTTTTGAATGGTAGATAATGTTTTACTAGAACTATATAAATCAAAAGGATTTCCATTTTTAAAATCATATTTTATATTAAAATCTGAAATTTTTTCATCATATTTATCAATAATAGAATTAATAAAAGCATTTTTATTTGTACCTTTAAATTCAGAGATATTTTTTCTAATATCATTTATTATTTCATTATGCATATCTTCAGTTATTATATATATTTTTTCTCCTGCACAATAAAAATTACTAAAAGAGCATGGCTTACAGGTTTGTTGATCTAAATAATATCCCGGATTACACAAACAAAAAAAAACATCGGATTTATTGAAAGATTCCAATGTACTAGAATTTTTAGGGCATGGATCACATGGTTCATTTGATATAACTGATTTATAGGTTGAGGGAGGGCATTTAATACACAATAATAGTTTATTAGAATCAAAATGGTTTTCATTTTTTTTTTTATTTACAAAATTATTATTCCTTTTAGAAGCAATATAATTTTTAAAATTTTTTATATTTTTCTTATTCGGCTCATTTGCAAATTTTTTAAAGGAAGATAAAAGCCTTTTTTCATTTTCTTTAAATGATTGATTATTAAGCAATTTATTTATATACATATTTGGAGCATAACCGAAATTGCATTCGCAATTTCTTAGTTCATGTAGTCCTTTCTTAATGTTTCCAGAATTATTTGGACATTTTTGGGGTTTCATAAATTTATTTTTTAAACTTTTTTCTGGGCAGTAATATCCTATTGGACATTCTTCGCATTCCTTCTTGGTTACATTATAATAATACCCTTTATTACATATACATTCATCAATTGATTTTGCCCCCACTATCAAAGTGATACTATTTAAAGGGCAAGATTTTCCCAAATCATTGGATATAGTATCTTTATAAAAATTTAAGGGTACTGGCTTACAGTGTTCATCTAAGTTGTAAGATTCTTGAGAATTTTTAATATATCCTTCTACACATAAGCAATTTTTGAAAGAGGCGTTCTTTTCATATGGTGGTATAGTAATAGAATTATTAGGGCAAATTACTGCATCACCTGTATACTGAACTAAATCATTTTTAGGAAAGCTGCCAACACAAAAATGATTAGGTAAGCATTTTGAGCAACCTTCATTCAATTTTTTATAATACCCACTATAGCACGAATCGCATTTTTTTATGCTAGTAGAACCATATGCTTTGCTTGTAGAATTTTTTGGGCATTTTTCACATGGTTTAAAAGATATAGTGTCCTTATAATATCCTATATTACATTCCATACAAATATGCTGAGGGTTTATTTGATGTTGTAAATAATGATATTTATTAAAAAAAAGTTTGTAGTAATGTCCATCTCTAGATCCTTTTATTTTCCTTCTGTTCATATCAATTGGTTCATATCCCTTTTTACAAAAGCAGCTATTCATAGATACAGAATTGGTTGTGCTATCAGGAATTGTTTTATTATATGGTGGACATTTTTGTATTCCTACTAAGCTTCCTGGGCAAAAATAATCAGGCAAACATTTTTGGCAAAACTCTAAGCCTGAAGAATTATAACTTAAATAATATCCTGCATTACATAAACATCTAATTTCTAATTCACTTTTTGCTCCTGTGATAAACGAAGTAGAATTTTCTTTGCAGCCATTTCCTTGACAAAGCTCATTTGATACAGTATTTTTATATTTTCCTTTAGGACAAGGAGAACAAATATAATTACTAGGATTATTTGGATTTTTTACGTATTCATATCCCAAATCACATAAGCATTCGTTTTTATTTGTTGCTATTTCTAATGAAGTGGTTTTATTTTCTTCACAAGGTACACATCTTGTAAAATATATTATATTTTTTTTTATTTCTTTTAAATTATTATAATATCCTCTCTCGCATGGATGGCATCCATTATTTTTATAATATTTTCCTGAATCACATATTATATTAAAAGTAACATAGGTTTCATATATTTGAAATAACCCATACATTATCACTTTCAACTTTACATTCATACTTTTGATTTTATTGAAATGAATTTGAATTATTCCACTTTTTTTATAAATGATAATATTCTGATCTTGTAAATCATTGTCATATTGTATACTGAAATGTTTAATTTGCCGTTTATCCCCTTTAATAATAGGTTTTAATTCAATATTTTTATTATATATATACCATTCTTTTGGCTTATAAATTACTACTGTTCTACTTGAATTTTCATGGACAAAAGAACATATAGCATAGTTCTCCTCTTCCTTAGTCACAAAGAAGTTTATAAAATTTTTATCCACAAAAAAATAACTAAAAATATAATTAATATTATAATGGGATAAATCCTCATTTTTTATAAACTTATAATATTCAATTGTTTTTTCAATTCTATCAGTTGAATAAATATGTAATTTGTTAGATTCTTTAAAAGATACGTAGATAATATATTCGTTTAACTTACTTATTACTGTTATGTCATTTGGAGTTTCTAGTAGTACTTCTTTATCATGTTCTATGTATATATATATATATTTCATTAGTATCGTTGCTGCACTTTTTTTTTTTTTTGGAGGTGATGATGATCTTTTTAACTGTCTACTTTTATTATGCTTATCTCTATGCGTAGAATAAACACTTCTAGATTTTAACGTACTTATACTTTTTTTTTCAGTAGCATTATAGTTATTTAAATTATTAGTAGAATCAGTGTATAAATTGTTTTCTTCGAAAATACTTGACGTTAATGAACTAAAAGATGGACTTTGAAAATTAAAATATAAACTAAACCATAAAATTTGATGATATCTATATAAAATAAAACACATTATATTTGTCATATCTAAACATTGAACTTTTATAGGTTTAGAATCTACATGCTTTTCTTTTTCTTTAATAATATGAACTTCTTCTAAATCACTGTCTAATATGGCAAGCTCACTGTATTTAAATAGTAATAAAAAATAAGGTTTATTATTATGAGAAAATTTTTCTATACTCACTACTCCTTGTAATCCTAAATAATATTCTTCTTTTATCAAGTTAAGTTTAAAAAAATTATCTGTATTATACTTCTTGATAGTGCGATTTCTTTTACTAAAAATGTAAAAGTTGAGAGATATTACAGATTCTGAAATGATCACAAAATCAGCGAAGGCAAAACTTGGTGAATTTATCTGATATTTTATTAAAAAAAAAGGAGTTAGAACATTGGTTGAAATGAACCATAATGATATATAATTATCACTTTCATGAGCCCATGTAGATAATATTTTTGCTTTGTGATAACTACTTAATAACTCTCTAAGGTAAAAAAAATTTGAAATAAAGTTATAATATATACCGCTTAAGTATGTATTATGTATATTTGTTGGAATACTGTAAACTTCAAAATAATGTGCAAATTCTTTAAATGATACAGAAAAGAAATCTGAAAAATTAACTAAGGATACAGCACTTGGATGTTTAAATTGATCATCTCTTTCACATAAGTAATTTACTGGTCCTTTTATGTCGATGCCTTTAACTAAAATATAAAACAACCCATTATCATTAGGAGAAAAACTCATATTTCTCCCATAAACTTTAAAATAATTCTTAATATGATTATACGGATATAAAGAATAATATTTTTTTATCCTACTTATGTTAGTTTCTTCTGACGTATGCAGAATTCTTTCATTTGATAAAAGGGGATCATCAATTTCACAACTATCATCACTAAATGAAAAATAATGAAAACCTCTATAACTAGGAAATCTTTTTATATATGTAAAGTTATCATAATATGATTTATCATTTTTCAAAAGATATTTAGCTTCTGAAGAGTTTCCATAATTATATATTATTTTTCCAGCATAATAAAATGATTTATAACCATTTAAATTATATTTTATACAAATTAAATTATTTCCATCTTTTAAATTAGTCAGTCTTTGAGAAGAAATATAACTAAGATTATCAATAGTTAATAAGTATGAAACGTTTCTTTTGATTAAAGTTTCTAATTTTAAAGCTTTATCAGAATATCCATAGATAAAAGAAACCTTTTTTGAAGAATTCAATGGAGGATACACTTTTTGTATTTTTTTATTAATATCTGTATTTAATAAATCACTTAATTCATCTTGATAATTATACATAAGAAATAAAGAGTTGCATTCATATGAATAATTCCCACTAGAAATGTATGTTTCGCTTCTAAGACTATCACCATTTATATTAAGAGTGAAATACTTATTTTTATCTATATGGAACACATTACTATTTTTCCCAAAAAATGAATTAGAATATATAAAAGTTCCAACTTTTTTTTTATAAGTGTTTGGTGTGCAACTAATATTTATATCAGAATAATAATCTTTATAGCACGCACAAATAGATAAATTATTGAAAGAAATATATTTATAATCAAATTGAAAATATTTAAAAGTAATTGTTAGTGCAATTTCGCCATCTACTTCATGGTAAATATAATTTGTTTTTTCATATACAATATTTTTATTTGGATTATTAGTATCGGTGAATGGTGTATTGCAATTGTTCCTCATGAACATTATACGAAAATCAGATACATTTTTCATTGTTATATCAAAAGTAGAAATCGATTTTTCTGAGTAAATAATATCATTCAAAATTGTGTCTTTTTTTGGTGTACAAAATTCCCTCACAACAAAACCCCCCTTTTTAACAAAACAGTAAATAGTCTCTAAACTTTCAGGATTTCGACAATAATTGTGCCCATAATGCGTACCCAATAATTCTGATACATTTAAAAAATTCCAATGTATACATTTTCTTTGAGTAATAGACATATCTTGACACCCTACATATGATTCTCCATTTCCTTCTATATGTTCATTGCAAGAATTTTGTATAATAGAATAAAAATAAAGGTTGTTACCCACACCATAATCATCTACATTGTTACAAGTATCTTTAAAATAACCCCAGCATGACGTTATTTCTTTATTATTATTATAGCAATACTTACCTGATTTCTTAAAGTCTAATAAATCGTATGGAATACAATATCCTTTTCTATTATTATATCTAAATACTTTATTTTTTCCGCAACCGTTATTTAATTTTCTCTGAAGACGTGAGGAAACGCAAGTTAAAATTTTTTTATTATCAATAAAGGATTGTGGAATAATCTTTTGTAAATTTTTTGGATATCCATAACATTCCGAAATAGAGCCACAATTATTTAAGCATGTACCGGAATATATCGTTTTATCTATATCTGTCTCCTTAACACATAAGCATTTGGTATACATTCCTATACAACGTGCCACGTAAGGATAGCAATACTGATCAATTAGAATTTGTAAAGAACTATATAAATTGACTTTTGACTTAGAAAAATGAGGTTGTATAAAGGAATTAATAAAATTTCTCTTAAATCTTTTTTTTCTATTTATTTTTTTCAATTCTCCACTTTTATTTTTTACAATAAATATATTTTCATTACTAAGATTTTTTAATCTACTTAAATGTTTATTATTAAATCTATTTTTATAGAATTTTACCTCGTTAATCTTAAAAGGTTTTTCTTTTTGCTTAAAAATATATTTATTTTCTTCATATCTCATGTAATTCTTCTTAAAAAAATTTATATTATTTTTCTCATTCTTATATTTTAATATACTAAAGGACAAAACAATTATGAATATATTCTTATAATTTATAGACATTTTATTGGTAAATAATAAAATATATTCATTTTAATAATAATCACTATTTCATTTTATCTTTCTTTTTTTTTTTTTCCCTCTTCCCAATTAAAAATTTAAAATAAGAACAATTTAAAAGAAAAGAAAAAAAAAAAAAATAGACAAATCTATAACAGAGCGTGCTCTTTTGACTTGTAGAACTAAAAATTTATTGAATTTATTTAAAATAATTTTGTATTAATATTATAAAATTAAACAATTAAAAATTATATATATATATTTTTCTTTTATATATAATTATTTCATCTCTTTTTTTGTTTCATCATTTGAAGGCAAAAAAAGAAAAATGAAATGTTAACAAAAAAAAAGCAAAATATACTGTAGATTATCTTTAAGTCTTTTTTTTTTTCTACCTCAAAAGAACTGCATGCAACAACAGTAGACAACTTTTTTTAAAAAAATGTTTAAAATTAAAATGGGGAATTGAAAAAAATAAAATTTGTTCCATAATTATATATATATATTTTTTTAAAACGGAGTATTTTAACCTTAATTATAAATTATAATTAAAATTAAGATATTGTTTTCATATTTTTCCTTTTTTAACAAAAATTCATATTAAGAGAAAAAAAAAAAAAAAAAAAGTAATCATTTATTTTAATTTTATATAGTCACCTATTTTACCAAAGTAAATAATGTTTATGTAGTTTAATTTCATCCTTAAATTTCACTAGAAATAAAATAAAAAAAAAAAACTGTTTTGTTCTTTATATGAACTAATATATCAAAATGAAAAAATGTATAAAAGGGAGCATGCAAAAAAATGTGTAAAATATTTTGAAAAAGATATTAATCTTAATTGTAGAAATACTAAAAGCATAAAAATAAATAGTTTAAGTATTAAAAGGAAAAAATTTTCTTAGAAAATATGAAATAAATTGTACATACTATTCCAGTAATAAATTTTTTTCTTTCTTGTTATTTCTACTTATTAATAATTATTTTTTCTTATTTTAAAAAAAATAATTTTAGTATTAATAAAAAAAAAAAAAAATATACGTTTATATCTATTTTTTTTTATTATAATTTTATTTATATACGTATTTTTTTTAACAAATAAAATTTAAAAACATGGTAGTAAATGTTTACAAAAAATTAATACAAAAAAAAAGAAAAAAAAAATATATATATATACTGTATAAATAAAAAAGGAAAAAACCTTTAAATAATAATATTTAACACTTTCCATTATTATTATTAATGAACAAAAATTTATAAAACAAAAAATAGCTATTATTTTTCAATATTTTACCTAAAATTATGAAGGCAAACAAACTATATATATAGAATATTTTAAAATAAATGCCAAATATGATAAATGAAAAATACTATATCACTTTAATTTTTATATGTTATATTTGCTTAATCTATTGAATGATTTATTCTTTTTTCCAATGATCTTTAATTTAAATAATTTTCATTCTTATTTTCATTTTCGGTTTTATTATTATCCTCACTTTTAATATCGTCCTGATTTTCATTATTACTTTCATTTGTATTTCCATTTCGTTCTTTACATATACTTAATAAATTATTAACAAATTTGGAAGAAAGAGAAAAGTAACTTTGAGGTTTTTGTAAGACTAGTTCATTGTTATTTTTCGTTATTACAATATTTTTACTACATATATGATATATTTTTTGAACATTTTGATTTTGATTATTCAAAGCACTATATATATCTTCAATATAAGAATATGCTCTGTTTTCTTCATATATAACATTATTAAAAACTTCTATATATTTTTCTATTTCTTTTATATATTCTTTAATATACTTCAAGGTGTCTATTAAAATTACATTTGGTCTAGTTGATCTTAGATGCACAATATCTTTTATTTTCTGTAGTCGTTCATTTATATTATTACACAATTCTTCGCATTTTGAAGAACAATTTATATTGAAGTTATTAAAATTTTCATTTTTTTTTTCGTAATCACTTTTATTTACTAATGTATTTTCACATAAAGTTTTTAAATTTTCATTAATTAATTTGTGACATATTTTATCGGCCATTTTTATTATTATTATAATATTATATACCTTTTATTTTAGAAAAATTGACAACTAATTTTTCCGGATTTCTTATATATATAAAAAAAGAAAAAACAAATATCTTATTATATTTTAGAATGGAAACTTTACTGAAGAATAATGTATTAATTTCTTTAATACTTGATAAAAATAGATTCAATTTTTTATTAAAAAATAATACAATTCTTAAATTATTATAAATAAAAGAAAAGGCTTTTATTTTTGTAACAATCTTCTTAAGTAAATTATATTAAATTTTTATAATTATAAATAAGATCCGTTTATTTTCTTGATTTACATATTAATTCATTTCCTATTTTCTTTGTTTAAATATTTATTAATAATATTTATATCCCTTTGCTCTATATGTTATTTTATGTATTATTTTAAAATTATACTTAAAAATATAAAAAGCTACTGAATAAAGAAAAAAAAATGAAAAAAGATATGTTGCATATTACAGCTATAACACAATTTATCTGATATATTTAATTAAATTTTATATATGTTTAAAAATTTACTTTTAAATACATTTTTCTTGAAATTTTTGGAGAATATTTTTTATTTATTATACAATACAGATGTTCATGTTATATATATAATGTAATTTTTAAATGGTTAAATTTAAATAAAAGAAAGAAACAATCATAAAACCTTGTGCAACAAGCATATTTATTAAAAAAATAATATTAAACATAGAATCTTAAAAATTTTTATAATGTTAAAATTTCTAAATTATTAAAAAAAAAAAAAATACCTTTTTTTTTTCACTTATATTTTTTAAATTTTACAAAAAAAAATATAAAAAGATATTATACATAAATATTATCCTTTAATATATAAATACTTTGTAAAAGATAAAATAAAAAATAAAAAAAAAGTAAAAAATATTCAAAAATTTTATTTTATTCTACTTAATGTATTCCCGAAAAATTAAAAATATAAAAAAATTATTACATAAAGTAAATTTTTAATTTTTACAATATTATATAAAAATAATAAAATATTTTTAAAATATTATAAAAAAAAATTTTAAATGCAATTTTTACTTACATTAATAAAAATTTGTTCTGATATATAATATATATATGCAAATGTATATAATTATTTAACACAATGAATTAAAATTTTTAATAATAATTTTGTAATATATTTCTATAAAATTTATTAATATAAAAAAAATAAGACATTAATATACCTTTTTTATATAAATAAATGTATATATAATATAAATAATAATTGATAAAACTCTATGAAATGATTAAAAAAAAAGCCTTCATGAAATATGCAAATTAATTTAAATAAAATAAAATAATATAAAATACAAGGGTGTATCTACATTTCTAAAAAAATGCAATCAAAATTGTTTGCATATTTTTTAAAAAAACATTGTAAATGCTATTAATTACAAAAAAAAAAAAAAAAAAAATAATAAAATAACAAAAAAATAAATTAAAATAAAAAATTCATGAATTTATGAAATATTATAGGTTGGCATACTTGTAAATATATATATATATGAGTTTTTTCTTTTGTTGATATAAGCATTTTCATAGACTGATGTTTTTTATATTGCTGTATAAATTATTTATTATATATAACTATAATCTTACATAAAAAATAAAATAATAAATACAATAATATTTTTTGATAAATATAATATTTTCATATTGTAGACAGAAAAAATAACACAAAAATGAAAATAAAAATTAGTTATAATTGAATATTATAGAATTAATTCAACAGAAATTGAAAAATTAACAAAAAAATATATTGGTATAAATATATATATACAGAAGTTTATAATAAAAACTAAATAAAATATATTAATCAAAATGGAATATTATTAAATTTTTATATTTTTTAAATTTTTCATAAAAATTATTGATTATAGATTAAACGTTTTAATTACATATGCATAAACGAAATAATTTTATATAATTATTTTTTCTTCATTATATTATAATTTTTTTAAAATTAAATTATTCATTATTTTCTTGATCATTATAACTTTCGAGACTTATTGAATCTATTAGTTTTGTGTTACGTTTACTTTTCAAAAATTTTTTAATTTGATCATCTAGCCAAACATAAAATTCTGAATTTTTTTTTAAGAAGTCAGAATATATATGTTCATAATTTTTACAAGATTTAATAATATTTTCATACATATTTTTAACAATTTTTTTAATGAAATATGTAACCATTTTAATAGGTGTATATTTAAATTCATTTTCGAAGTGTAAAAATAATTCAAGAACTGTTGAATTTCCATTGTTTAATGGATATAATAAAAAACACAAGTCAGCTGCTTTTTGTCTGTCTATTTTCGGTATAGGATCAGGTAATCTATAATTAAAGAATGTCACTTCTTTATAACTTTTTTGGGATTTTGTTGGAACATCATTAACTTTTATTATTTCCTCATATTTATTTATTTTTATTTTTTCACATATATTTTCATAAAATAAAATATCTTTGTCAAGTTCTGGAGGAGCTTTGCAACATAATATAATACATCCTAATTCTTCTAAAGAATTAGCACCTATAAATAATTGAAATAAAAAATATATGAAAATTTTAATAGTTAATATTTATTTATGTTAAATAAATGTCAATTAAATAATTTAATGATAAATCATTCTTCAAAATATTAATTTATATATGTATATTTGTATTTATTTATTTTACCTAAGCAATACATTAAAGATTCTTTTTTTCCAATAATTGGATATTCATATAACTGAGTAATAATTGAGCTTGCTCTTGATAAATGCTTTATTTTTTTTGCTGATGTTAAAAAAGGAGCCCAATTTATACTTAATTCTGTTTCATTTAAAATAGATAATATTCTATTAACTTCATATGGCAATTTAGCTCTAACATGTACAGAAATATTATTCTCATTATCTACTCTATGCCACATATCAAGATATTTTTCGTTTTCCTTTATCCATCCTTCTTTGTTTTGTTTTGCTTTTCTAAAATTCTTGAATCTTTTGGAATATTTTTGTATTATCTTTACCATATGACGTTGATTGTTATTTTTTATATTTATATTTTGGTGATCTATGCTTTGTTCGTTCTCCAAAGTGTTGCTAGTTATAATATTGGATGTAATGTATTGCTGATGATATATTTTATCTATAATAACTTTATTATCTCTATTATTATTATTATTGTTTATGCTATTATTCATATTTTCATTATTATTATTATTATTACTACTACTATTATTAATATTAATATTTTCATTACTATTATTACTAATATTTTCATTACTATGATTGCTATTATTATTATTATTAATATTTTCATTACTATAATTGCCATTATTATTAATATTATTATTATTATTATTATTATTATTACTACTACTATTATTAAAATTAATATTTTCATTACTATTATTACTAATATTTTCATTACTATAATTGCCATTATTATTAATATTTTCATTACTATGACTATTATTATTATTATTATTTATATTGCTATTTATTTTAGATACATTTCCACTTCCTGGCAAGCTAAAACATTTTATTGACTTCCAAGGTATACCCAAATCAGAATTAGCACAAGAATATAAAGTTTTTGGATTCATATTATCCTCGTAGTATTTTGATATATTATTATTTTCATTTGGGTCACTAACGGTATCTGAGGCCATGCTATTCATTGTATCTATAGAAAAATAATAACAATAATGATTTAATATACTTGACATTTCATTTAAACGAAAAAAATTTAAAAAATAAAGAATAATATTAACTTTTAAATTGTTAATATTATATTTAATATTTTTGTCCATGCAGTTTTCATCATAATATTTTAATAATTTTTCTACAACATCCTTTTCATTTGATTTTTTAAAATAGTTAATATAATATTCTGTGTATTTTTTTACATGATCAATTAGTTTTTGTGCTCTAAAAATTCTTTCGTCAGAAATATATTCGTCAATTTTTTGAGAAAAATTTTGAATTTGAATAAATACAACATTTTTATCAATGTTAGCAAGATAATTTATTTTGTTATTTATTTCTTTTGTTAATAATGATGGCATATCTAAGTTGCTTATATTATCATAGTAAGTAGTTAAATTCCCATTACTATTTCTTTTCTCTTCATTTTCACTATTTTCATCTCTTAAAATTTTACTGATGCTTTCTTTTTTAAAATTTCCTTCATTTTTTGTATTATCCCCTGTTACCATTTCATTAATAGTATCATAATCATTTGTTTTAGCAAAAGGCATGTCCATTAAGGAATTTTCATAATTTTCAGTAGTGCTATTATTTATTTTTATGTTTTCTAAATTAATATATTTTTTTTTATACTCAGAACATTTATTATTGTCAGACTCATTGAAGCATATAATACTATCCTTTTTACTTACATCTGTTGAATTCCCTGGAGAATTTATATGCCCCCATTCAAGATATAATTCATTTTTACAAAATAAATCATTTGTTTTAGAATTATTTGAATCTATCGTTAATTCTGATTTAAGTGTCTCATCATTTATAGATTCTTGGTTACTGTTACAATTAAAAAACTGACAAAAATTATTAAATAGGAGATGTATATCACAAGTATACACTTTTTTTTTTAAATTTTCCTCAAAAATTGTTGTTTTACTATCATTTTTTATATAATCATAATTACATTCATCATGATACTCTCCATGAATTTTATAATCAGGATTATTACAGTAATCTTCATATTTATTATTTGAACTTATATCACCACTTTTTATGCAACCTTTTTTTTTTTTTTCTTTATATTTATTAATCGAATACGTTCTTTTTTCATTTTGTAAATTTCTTCTTTTCCTAACATTTTTACTAATATTTTTTTTAAACTCACTTTTTTCATTCATCTTTTTAAGGTTTTTTTTTTTTTTTTGCATATTGTTGGGATATTCTAATTTTATTTCATTTAAAGTAGGTGTACTACTACTATGTGCTGGAACCTCAAAAAAATTTTTTTTTATTAAATTAAAATTTTCGTAATTCATTATACATTTTTCAATTTCATAATAATTTTTTTTATTCCAGTAGGGAGTTTCACTTCTATTAATCCTGATATTTGTGTAATTCTCAAAATTTTTTTCTTTATTAATTTTCTCTTTTCTCGACTCATATGTTACAATTTTTTTTTTCCTTTTACTAGTTTCTCTTCTGTTAGAAAGCTGACTCAAACTCATTGTAACTTTTTTTTATTGCTTTATCTTATTTTATTTTATTTTTTCTTAAATTTATTTTTTTCTTAATATAGATTTTAATTTTTTTTTTTTTTTTTGTTCTCTTTTATTATTATTAATACTTTTTTTTTTTTTCTTATTATTAGGAATTTGTTATATAGCTCATCAGCATATTGCTTGAATGCATGCAATTCTATTTTTTTTTTAGGCTATAGATAAAATATTCATTAAAAATAGATTGTTTATTTAAGGTCTAATAGTTATTTAATTTTATCATATAATCACATTGATTCCTATTTTGTAATTTTTCTTTTTTTTTTTCATCTCAAAAAAAAATATGTAGAATAATATAAATTTTGCAAAAGTATAAAATTTGTTTATACTATAAAAAAAAATGTTGATTTTTAATGTGTTTGTGAATTTTTTTTTTTTTTTAATCTGTTAGCTGTATACTGCTCTTTGACTATAATCATTAAATAAATTTTGAAATTATTAAATAATAATTTTGTTTTGGTATTATTAACATGTATATAAAATTAGAATGGTTATATTTCTTTTACACTTAATCTAGAGATTATTTTTTTCTTTTTTTTCCATCAATTTTTAAAATTATAAATTCTGAACCAATATAAATTTTCTATTTTTTTTTGAAATTTCCTAGTTACCATAAGTTAAGAATGATTAAATTCTATTCCTTGTTTTTATGGTTTCACATCAAATATTAAAAAAATAAAATTCAATTAAATATAACAAAGTAGAATATAAAATATTATAAATTTTTTCTGATAATTGTTAGAGTAAAAAATTAAAAAAAAATTATGTGCATGAAACTTGAAGTATTCTAATTATAATTTTTTTGTATTTTATATCTATAAAAAAAGAAAAAAGAAAATAGAAAAATAAAAGTATAGCATTTTAATTATAATTTATAAATAAAATTATAAAATTACATTAATAAATTATTTTTTATTTTCTTTTACTTTGTACTACTTAGTATAGGTAAACCTTTATATATATATATATAAAACTATATTTAATCAATTTTTATTTCATATATAAATAAAATACAATAATTATAAAAAAAAATTAATTTTATTTTGTGTTAAATCTTAAAAATAAAATTTTTAATGATAGAAGATAATTTTTTAAAATAACATTAAAATAGGAAAAAATAAATTAAAGATAATGAAATTATTTTTAAAAAAAAAGTACTGTGTACGCTTTAAAATAAGTATTAATTTTTTTTTTTTTCTAGTTTCTATAACCATTTTTATATAGAAAGAAAAAAAAATATATATATTATAATGAAAAATTAATGTTAATCTATAAAAATAGTTATTTTTCCTGGAAGTTTTCTCATTCTTATTTTTTTAGGGGTTACTTTCATTATTGTCTTAAATTGGTTATTTATATGGAATAAAATAACTATTATTTTACTTTATATATACATTTTTTTTAATTATAGACGAATATGAAGGACATATTCCTACTAATATAGATAAGTGTATAAAAAATGTAAACTATTTTTTTATTATTTTTTTTCTATTTTTCATGCACAAAACATTAGAAAAAAAAAAAAAGAGAGAAATCAATCTTGTGTAGAAATAAGATATATTTTAAAAATTTTGGTATTTATTTTATATTAGAATAAGATATGAATAATTTCAACTTATGTGATGTTCTTATTTTCATATTAAGAAAAAAAAAAAAAAATAGTATTTTAAAATTAATGTGTTAAGTAGTAATATATTTTATATATATATATATATATATATATATACATGAATAAATACATTAAATATTTTTATATATTCTCATTATTTTTTTTTTATGGAGTTAGCATATGAATAGATAAAAAAAATTTTAATTTGAAAAAAATCTATAAAAAAGTTTCGTAAAGGAAAAATTCTAAGAAACATTATCACTTGAAATTAATATAATTCTTAAAATTTGATGTAATTTAAAATTTTTAATGATGACTGTACTATCTTGAAGGTATATTACATATATCCCATGGTCCTTCTAATTTACTAAAAAGAAAAAATTCCAAACATGTTTATAAATAATATAAAAAAGATAGACTTTATTTTTTGTTTTATATATTTATTCTTACGTTTTTAATCTATGCTTTTCAACAAAAAAAGCAGGGACAATTAAAAGTACAAAAATATGCCTAAGACAAAAATATATGTATATTTATATATATAATAGAAATATTTGTCTGAATTATAATTTAAGTGAAGCATAACACTTTAAATAATATAAAGAAAAAAATAATAGATAAGTAATAAAATTATGAATTAAAAGTAATATAATATAAAGATATATTATAAATATGATACAAAAAAATGTAATTCAAAATAATTTTTAAACGCTCAAAAGCTATAAAGCGTACCCAACTAAGTTTATGTAAAAAAAAGTAATAGAAATATTTATTATTGACAAAGATAAAATTAGGAACAAAATTGGGAATAAAATATAATTATAATAACTAATGTTCTTTAGCTGAATTATAAAAAAATTATAAATTATATATTTTTTTCTTTTTTTTTCTTTTTTTTTTTCTTTTTTTTTTTTTACGGCTATAGTTTGAACTATAAAAGGAGAATAAAAAAAAAGACTAAAAACAGAGAAATAAAAAAGGATAAAAATATATTTTTATATTATATATTATTATCTCATATAAAAAAGAGAGAAATTTCTTATTATATTTTCTTTTAAATAAAACAATGTGTAATTTTAACTTACATTGAAGACAGAAATAGAAAAGAAAAAACCTAAAATGAAATAAAAAAAAAAAATAAATAATAAATAATTTTTATATTGTAATTTATAATTTTTTTTATTTTAAATTTAATTATGACAAAAATTAACTTGTAGGATTGAAGATAGGCGAGAGCCCAATATAACACTTGCAATAACAACACAGCTTAAAGATGTTGCATCAAATATATCTATATTTTTATTTTTCCTAATTTAAAAAAAAAATCATAGAAAAAAATATAAAGCTTAAAATGAAAATTTTAAAGTTATATAAAAGTTCATATTTAAATATATATAAATAATGATTAATATTATTACTCAAAAATAAAACCATAATTGTGAAACATTAGGTGAATCAAGAGAAGTACTAGTAAGTTTAAGTAAGAAAAAAAAAAAATTATTATATATTATATTTTATAAAAATAATATTAAAAAAAAAAAAAAAGGAATTTAATTACATATGGACACCAAATAAACTGTATCATCACTGTGAGTCTGAGTTAAAGTAATTAACACAGGAGATAGAATCTTTAAAAAATAGAAAAAATAAATATATATATTTATAAAATACTTGTAATAACATAATATGAAAAAAAAAAAAAAAAAAATTTATTAACCCATATAATTCCAATGGTAATTATTGTATCTAAAATATTTTTTAAGGAACCTAAAAAAATGAATAATCCAATTTTTTTTTAAAATAAATAATAAAAACGCTCATAAATAAATATTTATTATTCTTATTTTTTAATTACTATTTAATGACCTATGGGTTTCATAAATTATTATTTCTTTTAGTATTATAGTGATAATACTGATTGCGCTTACAAATCTATTATAAAATTTTTTTTTTTTAATTTGTTAAATTATTTTATTTTATTTTAATTGTACGTTAATTTTTTTAGAAATATCATACTTATATGTTATTATATTTTTATCTATGTAATAATATGCTATTAAAAGAAACAATACAAGTATTATTTGGTGATTTACACATAACATTCTATGGCACACATAGGAATATTTATATTTTATCTCAACTAATAAAAAATAATAAAACAAAATTTAATTTATTGTATACATTTTACTGTTTAATATTTGTTTTTTTTAATAATGTAAATTTTATTTACAATTTGTTAAAAGAGAACTCAGAAAACTTCTATGTACATAATTATCTTCATAGCCCAGATCTTCATATAATATTTTTTTCCATTTTTTTTTTTTCTTTAAAAAAAAGCATTTATATAATATATATATAAATATACAATAATTATGAATTACAGTTAGGTTTAAAAAAAGAAAAAAATATATTTTTTATTCTTTTTTTATATTCAAAAGATATATATATACAATTTTAATTTTTTTTAAGAATAGTTGTTACAATTTCACTTTTAGGTGTTGCATTTTTTATATGATCCATCAATATATTTACAAAAAATTACCCATAAAATATTGTTTACAAAAAAAAATATATATATATATATATATATAACTTTGTTTTTACGTAATAGAGTTAAATATAATACAAAGAAAAATTTAAAATAAAAGTAGTTGATTTAACTTAAATATAATGATTAAGGAGAGAAAAATATGTGAAATATCATTTATTTATTTTTTCTAAATATTAAAAATGAATCAATTATAATTAAAAAAAAAAAAAAAATTATGTAAATTTAAATTTCATAAAATAATTTTTTTTTAATTTAAAAATGTCTTTTTTTTTTTGTTAAAAATAGATGTAATTTAAAATCATTTAAATAAATTTTGTTTTAAAGAGAAAACATCACATAAAAGGTAAAATTTTCACATATTTTTTTTTTTCAAAATTTTTGGCATGAAAGTACTGATAATTAAAGTTGATAATAAATGTATAACTTTTTATTTTTTGTCTTTTTATAAAAAAAAAAAAAAATATGTATAAAGAATTAATTTTCTATATATATACATTTTATTAATATTTATTTTTCTTCTGATGAAATAATTTATAAATTCATATAAATGAATGATAGTTGCAATGCTTTTATAAAATATAATTCTTATATTTTAAAAATATAAAATTCTAACTTTTTTTTTTTTGTTTTATATATTTTTTATAAACATATATTTAAGAGATTTCTGATTATTTCCATTTATAAATTATATGCATTCTTCTTGATATATGTATTTTTATTATTATATACAATTAAAATAAGATTATGTATAGGTATATATAAGTAAAAAGATATTAAAAATTGTCAACGAATATTAAAAAGTACTAAGATATATTAACAAAAAAAAGTCACAAATAACATTCCTTGAATATAATGTTCTCTATTATGTATACGTTTTATATTTTTTTTTACAAAAAATTAATTTATTTATAATTATATATGTAATTTTATCAAATATTTGTTTCTTAAAATTTGGGACATTTTATTACTTTTCTTTTTATATATATTTTATGTTATTATTCTTTTAATCTTTAATACAACAGGACAAAATTCTTATAGGATTATTTAAGACAAAATTATAAAAAATTTAACTCTAAATTTATGTAGATTATTACAAAATTATTAAATCTATACAAACAAACTATTTTTAGGATTTCAATATCAACTATTGGTAGCTACACGAAGTATGCATATGTAACAAGCATGAAAAGAAGAAATGAAAGTAAATTCATTAATATAATAAGAAAAAATGATATTTATCAAGATAAAAGAAAATAAAAATATTATGTAGTGTTTTAAAAAAAAAATATATTATAATTTGATGGAATACATTAATTTTTTTTAAGAAAGTTCTTAAATTTTTTCTACTAATTAAAAAATATTTCAATTGCAATTATAAAATTTAATTAGATTATTTTGTATTTATTTGTGTTTTTGTGAAAAAACATTATTTAAAAACTTGATTTTTTATGTACTTTTTTAGTATCCATACATCTAAATAAGAATTTAAAAAAAAATTATATACATAATGAGTTCTTATTTTTTATAAAATAATTTAAATATTTTTTAGACATTTTTAAAATGAAATAGAAATGAACGAGAAAAAGAAAAAATTTATTTATGTAAAATGAAAAAAAAAAAAGGTATAAATAATGACGTAACTCTTTTTTTTATGTTTATTTTTTTTTTCTTTCTTCTTTTTTATCCAATATATTTTTTTTTTAAATAATTGTCACATTCGAATATTTTCTCTTTTTCTTCTTTTCTTCAATATTTTTTTTTTTTTTTGAGACATATTGTAATTTTTTTTCATTTATAACTTTTTGCTTTATTTAAAAATTCATTTTTTAAAAAAATTATCACAATAAAATTTCTAATTCACCATGAAAAATAATAATAGATGCAAATGAAATAGTAATATAAATGGAAATGAAAATCTCATGCTTTGTATACCTTTTATGTAAATTTCATTTATATAGTATTTAATATATATAAATTTTTTTTTTTTTTTTTTTTTAATTCAGAAAAAAATCTCCATTTTACTTTTTAGCTTAAGGGCTTGTGTTAAAATTTATTTTTAAAAATATTTCTATATAAAATTTATTATTTTTTTTTTTTTTTTTAGAAGAGAAAATAATGAGAAAGGTGTAAATATAATGCTTTTTGAAGTATAATTATATAAATATTATATAAAAGAATAAAAATATATATATATATATATATATTTATGATAAATATTTATTAGTAAAATAAGACTGATTCATAAAAAAGAAAAAAAAAAAAATGATAGTAAGAAAAAGATCAATCAATGGTATACCAGTTGAGAAAGGAAAGTTACATGAAAAAAAACTTCAAAACATCACAATTAAGAATTATGAAATAAATAATGATTACAATAAAACAACTTTTTTTGATTATTATAGCTGTATATATCCATTTAATATGCCCATAAGCTTATACAAATATCCCCCCATTTTTGGATACTGTAGCTTAAGCGATTTTCAAGAAATAAGTGCAAAAAGGTTAGCTTTACTTCAATTTTTAGATACTTGTACAATAACTGCAGATGATGAAAGAGATCAATTTAATAACCAAAAAAAAAATGATAAAAATTATTCATTGAATAATTCTTTAGAGAATAAAAGCAAAATAATAAGGCAAAAAATTTATGAATATAAATTTGGTATACAATCAATGAAAAATTATAATAAGGAAGAAATGGAAAATATTATAATGACTGATTTATTATCTCATTATATTTTAAGGATTGCATTTTCTAAAGATAAAGAAAAACAACAATGGTTTTTGAAGCAAGAATTAAAATTATTTTCTTTTAGATTAAATGAATTAAAAAATATAAATGTTCTTAATTCACAGAATATAAGTGAAAGTGAAAGAGGTTTAATTCATTTATTAAAAAGAGAAAACCTAAATTATGAATTCATTTCAAAACCTCCAGTTACATATGGAAATAAGAACGAAGAATGGGATAAGTATACATCATTTATTCAAAATAAAGATATTATTGAAAAATTATTTAAGATTCCGTTTTACCCTGATTCATACTTTTTGGTAAAAGATCACAAAGTGTGTGTTGAAAAATCAATAGCTTATGTTCCTGATATTTATTTGGATGCTATATTGATGTCTCAGTTCAAATTAAATATTAAAGAATCATTTAAATATTTAGAGAGAAATGAAAAAATGCTTTTAAATATACAAAATGATGTTAGAATATCTCCCTTTTTATCAGCATTACCAAAAGCTTATGTAGCTAAAGATTTTAGACAAAATTATGAACATACAGAAGATACCAGATTAAATCCTCAAAATTTATATAATGTATACAAACAATCCTTTCCCCCTTGTATGCGTAGAATATTTGTTAATTATATTAAAGAAAAACATTTAAAACATTGGGGAAGACAGCAATTATGGTTATTTTTAAAAGGAGCAGGAATGACACTTGAAGAAAATATTCAAACTAATAGATCTATATGGATACAATCTGATAAATTTGATAAAGAGCATAGATATAATATACGTTATATGTATGGAAAAGAAGGAAAAAAAACTGATTTTAGTCCATACAACTGTTCAAAAATAATAAATAATTTTCCTGTTCCATCTGGTAGTGATACACATGGCTGCCCTTTTAAAAATTTTGATGAATCACATTTAAGAAGTCTTCTTTTCTTTTTTGGATTAAGTGAAGAGCAAATCAAATCAATTATGCCATTTAAAAAAAATAATGAGTATCAGCTAGCTTGTGTAAAATTTTTTATGGAAACTCATCCAGGTTCTGCTGGTGATGGAGTAGGAAATCATCCAAATTCTTATTATGTTGAGAGCAGAAAGTAAAAAAAATAAAAATAAATAAAAACATTTATATATATATATTTTTTTCCTAAATTTCTACATACAATTACATAATTATTATCATTATTTCATTTATAATTTTTTTAGATATTACAAATTAAAAGCATCTACAGAAAAAACACCAAGTTATTAAGGAAAGAATATTTATTTAGAAAAAAAAAAAGTTATAAGATTATTTCATTTAAAGAATTAAATAAATACCTTTTTGCTTAATAATAAATTTATATAAATATTTAAAATTTTTTTTTTTTTTTTTTTGTACTTGTATATTTAAAAGTTAAAATTGGCATAAAATAGTCTTTCCTTTAAAAAAGCTATTGAAAATATGTTTTTCTTTTTTTTTTAATGATATATATATATAAATCAACACATTTATTGTTTTTCAAGTAGATACTGTATTTTTTAAGATGTCGAAAAATATTAATTTTCTTATCATTTTAAAAAATATGATTACTTATCTTTTTCTTCAATACATAAATTGATTTCATTTAATAATTCATTTAACATTTGAACTTTTGGTAAATTTTCCTTCATACAACTTGAAGTATTAAATTTATTTGATATTTCGTCATCATTGCATTTTTTCTCTTCTTTGTTTTCCTTTAATGAAGAGTTTTCATTATTTTCATTTAACTGTTGTGTGCATTTTTTGAGAATTTTTTCAATAAAAAACTTGCATAAAAAAAATATTTCTTTAGATGATGAACTAAATGGATCCAAATCACAGCAACCTAAACCTTTTTGGCATGCCTCAATGAGATTTGGATGAAAAGTTACTCTTCCTGAATATGGCACATTCATTTCTGAACACATATTTTCAACTGTGTAGTTTGATATAAAAATAGATTGATACATATTTTCTACAATACCTAGAATTGGAATATTAGTTTTTTTACAGAATTCTATTTCCTTCTTAACATCACATATAGAGAGAATATGAGGGGTTGTAACAATCAAACAACCATCTAAATTTTCTTTTAAGTAAGAACAAATAGTCAAATGTTCATCACTAGTTCCTGGTGGAGTATCAATAATTAAAAAGTCTAAATTCTTCCAGTAAACATCACACAAAAATTGTTTAATTAAACCATTTTTTTTGGGGCCTCTCCATATTACAGGGTCATCAAAGTTCGGTAATAAGTAACCAACAGACATGATAGATAAATTATTTTTATAAATTGGTATCCATCCATTCATGCTGTAATTCACATCACTATTTACTGTTTTTGTTAAAATGGGAATAGAAGGTCCACATATATCAATATCTAATAATCCAACATCATAATTTAAATAAGATAATGCAAAAGCAATTTGAGCAGCAACAGTAGACTTTCCTACACCACCTTTACCAGATAATATCAAAATTTTACACTTGACATTTTTTAAGTTTTCTTTCACATCATTGAAAATTCGATTTTTTTCTTTTTCTTTTTCTTTCTTCAATTCGGGATCATTGCATATATTCCTATTGGGACAACCTTCACATATTTTAGACTTTCCTGCATTTTCACTATCAACACCTGGACATTCTTCTGGGATAGTGTTTGCAGGGCTTTTTTTATTTTTTATTTTTACTTTCTTTAACCTCTTAATTCCATAATTCAAATATTCTAATAACTTTCTTCTTTCAATTAAAGCATAACTCAAGGCTAATCCTGCAAATGATCCAAAGAAAAATGTAATTAAATCCTTTTTCGTGTATACATACATATATATAAAATTGAAAAGAATTTTAATTTTTATATTCAAGAAACCATACAGTGTTATCTTATTCAATTTAAAAGAATTAAAAAAGAGAAATTAAAAATATTTATTGTTATATTTAAGTAATTGTTTATTAATTTAAATTTGAAGAAAAAAAAAAAAAAATTATTTTAAATTTTCATAAGGAAGCTGACAGTAATTATATTTAATCGAATTATATAAAATTATTATATATTTTTAAATAAAATAATGTAGCTACAATTATATTTCTTTTGTAGAAATAGTTAAATTTAATTAGTTTTGAATAGAGACATATTTTATATTAAAATTTTTCTTTTTTCTTCTCTTTTATCCTTTTTTTTTTTAATTATTTATACATAAGTTTTATTTCTACTTACTGTTCAGTAATTTTTTTATAATATATGCTAATATTATTTTAATCCACAGTTCTAAAAACAATTAGTTAGCACTAAAATAAACAAGATATAATAAAATAAAATATTAGCTATATTTTTAAATATTTTATTATTTTTTAATTAATAACTTATAAAAATGTTTTATAAAAAACACTTTTTTTTTTTTAAACGAGTAATTCTATATAATAAAATATGAATAAAATTCTTCATATATTTTGGATTAATTTTATTTTAATAGATAAAAAAAGTAAATAAATAAAATAATAATATAAATACATTACGGAAATGTAATAAAAAAGTTAGAAAAAAATAAAAAAAAAATTTTTTTCTTTTTTTGAAGATAGAATAAAAAAATTATGAAAAGTAAGAAAATTAAAAAAAATCAATACTTTAAGACGTTTTGTGAATTATATAATTTAACAAGGAAAAAAAAAATTACACAAAGTGTATGTGCATATATACACGTTTATATGATTTTAATTAGGTATTAGAAACCAGCAAACAAGTTATTTATTACAAAATTTTTCATTTTAAACATAATTATCATATTTATTTTTTTTTAAATAAAAGTTAATATAATAATTTTCCTTGTAAACTAAATTTGGCTAAAATATTTTCCCCATATTCTTCATAATCTTGTTTTGTTATATTATAATTATAATAATTAAAAAGCTCTAAAAAATAATGAGATCCTGCATAAATGGAGTATTTTTGTAAAAGTTTCCTTTTTAAAACATGTACATTAATTATTGTTTTATTATAAAAATTCTGATTATTAATTAAGTCGTATAATTCATTTTCTAATCTTTCTCTGAACCCTCTTATGATACTAGAACCACCAGTAATATAAATATTGTTAAACAATTCCTTTCTATAATCTATTGGACATTTTTGAATTGTATTATAAATTACTTTAGGTAATGTATTTTGCATAAAAAGAAAATTAAAATTAAGATCATATTTATGTAAATTTTTATAGGATTCTGTTTTTAAATAATTATCTAAAGAATATTGAGAGAAAAATATTTCCGTTGAATTCACAGCAGACTCAAATATTTTATTAAAACTTAGTTCAAAGGAGCTTATTAAATAATTTTTGGGATTTCTATTGTAGAGTAGAGATAAATATCCACATTCTTCTCTATTTTTTGGAGTAAATACTCTTTTTTCTTTTGCAATTTTTGCTATATCCATCGATAAATCTTTTTGATATAGTTCCGTCTTTTTCATTTCATCAAATATTTGGTTATCTATATCATATCCCCCTATATAATATATGTGAGTTAGATCGGGTAAGGGTATTCCGTTTATTATAGGTGTACAAGAAGTTTTAGTGCTACCAATGTTAACAATAACAGCTGTAAAATTAAAGAGATTTAATCTTTTTAGTTTAGATATACATTCATTGGAATATTCTTCTTTGGGAAGGTTCTTTTTGATTTCAGTTTTGATCCCTTTTTTTTCATTTGATTGCTCTATTTTCATTTCATTACATATAATATTTTTTTCTTCTTTATTGATTGCCCCACTGTTTATGGAGCTAAATGTTTCGTTATTTCTATTATCCTCTTTATAAAATAAAATTCCTTCTTTTTCTTTTTTTAATTCTTCCAATATTATTAGGGAAGATACAAAGGAAGGTTCTTTAAATGCAACACTATGAACTTGAAATGATTCAAATAAAATACCTCCAATTGTAGCAAAATCGCTTATACTATTTCTACTAGAAAAAGGAATAAACATGTCTTTATTTTTTAAATTTATTTTATATATATTACTAAAACAGTAATAAATGGATTCTTCTAAAATATCGTAATTTTTATATGGAGGATACAAATAACCTATTTCTTTCCATGGTTCAATGATTTCGATTTGAGGAAGTCTTAAACTTTGTAATTTATAATCGAATTTATTTACTAAACCAAACTTAAAAGAATAATTATTCAAAGTTAATAGTAATATATTATTTTCTATGCGCAAGAAGTTATTTAATTTTAATATATCACTGCACGTTGTGTTTGAAAAGCTACTAAAACTTAGTCTATTATTTATTTTTTTTTTTTCACTAGATGGAAGTGAATTATCTAAATTAACATGTAACCCTATAGGGTTGTTTAATTTCATATATAAATTTTTTGTTACTGGACTGTAATTTTTTATTTTATTTTCATTTTCTTCAATATCCATTTTTTTTTTTTTTTTAAATGTTTATATTTTTATTTTTATATCTTTTAATTTATCTAATTTTTTACATTTCTTTTTCATATTTCAGTACTTTTTGTTATATCTAATTTTGTCTTACATTAATTTTTCTGTTATTCCTTTTTTTTTTTTCTTTTTTTGTCTGTCTTATTATAAAATTTATTTTTTTATATTTTTTCTTTAATATTTATATTTCTTTATTAATTTTTTAATTATCTTTTTTTATTTTAAATATAAATTTCTTATGAATTTCATCTTATATTACTTATTCTATTTAGCATATTTTTCTTTTTATTTTTTTTATTTTTTATTGAGAAAATAATGCTTGTATTAATAAGGTATTCTTTTTTATATTAATAAACAAATAAAAATATATGATAATATTGAATATGGCATAAAATAAAACTTCATATTTAAAAATATTAGAATTCATCTCAGAATTTTTTTTATTAATAAAAATTTTTAAATAAAAGTTGAAATAAAATGACATGAAAAAATACACTTACATATATAATTAGCAATAAATATAAATGGAACATAACTAAAAAAAAAAAAAAAAAAAAATATTTACATCATTCTACAGCATTGTTTTTTTTTGAGTTTTTTACTCTGCTTAAATAAATGTTTAGTAGAAGCTAAAAAAAAATATATAAAAAAAATAATGTTACTCATATACTAATAAAAAAGATAGTAAAATATAATAATAATAAAATAAACACATAATAAAACAAATATATTATTATGTAAATTAACAAATATATAACGAAATAAAAAAATTACTTGATAAATCTTTGCTTTTATCAACAAGAACGTCCAAATTGTCCCTATTCTTTATAAGGGAATCCATTGATATTCTAACCTTTTCCTTAAAAAAAATAAAAGAAAAATTGCATTAAGGAAGTGCTTTTATAAAAAATTAAAAATAGAATCTTATTCAAAATTTTTTTTTTTCTTTTCATTAGTTTATATAGTATCAAAATTATTTTAAAAAAAATTTATAAGTAGTTAAATTATTATTTAGGAATTTTACTATGTTTTCATTAATTTTTATATTAGTTTGAGTTATGGCATCACAGCTTAAGGGATCCTAAATTATGAAAAAATATAAAATAAAACATATAAATATATATATTTATGTTGTTAATTTATATTTTTTCCCTGCTCATAATTTTTTTTATGTGATATACCTTATATTTTTCTAAATATGTATTTAAATTAAAAGAAATTTTATTATCTTGCTTTATTTCTATCCATTCACTTTTAGGTATATTATTTATGAAGTCCCTATATATTTCATTTATCATATAAAAAGCTATTCTATAAAGAAAAAAAGTAAATGCACATATTTGTATAAAGCAAATAAAAATACTATATATAAAATTACATAAATATTAATAAAAATATACAAAAAAAAAGAAAAAAAAAAAAAAATAATAAAACCTTTCAGGGTAATTATCCGATGTTATGACTACTGGACAAATATTATCAAAATACTTAAATGCAAAAACTGTGGTATTTTCATGAGTTATAATTTCTTTTGTATTATATTCTATCTAATTAAAAAAAAAAAAAATTAAATATATAAAAAAAAAAAAAAAAGATAGATTTTTACAAACCCTTGAAGGTATAGTTCTAGCTACAAAAAAAGCTCCTTCTTTAAATGCCTTTTTTTTAATAAATGAATAGCTACAAAATATTAAATATATATTTAATGAAATTTATTTTAATATATTTAGTTAAAAATTATAAATGAATAAATTGCAATTATAAACTTCTTTTTTGAAGGTATCATTTTAAATATTAATTCATTAAATATATTTTTATTTTTTTTCTAACGAGTTTAAGTCTGTTGCATTACAAAGAAATATAACATCATCTATATGTTTGGTTAAAATAATTGCTAACAATTTCATCTTTATTTAATAAAAAATGTAAAAGTATCTTCTTAAACAAAAGATAGTGCAAATTGTTAATATGTAGAATAAGTGTAATGAAAACATAAATTTTATATTTCTAAAAAATGAAAATTAATTTACATGTTTCTAATTGTAAATTTAAATGCACACAAAAAAAAAAAAAATAAAATAAAACAAAATAATAATATAATTATAAAATGCTTTAATTTTAAAAACATATCAAAAAGTTTAAAAAAAATAATATATATATATATATATATATATTAGAATAAGTCGAAAAAGGAAAAAAATTATATATATTTTTTTTAATTTTATCAAACACAGTAAAAATTTTGGTTATATAAAATTCCTTTTAAACTAATTTAAAAATATTGAAAATTCCTATTTACAATGAAGGATCCAAATATTACTAAAAAAATGCAATATGTTTTACTACCACAAATAAAAAAAAATAAAACAAAATAAATAAAAGCAATAAAATAAAAAAAAAAAATTAACGTTTTAAATTAAATAAAACCAAGATATCTTTCTTTACTGAAAACTTACCTATTTCATAAATTTTTTATTATAAATTAATTATAAAATTATAGTTCCTATATATATTTTTTCTGCTTTTATTTATAACTTTTATATACATGTATATATACCTATATATGCATTATATTTTTGTACAATTTAATTTAATCTACAATTTCTTTTCATTTTTTATAAAAAGTTTTATTGAAAAAAAAAAAAAAAAATTTCGTATTTATTAATAAAATTTTAATTAAACTAGTAAATTAGAAAGCAATAATTATTATATTTTTTTTTTATTCATCAAATAATCTTTTAAGTTTGGGCTATTTTTTCTACGTTTAAAATTTTTTAAAATTTCTAAGGTGAAAAATTTATTTTTATTTGAAATTAATATAATTTTTATCAAATGATAAAATAAAAATTACAAGTATTATTATGGATTATTTAGTTTTAGTTTTAGCTTAAGTTTTTGTTTTTTTGTTTTTTTGTTTTTTTGTTTGTTTTTTTTTCTTTATTCTTTTTTTATAAGAATATAATGAAATATTATAAAAAATTTAAATTACATGAATTTTTTTTTTCTTTAAAGTGTGCATATTTTTAAAATGGACGTTGAATATGGAGGTTCAAGAAGTTTTGAAAAATATATTGGAAATAAAGAAGAAAAAATCCCTTTATCTTATAATAAAAAATACGATGCAGAAATAAAAGAAAGTTATGAAAATTTTAAAAAGGGACCATTATTATTCATGAATTGTAATTTTTATATTGATGATTTAGTAAGCTTATATTCTCTTTTTAATTCATCTGAAAATCTTAGTATTCCAAATACAATACCTGATAATGAAAGAAACTATCACATGAGTTGTAATAACATGATAAACTCCTATACTGTGAATAGTCCAATTAAATCAGAATTTTCTTACGAAAACACAATTAATAACTTAAATGTAACTGAAAAAGAAATGAATAAAACACCAAAAAAAAGTGAATATTATATCATTAATGAAATAGATACAGATAATACTTTTGATAGCTTTATGAAAAGTTATCAAAGTATTTCTACCTGTAAGCCAAGTGTGTATAATTCTTACATTAATAAAAAGGAAAAGTTAGAAATATTAATATTACAAAATGGAGGAATAATACATAACACGTTAACAAGTAAAGTGACTCATATAATTAGTAATAATATTGCATTAGGATCAAAGAAATATTCAGATTATAAAAAATCAGTTAAACAATCAAAAATTTTTATAGTAACAGATAAATATATATTCGATTGTGTTATCTCTAAAAGTCGTTTACCTGAACAACTTTACTTACCTCCGTTATTACGTTATAATTGCCATCAAATAACTGAATATTTTTCATTTAAAAAAAAACCAAAAAAAAATAATCAAAATAATAAATCTCCTTTAGACTATTCTACAAATAACAATAGCTTAACTCACATTAATATTAAGAGAACATTGAATAGTGCTTATAACGATGAAAATAATGTTTACAATAATGTAAGCAATGTTAATGGAGATAATATAAATAATAAAATTATTATTGGTAATAATTTAGGCAACAATAGTGCTAGTAATTTAGAGAAGTTTTCTATTACACAAAATGAAAGTATAATTGCAATCAGCAAAGAAAATAAAATTGTAAAAAACTATTATACTCAGGATAGACAGATGGCTATATTAAATATGCAAATGGATTATGAAAATTTAAAAAAATATATAATATCTAATTCATGTGAATATTTTGAAAAGTTATACAAATTCTATTTAGAAAAAGAGTTAAAAGAAAATATTTTTTCCGAAAAATCTAATTTGTATATAAATGAAAAAAGTTTTGATGAATTTTCAAGAAAATATAGAATATTAAATCATCTAAGTGAAAATGAAATAAAATGGATTAAAGGAAAAAGTAAACTAAATATAAACATAAGAAATGTATGGGAAAATGACATAATTCATTTTTTTTTTGATATGGTTTTAAAGAAAAAGAAAGGTGAAAATAAAAATATATCAGTTGTCAATAAAAATGGAATAAAGGAAAATGATGAAAACAAATATGTTGAAAAAGAAAGATATGAAGTAAAAAAAGATAAAAATAGTAATGTTAATAATGAACATGATGCATCCGATAAAATAATAGATAGTATTAGTGGTTATTTTTATAATTCAAGGTTATCTATTTTGGGAAATTGGAATTATATAACTAAAGAACTTTTTAATTTTGAGGAAATAAAAAAAAGTGATAATAGAAAATTTGTTTATTTATATATTGATTTTGATAATTATTTTTTAAATGCAAGCATAAAAAATAATAATTCAATAAATTATGAAAAAGATGTAAACAATGAAATTTTATGCGTATGCCATAGTTTAAAGAAAGAAGAAAGTTATGGAATTATAAGTTCAACTAATTATTGGGGAAAAAAAAATAAAATTTATAAAGGTATGTTAAAAAGGGATGCAACAAAATTGCACAAAAATATTCATTTTATAAAGTATGATTTTAGTAATATATTAAAATGTAGTTACTTGTTTTTATTAGTGTTAATAAATTATTCAAAAAATGTCAAAATTTTATCAGTAGATGAATCAATAGTTCAATTATTTTATGAAAAAGAAGAAGATATTTTTTTAATTTCTAAAAGAATTTCAGATGATATTTATAATTTAACAAAATTAAATGTATCCATAGGAATTTCAGGTAATTTAAGTTTGTCAAGGAAAGCTTTAAAATTTTGCAAAAAGCGTTTTTTATTTTTCGATTTTTATCATCATTTTAATATATTTTTAAGAAAACATATTGACATAAAAAAAGAGGAAAAAGCAAAAGAAAATTTCGAGTATGAATTCTTAAAAAAAATACCTTTAGAAAATAACATAATAAATAAAAGTAGTGAAGAAAAAATAGGAATAGAAAATAATATGAAACATTTACAAGGCTCAAAAATCGAAATAAATGAAGAAGTAAATATAAATAGTGATGAGTATGCAAGTATATTGAATAATGTGCATATTGAAAATTTATTCAACGAATATCTTACTTTTGAAGAAAAAAGAAAAGAATTATTAGAAGTTATAAATAAGAGAAATAAATACAACGAAGATGATGAAAATAATTATTTTTTAGATATTATGAAAGAAAAAAGAGAAAAAAATGTTGAATTTACTTTTAGTAAATTTATGCAAATAAATAGGGAAAACTTAGAATATATTACGAATACATTTTTTGAAAAAGTAGAACATCCTATCAGTAAATATTTCTTTTTTTATAAAGAGAACGATTATTATTTAAATATTTTAAAAAAATTTAATTATTTAAATGGGAAATTTATTTATTTTAATATTTATTACATTCCATCTGATGCATCTTCAAATAATACAATTGAAAATTATAAAAATAAAAAAGAATCAGAAAATTTAGATGAAAAAAAGAGTATAAGCATTAGTGTTAATTATGGAGTACGATTTCAAAAAATAAATGATTTTTATTATCTTATTTATTTTATGACAAAACAATTATATTTACGATTAAAAATAAAAAATTTGAAAGCAAATAGTTTAAGTGTGAATTTTTTTATGAAAGATGAAAATGAAAATGTAAATCCTCTTAAGTACCTAGGAAGAGGTAAATTTATTAAGATAAATAGTAAAATTAAGTTAAATTATTATACAGATTTTTTTTTTGTATTTTTTTTTAAAGTTATATACAATTTTGATCTTCTTTCAAATAAATTAAGCGAGTTAAGAGGAGTTCAAATTATTTGTTCGGATATAGTAAATGATAAATATAATATAAATAAAAAAAGTATTTTATATTACTTCGATGCAAAAAATAAAAATTGTAATTTAAAAGAGCAAGGAAATGATGGAAAAAGTAAAGAGAATAAGAATTCATTGAATGTAATAGAAAAGAAAAAAGAAGAAAATAATAAAATAATTTCAGGAGCTTGTAAAAAAGAAAGGAGCCTAACGAAAATGACAAAAGAAAAAAAAATAGGAACGGGAAAGAAAACCAATCAAATTAATACCATTAAAAGAAAAAGTAAAAAAAATAAAATAGCAATGAACAAAAAACTAGTTAATAATAAAGAAAGAAAGAATATCAGCATTGATCCCAATGAAAATGAAAAAAATTATTTTAGTCACATTACATATAAAAAAAGTATCTTAAGATATTTCATAAATGATTCAAGAAAAATAAATATAAAAAATATATTAATAAATAAACCAATTTATTTTTCTTCTAAAAAATCTAAAAAAAGAAATTTAAAAAAAAATTACTCTAGTCTAAACAGAAATACTGCTATGTTAAAAAAAATAAAGGTTACAAAAAATTGTAAAATTTTTGATTTTTTTCCAAATATTTTAAAAAAAAAGAATAAAAATAGCATTTATTCTGATGAGATGAAAAAATTGAATGAAAATAATTTAATAGTTCAAACAAACATATTTGATAGCATAATTAATAAGAGAGTAAAAATGGAAAATAATATCAAAGAAGTAGGATGCTGTTATTTATGCTACAAAGAAATATATGAAACTGTGAAAGATAAACAAAACATACATAATAATATTAATTGCAGAGAATGTGCAAATAATATATTCTGCTATAATTATGTTAGCAACAATTTATATTTAATTAATCAAAAAAATGAAAAATTCAATTTTTATATATACATAAAAAAAATTGTTTCTTCTTACATTTTTTATTTTAATAGTATATTTGAAAATCATAATTGCGATAAAAAATTGAGAGACCAATACTATTTACATAAATTCATTTTAAATATTCTGGATAATTTATGTGAAACGTTACATAATAAAAGATTCATTGATGTTTTACACAATTTTTTAAAAGTTTTTAAATATGTTTGGTGTTTAAATAAAAATTCGTTTCCTCCTTTATTTCAAAACATACTAACTAAATATAATATGTATCAAATTTAATTTTAAAATACTTTTTTATTTTTTTATTCTTTCTTACTAAACTTATGTATTAATAATATTTTTTCATTTTACATTATCTTCATTAATTTTCCATATCATTTTTTTTGTAATTTTTATCTTTTTCAAATTTTTTTTTTTTTTTTGTTCAATATTCAAATATTTTATATACAAGTGAAATTATATTTATTTGTTTCATTAGAAGAAATAATTTCTTGAAATTCAAAATATTGTTTTCATTATTTAAAAAAAAAAAAAAAGAAAAAAAAATTTTAATAAATTTAAATATAAGATCAATTTTTTTTTTTATTTATGCTAAGGTAATTTTAAAATTTTGTTTAAAGATTAATTCTTTTATCATTTTATCAAAAAAAAAAAAAAAAATTCGTATCTTAAGAAATATACGAGATTATGTAATTTAGAGCAAATTAATTTTACACCTGTTATAACTTAGATAAAAAAAGGAAAAAAAAAAGTCTAATATTCACTTTATGTGCAGATGCTTATTTTAAAGTATGTATTTTTATTTTACATTATTTTTTTAAATTAAATTTTATTATTTTAATTGGATGTTCAACTAATATATTAATAGTATATAAAAATTTGTATATTATTTTTTTTTATTTTTCTAAATTATTATAATTAAAAACAATAAGATATATTAATTGTATATTCTAATTTTGTGTTTTGTTGATTTTTTCTTCTTTATTATTCTCTCTTTTTAAATTAAATATAATTTAATTTTCGATAGTAAATATTCTTTTTTTTTTTTTTTTCGTGAGTTAAATTTTTTTTTTTTTTTACGTATCATTTCTTTTATTTGTATTCAAACTTAAATTTTTACTTTTCATCTTTTATACTTTAATATTATTAAGTTATAATTTATTGTTTTTTCTTTTATAATTTCCATTTGTTTAATACATTTAAATATTTATTTAATTATTTTTATTTTTATTTTATTTCATTTTATTTCTTCTTATTTATTTATTTTTTTGTTCTTTTTTTTATCATTGTTTTTAAGTATGAGGATATGTAAACAGATAGATCCAGTGATTGATATAGTTATAGTTGGTTTTGGTAATAGAAGTAAAAGGCTTATTGATTTGTTTTTGCAAAAAAATGAATTAAAAGGTGTTAATATCATTATAATTTGCAAAGATAATTTTGTATTTCTAAATAAATATGTACAGTGTGTTGAGTTATGCATAGATAGTTATATTGATATATATAAATATTGCAAAGAAAGAAATATACTTTTTATTAATGAAAAAGTTAAGCATATTGATTCACATGAGAAAAGTATTTATTTTACTTCTGATCGTAATAATTTAAAGTATGATTTTTTATTATGTGATTTTGATTATAAAAGTTCTTATTTATTAAATAGTGACTTTACCCATATGAATATATATCCATTCAGGAATAAAAATTTATTTTTCTATTATACTCATATTATGTATTTGTCTTTAATTAAATCACAAAAAAACAAAATAACTGATATAGATTTATATTATAAATGGAAGAGTTTCTTTTTAAAAAATATAATTGTTGAAAAATTTTATAATTTTTACTCATATAGTGATAGATATGTGGATATAATTTTTGATATATATAGGTTTTTTAATGTAAGCTCGAGTGACAAAAAAAGTAATGAAATAGAAAATAATATTTTTCGTTGCTTAAAAGAGAATTCATTGATTGATGATATTATAAAAAATGACGATACAAATGCTTTAAAAAAAGAAAATCATAAAAGCAAGAATTGCTTTAATTTAATATTACTAAGTGATAATAATGATTTAGGAAAGGATCTATATCATGAAGTTTTTGAAAATTTACATAAAATATCAATATCTTCTAAAATTGTATATGTTTATATAAATGATACGGATATAAACAATATTAAATTTTGTGAAAATTATTTAATAATTAATAAAGTAATAGAAGTAAATAAAATAAGCGATGAAAAAGTATTAAAATGCTTAGATAAGAATGGAGAAATTATCACAATTAATTTTGATGAATGTATTAATATAACTGACTTACATTATCCATCTTACTTTTATAAATCTAATTACAAAATAGAAAGTAATAAGTCCATTAACAAATTTTGTCAATATGAGAATAATGATAGTTTATATTTTTTAAATCAAATAAAGAATTACGATGATCACACAATATGTGAGACTATTTATTTAAATATATATAATAATATTCATAAAAATAAATGTATTAGTATAGAAGAAGTAAAAAAAAAGAAATATATAAATACAAAACATTTCTGTAATTCAATGAATTATTCAAAAAATATGTTTAATCATATATTAAAATATTTTTATTATAAAGCATTATATATTATAAGGACGGTATTTCAATATATATGTAATAATAAATTTATAGAAAAAAAAGTACAAATGTTAAGTAATAAAAGAAAGGCATTGGAATATTATATAAGAAACAACAAAAAAAAAAATTATAAAGATTTTTCTGTTCATTTATTTATAAATGTAATTTTATTTATATATAATAAGGTTTTGATTTATTTTCTTCTTTTTAAAAATAAATTTGTTGATAAAAATGAACACGAAACTTATTTAAAAAAAAATAACAATACAAGTAACAACAATAGTAACACAAATGAATTACCAAAATATATGTATGACTTATATAAAAATGAATATGAAAATAGATTGATTATTAAAAAGAAAACTTCATATAAAATCATTAAAAAAAAAAACAATGCAGATGATAGTTCTGATGAAAGCATAATTATAGAAAATAATAATATAGAAGATAAAAATGTAATGAGTTCATTAAGCACTAAAAAAGTACATTTGCATATAAAAGAAAGTATTGAAAAAATAATTAATAGGAACACATGTGGAGGATGTGGATCAAAAGTTCCTTCAAATATTTTGTCAAATTCTTTGAAATCTTTAGATATTTTTAATTCACCGAATGTTTATTTAGGAGTGGAAGGTTGTGATGATTGTTGCATATTTGTTCACAGTAAATCAAAAAGGGGAGAGTTCAGCCCTGCTCTAGTTCAAACTATCGATTTTTTTAAATCCTTTATAGATGACGAATATATATTGGGAGAAATAATAGCTATACATTGTTTATCTGATATATATAGTATGGGGGGAACAGGTATTTGTGCTTTATGTGTTTTAATTGTAAAAGATAATATAGAAAAGAAGTTACAACAAAGACTTGAAAATATTTTAACAGGATGTTGCCAAAAGTTAAAAGAAGAAAAATGTGTATTAAGTGGAGGTCATACATGTGCAGGAAATGAAAATTACGTTGGTTTAGCGGTTACAGGAAAAATAAAAAGAAATATGAATAAAAAAAATGATTACACTGATTATAATGAAAATAAAAATGGTAAAACTCAAGGAATAAACAACATATGTCATAATAGTAATGATAATATAAGTAATAATGAAGGTACATGCGATATAAATGAGGACATCAATATATTTAAAAAACATAAAATGTTAGAGAATAATTACTTATTTTTACCTAAAGGAAATAGAAATGTAAAAAGTGGAGATATCATAATTACAACGAAAATGTTTGGATTTGGTTTTATTATGGCTGCTCATATATATAAAAAAGCAAAAGCTAGATGGATTTATAATTGTCTTGATGAAATGTTAATATCAAATAGAAAAAGTGGATTATATTTTTTAAAGAATAATATAAAAGCATGTACAGATATAACTGGATTTGGTATATTGGGGCATTTAAACGAGATGATTAAATGTTCAAGAAAAGAATTTTATTTACATAATAAAATAGGTAATAAATTGAATACATATTTTTCCAACGATGAAGTATCAAATATAGATTATGAACATCAAATGAATGATAATTTTATGGAAAATAATAAAAATAACATGTATCTAAATTTCATTGGTGCAAAAATAAACCTAAATAATATAAATATAGCTGAGGGAGTAAAGGAATGTATTGAAAACAATATATACTCTTCAATGTTTAAAAAAAATCATTATTTATGTAATAGTATAATAAATTTAGATAAAGCTTTATTAAATAGCAATTACGGAATTTTATTTGATCCTCAAACAAGTGGAGGTCTAATGGCTATTGTTGACAGAAATTGTGCGAATCAAATTTTACAAGATTTAAAAAATATGGGTTATAAAAATTCTTCAATTATAGGAGAAATAATAAATGTGCAGTATGAAAAATTTAAAAACATTTCCTTAAATCAAATATCGTTAAATGACTATTTAGATACAACTAACTCTATATATATTGAATGCTAAAAATATAATTAACTTAAAAAAATAAATTTTTACTCTTGTTTTCTCTTATTTATTTATCTACTATCTCTAATGTTATTACTTTTTACTTATTTATTATATAATTACTTAATAATTATTTATTTAATTATTATCATATTATGCTCCAGTTTAATATGTATTTATTTTATTTTATTGAAATAAATTACTTTTTTTAGAAAAAAAGGTTTTAGTTTCATAATTTATTTGAAAAAAAAATCTAACCAAAAAAAAAAAAAAAAAAAAAAAAAAAAAAAAAAAAAAAAAAAAAAAAATACACATATAATATAAACAAAAAAAATTATTCTTTCATTAGAAAAATTAAAGGTACTGATATACTAAAAATTAAACAATTAAATGAAAACACATCTATGAATTAAAAAAAAAAATTATATAAATTAATATATGAAAAAAGAAAAAATTAGAAGTGAAAACATATAAGAATACAATATATTATATAAGTTTAGTTATTATTTCCAAACACTATTTTATTTTATTTTTTTAAATACAATCATAATAAAACAACATTTGCAAGAAAAAAGAAAAAAAATAAATAAATAAAAAATTAAAATTTATAAAATTATAACATATGAAACTAATTTTATATATCACTTAAAATGAAATAATATTTTAATATTTAAATGGGAAACTTGCCAAAAATTATATGTGTAGTAATATAACATTTATGTTTGTAATTTTTTTTTTTGATAGTTGAAAATACATTTTTTGAATTAAATTGATTCGTACTGATCTAAGTTTAACTCTTTTTTCAGTTTTTCTTCAATTTCATTTTTTCTGTTTAAAAGTTGCAATTTTTTCATTTTTACTTTTAAAATATTCATTTTGACAATAACACATAAATATGTTAAAGAAAAAATAAGAGGAAGAAATACAATAACAAAAATAATTAAAAGAATTAATATTACAGAATCGGTTGTATTAATATAGAAATGTACATTTTTTAATTCCATACCTTCAAAATCATTTTCGTCTGAATATAGACAAATTAAATAATTTTCATTAGTTTGTAAATCATCATTTTTTATGAATGGAATATAATATTTATTTGGAATATTATCTGAAAAACTATATTGGACAGAATTGTATGATGATACACTTTTACTTTTTTTTTTTATTTTATTTAAAGCGCCTGATCCTAAGATTCCGTAATCCCAAAAAGGTGGGCATTTTCTTCCTTTAGAATCTTCTCTTGGAAAACCAATAAATACCACTCTATTATATAAAGTAATATAATCCCCATTAACAAAAATATTGTATTCCCAATTACTTGTTAAAAAAGACTTTGTGTATATTATATCATAATCATCAATATTTTTTTGAACATTTAATGGATAAGAATTAAAAGTGACTTTTCCTAAATATGAAGGTGATTCATCAATGGATTTATAACACAAATGCAAATCTAAGTTATGTTTTTGTTCTTTAGATTTATTTTTATTATTAGTAAAATATTTTAAAGTATTCTCAGTGCTAACAACTACGGGAATATTAAATAAAGAAAATAATTTCTCAATATAAGTTTGTGATATTTCTATATATAAAAACATATTTTTTATAGAAAAATTGTTTTCATTATAACATTCTATATGAACTGTTGGAGAAGAAAATATATCATTTGGGCATTTCAATTCTTTACTGATTAATAATTGATTTTTATATAAAAAAGCTATACATATCATTTTTATTTTGTCTTTTGGATAATCTGACCAATCCCCTTTTATTTTTAAAAAACTTTTTTTTTTCGGTAAAAATAAAATTTTATCTTCTTTCTTATCTTTTTCTATCTTAACAGATATAATAAGATCTTGTAATATTGGTTTTCCTACATGTTTATATAAGTATTTTTTATCAATTTTATTATAAGAATCATAATACTTTATTTTTGTTAAATCTTGAGGATATTTTATTTTCTCATAATCTTCATTTAAACAATAAAATAAATTAAGATAAAATATTACTATATATAGGAAAAAAGAAAAGAAAAACATACTAAATAACAATTATCATTAGATTTTCTTGTAAATAAAAATTATAACAGAATTAAAAAAAAAAAAATAAAATAAAATAAAAATCGAAGTAAAAATTAAGATAAAAATGAAAATGACAGTTATAAAAAAAATAAGAATAAAAAAAAAAAGAAAATAAAAATAAATATAAAAATAAAAACAAAGCATTAACTATAATGTTTAAACGTTAAAAATAATTATATTTTTAAGTTTTAAATAATAGAAAATTATACAATATAATTTCTTATTTTTTATTTGTAAGAATTTTGACAAAAAAAAAATTTAATATTTCAAATTTTATTTAATATCATTTTTCTTTTAGTAAAAAATAAAATAAAAACAAATAAAATATATTAACAAATTTCATTTTTACTTAATTTTTTTAACATTGCATTATGGTATTATCTTTTTTGTTATTTATTTGCCATTCGACTTTTATAATATTATCTAAATTTCTTATGAAAATTATTTATCGTATTAACAAATTTAGGTATATATAAAGCAAAATTTTTAACGTTGGACAAATATATAAAAAAAATCTTATAGAATTATTTGTATTAAAACATAAAGTATTACAATTTTAACTATAATTTTTTTTGAAGGTACTGTTTTAAAAAAATTAAAAACAAATAAATTCCAATATAAATGCGATATATCATAATTTTAATATAAAATTTTATAAAAATATTATTTCATAAAAGAGTATATTACAAGATATTTTAATATATTATGTTTTAAACATCCTTGTTACCTAACTTATTTTTTATTTTTTTTTTGTATATTCATACAAATTGACAAATAAAAAGTTAACTAGAAAAAAAAATGATGTAGATTAAACATTTATTTTTACATTTTTTTCCATAAACATATATATGAAAATAACATTTACACCTTCGTTTTTTTTAATAAGATATTTATAATTTTACTATTTTTTTATCTTTAAAAACTTAGTATTTAAAAAAAAAAAAAAGAAATTTCAGTATATTTTTCCTATTTACTTTCAAAACATATATATATATAATATATACAAGAAAATATAGACTACAAAAAAAAAAAAAGAAAAAAAAAGGTAGTAAGTTAAATATTATAAATATATATGTAAATAAAAGATGAAATGAAAAAAAAGAGAAAATGCATATACATAAATGTAATATAGTATTTATTTAATTTAGAAATATAATGTTAATATTAAAAATTTTTAATATTAATCGTAATATTTCTTTCTGTTTACATCTATATATAAAAATTTTATTTACTTAACATATATAAATGTAATAAAAGTTAACATTAAAATGAGTAATTGACAAAAAAAAAAAAAAAAAAGAAATAGATTAAAAAAGTTCTTGACAAATATTATATAAAATTAATATAAGCAAATATTTACAACGATTTGTTTTTAATTAAATATCATATTATAATATATTTCTTGTAATACTTTATAGAAGCTATTCTCTATGCTTACATTAATTTTTCTTAAAAATGCTAAGAGGCTCATCTTATCTTTCTTTGAATTTTTTCAAATCTATATAATATTCTTAATATAAGTAGAAGGAAAAAATTTTGTATTAATATATAAAAGTTTTTATTCTAATAAATAATTTTTATTAGAAAAATTAAAATTATTCCTAATGAAATTTTCATTATTAATGTTATTATTTTTCTTTTCTCTATTTGAAATATTAAAATTTTATAATTTTATAATTATAAAAAAATATATATCCTTCAACTGTCTTATTTTATAAATTGTGAAATTTTAGTAGTAATCTAGATTACTGTGTTTATTATTTTTCTTAATTATGATAATTCATATTATAGCATTACACACTTTTTTTCCTAAATTGAAAAAAAATTATTTTTATATTCATACATTTATTATATTTTTTTATTATTCTCTCAAACAAATGTTCTTAATGCAAATATATAAGAATTTTTAAAAAAGGTTATTATTCCTTATATTCTCATATTTCTCATTCTTTTTTTTATTGATAAGAATCAAAAGAGCTTTTCATCATTAAGAAAATTTTTAAAAATACATTTTTTTTCATTTCTAGAATGGCGTAATACATATAAAATATTCTTGTCCTCCATTATATTAGTATCTGGCATAAAAATTTGAAACACTTTTAAAAACTCTTGCTCATAAGTAGTTAACCCAATAGATAAACAGTCACAATACATATTTAATGAATCTTTTCTTAATTTATATTCATCTAATGCCAATAAATCAAAACTATTATTACATTTTATGTCATAATTACCTACTGCATTAATTTCATTTAGCAAAAATTTATGATGCAATAATTCAGATAATAATTTCAGATCATCTTTTGTTAATTTTTTATTTTTTTTTATTTTCCTTTTTATTTTTTCTATTTTTCTTTTTCTTTTCTTCCCTAGAAGTTTATATTTTATATTTTCTTCGAAATCACAGTAATCATAAATATACTGATTATTTTCATTTAACATATCCTTTAAAAAAATATCTTTTCCTTTTTTATTTCCAAAATTGTTATACACACTTTTATTTATTTCTTCATTTTCCGTATAATAATTATCCTCATAATGATCATTTTTTAAATTTTTATTTTCGAAATCTTGTTTACAAATATATTTTTCTTTATCATATTCATATTTCTTTGAACTTAAAATATTTGTTTCTTTATTTTCATATTCATATACCTTTCCAATTTTATCATAATGTTTTTCATCAGTATAATAATTTTCATTAGTGATAGTTCTATTATAAATATTTTGATTTTTTATATTATATATATTTTCTGTCATTTTTTTCTTTTCTATTTGTTCTTTCTTATTCTCTATCTTTGATTCTCCTTTTTTTTGATAGTGCCCTTCTTCATCAATTTCTATTATTTCTTCATATATTTTATCCAGTTCTTCTTGATATTCTCTCTCTTTTTCTTTTTCTTCTTCTTCAACTTTTATTATTTCTTTTTCTTCATCTTCTTGTATATTATATTTTGCTTCTTTTCTTTTCTCTTTTTTTATTCTCTGTTCTTTATATTCCTCTTTATATTCCATTTCTTGCTTTTCTTTTTTTATTCCTCCTACTATTTTATCTTTAAATTTTTGTTTTTTTGGCTGCATATCTTTATAATCTTCTTCATCATCATCATCTTCTGCTTCTTCTTCTTCTTCCTCTTCTTCATCTTCACATTCTTCTTCATCTTCATCTTCATCTTCGTCTTCGTCTTCGTCTTCTTCTTCATCTTCATCTTCATCTTCTTCTTCATCCTCATCTTCTTCATATCCATCATCATATTCTTGCTGTTCTTCTATTTCTATTACTTCATTCATTTGTTCCCATTCTTGATCTTTTTGATATCCTTGTTCTCCAATTTCTATTATTTCTTCATTTGTTTCCTGTTCTTCATATTCCTCCCTTCCTTCTTCTAGATGTTCTTTCTTTTCATAATGTTTTTCTAATTCGTTAATTCGATGTTGTTCTTCTTCAATTTCTATTACTTCTTTATTCATATATCTTTCTTCCTCTTCATAATCTTCATCATAGTCACCGCAATCATCGGTTTCTTCATCATTATTCTTACTTAGATCTTCATTTTCCTCGTTATATTTTTTTTTAAATCCATTTTCCTGATTATCTTTCCCTTTTTCTTGTTCTTCAATTTCTATTACTTTTGCTTCTTTATTCACTTCCTTTTTCTCATAATAATTTTCCTGCTTTTTTTTTTTTTCTATTTCTTCCATCTTATTTTTTTCATTTTCAGAAATATTTGTAATAGATTCATCTATAACATAAACGATTTTTCCATTTATTATTTCCATTTTTTCTTTAAAGTTTTTATTAAAAAATTTTTTTTTACCTTTTTTATTCAAAACGATTTGTGTTTTTTTTTTTGGATCTTTTTCAGAACTATATGATTTTTTTTTTATTAAAGTTGTTTTATCATTAAAATAATTTATTTCATTTTCATTATTATATTTCTCTCTTATTTTTTTTTTTTTTTCCTCTTCAATATTTTTTGTTTCGAAATTATTTTTTTTATTTATCTGTATTTCTTTCTCTACTTTTTCCTCTATACAATATTGATCGCTTCGTAAATAATAAGTATCTTTTTTTTTTTTTTCTTTTGTTTTATCTAACCTTTCTTTAGAATTATTAAGAACAATGTTCTTATCATCACAATTGAGAAGTTTTTTATTTTGGTTTTTACCTTTATTCTTATTTTTTTTTTTTTTAAATACTTCTACGAAATAAACATTTTTGGAATGCTTTTCAAAAAGAAAATTTTTAATATATTCTTTATTTTCTGCTGAATGAATTTTTTCTTCATGTAGATAGTTTACACACATTTTAGTATTATATATATTGTAAGTTGATTTATCTGAGTATAAATCATAAATATAAGAATTTTTTTTTTTTTTAATTTCATCCTCGCTATCATATTCACTCTCAATTTCATTTTCATTTTCTCCTCTACTTAACTTTTCCATTATGCAATTAATTGTATATTTTCTTCTTTCTAATTCTAATATGTTACTAATTATGCCTTCGTCCTTATTTTCTAATTCTATTGTACCAGTAATTATATTTTCATCATCCTTAATTTTTTCAAATTCAATTTTATTATATATTTCACTTCCATTTTCGCTTTCGTTAATTTTCTCCAAATTAATTTTTTTACAAATTATATTTTCAATTTCATTTATTTTTTCTAATTCAGTTTTATTACAAATAGTGTCTTCATTATCATTGTCATTTTTATTTTTTTTCTCTGAATCGCATTTATTATTTATTACATCTTCATTTTCGTTTATTTCTTCTAATTTACTTTTATTACTCAATACATTTTCGGCTTCATTTTTTTTTTCTAATTCATCTCTATTATAAATATTATTTTCATAATCATTTTCTTTTTTTTTTTCCTTTTCCTTTTCCTTTTCCCTTTCCTTTTTCTTTTCATTTTCATGTTTATAAAAAATTTTTTTTTGATTCCTATTTTTATTTTCTTTTCCTACTAAATTATTAATAATATTTTCATTTATGTCTTCATTTGAATATTTATATTTATTTGATAATTCGATTGTATTGCTAGAAATATTTTCGTTTATTTTTTCTGAAGTAAGATTATTAATATTTATGCGTTCTCCATCTAAATCAATAATACTATTAATATTTTTTTCATTCTTCTTTTCTAGTTCTACGTCATTATAAATTACATATTTATTTTCATATACTTTATCTACATCTATTATATAGTTAATAATTTTTTCTTTATTTTTTTCTGAAGATAATGTTTTGTTATTTATGTTTTCTTTTTCATTATATAAGTTTATTACAGTATTTTTATTTTTTATATTATCATTTTTTTTTTCTAGTTCTACCTTATTATAAATTACACAATTTTTTTCATACAATTCATCTAAATCAATTATATTATTAATAATTTTTTTACTTTTATTCCCTAGATGTACCTTATTATAAATTATATATTTATTTTCATGCATTTTATCTAAATCAATTACATTATTAAAAATTTTCCCATGTTTTTTTTCTAATTCCATTTTGCTTCTAATTGTTTTTTTATTTTCTTTTTGTATTAGATTATTTGTTTTATTTTGACTATTTAGATTCTTAATTTTATTAAATTTATCAAAGCTATTTTGGTTAGGAACAGGAATATACAAATTATTATTTTGAATACTAGTGTTATTATTTTGTTGAAAATAATGATTTGATAAATTGGATCTAGGGTTATCAATTATTTTTTTTCCATTATTTGTTCCACTAATAATTTTTTTATTTATTTCATTTTTTCTGACTATTTCAATTTTTTCACTTACACTTAATTTATGCTTATTCCCCCAATTTTCTGCATTAAATGTACTAGAATAATTAAATTCATTTAATTCATTTTTTAAATTATTTTGATCTCCTTCATTTTTTTTATTAGAATAATATATAATATTTTTATTTGAATTTTCCTGTTTAAATTCATTAGCATTTAATGTTACAAAGTTATTAAAAATTTTCATATTTTGAGATAAATTTCTTGATGTATTATTATTTGTTTCTTCTAACTTTATATCTAAATAATTTTTATTTATTTTGCTTTCATAACTTTCACTTCCTATGTTTTCATCATTTTTAATAAAATTATTATTTCCTTTTTCATAAAGTTCTTGGGCATTTTGCTTACTTATATTGTGCAAATTGTTGAATGTCATGTTTTTATCATTTATTATATTTAATATATTTTCATTACTTTTTATTTCATCTAATACATTCCCACTTAAATTATTTTCATTACAATCAATATGAAAATTACTATTATTATTATTATTATAATTAAAATTTTCCTTAAAATTTGCAATATTAAAGTGTTCATATCTAGAAATTGCAACTAATACATCATCGTTTTCATTGTCTTTAAATACGTTTTTTACTATTTTTGCTTTTTTAATGTTATTATTACTCGAATTATAACACAAACACTTCTTTTCGTTAACAATTTTCAAATTTTTTTCTTTATTATAATTAAACAATGATTTCTCATTATGAAACATTTTATAATTGAAATTAACATATCTTTTATTAATTTTACACATTTCACCATAATGATTTTTAAAAAATTGTTTTTTAATAGTCAATTTACTTACATATGGATTATATCTCTTGTTTTTACTACGCACATATTCTTTTGTATAATTAAAGTTATTATATCTATTCCTATGAAATTTATTTAATCCCTTATTAAACAAATAATTTTTCTTAAACGAATAATTAAAGTTGTTAACTTTATGAATGTTTATTTTACTATTACTACTATCATAACTTAACTTATTATAAAAATAATTTCTTTTTATGTAGAACTTATTATCATTTTCTGTTACATTTTTATTTAACAAGCAATTTTCCATGAGAAAATTATTTGTTAGTAGAATACTGCTAATATTATCATTTATACATTTTTTTTTTTTTTTTTGCAATTTATGTACTGTCGAATAATAATTTGGTATATTTCCTTTAATACAAGGAACATGAGAAGAATTGCTATTATTTATATAATTTTTATTAAAAAAATATTTTTGATGATTAGTTAGTTTTTTGTCATTTAGATAATCATTCATATAAAAGCTGCTTTTATGTAAAGGATTAGTGCATATCCTTTTATCTTCGGTATCTGGATTTCTGTTCAAGTTTATATATTTTTCTTTATTAGTCAAAATACTACACTTTTTTTGAATAGTATTTATTTCAGAGTCATCGTATATATCTTCATTTATATTATCTAAATCAGCAATGTATTGACGATTTTTGGTTGGGTTATCGTTCTTTTTATTTTCCTTAGGAATGTTTTCATTATTTATTTTTTTTGTATGTGCAAGCGTATCTTTATTTGTTAACGAATCATTATTGGTACATTTATTATTTAATTCATATTTACACTTATCTTCAATAATTGAGTAATTGTCAAAGTTTACAGTTCCATCTAAGATATTACATATTAAATGAGGATATTTATCTACTGCTTTTTTTAGCTTAATATTATCGCAATTACTTTTCATATTATCATAATTAATTTGTGTGTTATCAAAATTACCTTTTGCTCCATATGTAGAATTGCAAGAATTTATGTTTCCATTTGGTTTATTAAAATTTAGAGTAATATTATCGTTCTGTACATTTTTTTTTTTACAGTTCACATCTTCTTCATCCTTATCATTTGATATTCCTACTGGCATTTTAGAGAAATAATTTTTTAATAAAAATTTTTCATAATAAAATACTTTATCATCATAAAGATTTTTTTCAATACTTTTATTTTTCATTTTTCCATCTTCATATACATTTTCCTCTTCATCAACTTGTTCCCTTTCTACAATTTCTCCTTCATCCCCTTTTTCTTCCACTTCATCTTCCTCTATTTTTTCCTCTTTCTGGTTATCTAGTTCCCTTTCTGTATCTTCATTTCCTTTTTTATCATCTCTCTCTTTCTTCTGTGGTTTATTTATTTTATCTTTATTCTTAATATTTTCTGAATTTCTATCTTTTTTTTTTTTTTCATTTTCAATATTCTCTTTTTTATTTTTATATAAGTTAACATTTTCTTTTCTTTTCATATGTTTAGTATTTCTAACTAAATATGTATCGTTGTAATTGTGACTGTTTTCTACTTTATAATTTTCTTTTATAATTTTTTGATTTTTAAAATTTCTATTTTTAGAAGATCTATTATTTTCTACATTATTAAAACTATGTTTACATTTACCGTTTTGATAATCTTCATTTTTAAGTATTTTTTCATTATATTTTTTATTTTTTTCATTACTTAAGCACTCTATAGAGAGAGAAGAATTTTCACTTGAAAAGTAGTCATTATCCAAAAATTTGTTGCTATTTTTTTTACAATCTTCAAGTGGATTTTCATAAAATGATTTCAGTGATTTATAAAAGTTTTTAGTATAATCATAAAACTTCTCAGTTTCCTTAAATAATTCATTTTGCTTTGAAATGTTTTGATTTGAGGCAACTTTATTCTTATTTGATGATTTCTTATTTGCTGCTGACTTATCACATGAATTCATATCATCATTAATATTTCTATTTGTATATTTCGAATAAAAAGATCCAAAAAAGTTGAAGTTGTTTTTGGTTACTTCAGTTTTAGGAGAATTATACATAATTTTTAAGTAATTGTTTAAAAAAAAAAAAAAAAGATTGACAACGAAACAATATACTTTTATATTTTTATTTTATTTTTTTTTTTTTGTTTGTTTATAAAAATTGTTTTTCATCATTTTTATTTATTTATCTATTATATATTTCATTTTAATTTATTGAAATGTATGTATAATATAAGCAAACATATATTTAAAGATATAATACAAATATAACGGTTTACCTTTAGATTCGTATACAAAAAAATATATTTTGAAAATTATTTTTAATAAAATATATTTATATATATATATATATATATATATATATATATATATATATATATATATATATGTATATATATATTTATAATATCATTTTACTTTTTTCTCCTATAAATTCATAATTATTCAAATAAACACAAATATATAAATTAATTTAATATTGTATTTCATATAGTTTATGTATATATTCTTTCTAATACATATGGTTTTTTAAAATTGAATATATGACATTATAAAAAATAAATAATTAAAAAGATAAATAAATAAATAAATAGATAAATAACTAGATAAATAAATAAAACAATAATAATAGTTAAGAAAATAGTAATATTTCTTTAGAAATAATCAGACTAATGCATTTTTTAGTTACACATTTTTAGCCTCTTAATTGCAATCATAAAATTAATAAATTTATTATATTTAGCTTGATTCAAATAAAAAAAAAAAAAAAATAGAAAAACTTAGAAAAGTGTCATTGATTTAATAAATTTTGTATGATAATTTAATACTGATGCTAAAAATAATAGCATTAGTGTAATTTTTATGTAAGCATAACAATTTAAAAATATTTGAAAATTTTTATTTATTTAAAAATAAAATTAAAAAATATGTATGTATATTAAAAATGTTTAAAATTCTACAAATTTATTGATATAATACAATAATAATGCTACTATAAAAAAAAAAAAAATTAAAAAAAAATATATTTTAAATTTATTTTTTTTTTTAATTTTTGATATATAAATAGTGACAAAAAAAAATTTCTTATTCGTTGTATTTTCTCTTAAAAAAAATAGATTCCCGTAAACACAAAAAATTAAAAAAATATTTTAACGTATTTTTTACTAATATAATATTACATATTCATATATATATATGTATAAACTTTTATAAATGAGTATTTGTATTTTATAATAATCCTAGGATAAATAATATTTTTTTTTTTTTAATAATTAAAAAAAACAGATACGCACACGAAGATATTTTTATTTTATGTGTTAATATATATTTTTTTTTTATAATTACAGAAAATAGTATTTATCGAATATTTTGGTAGATCTTTATATATATATTTTTTCTTTTACATTATATAAATTTTACGTTACTTTTTGAAATTAAAAGTTCCATTAATTTTTATTAATTTTTTAATTATATTTTAAATTAAAATAATTTTTAAAAAAAATAATTTCATACTAATGTATGAAAAAAAAGAAAAAAGCGATAAACAAAAAGGATAAATAAATAATAACATTTATATTATAAAGGAAAAATTATAAAAAACAGTGTATAATATAAAAATAGTTTCTTTATATATATATATATATATATATATATATATATATATATATATATATGAATCGAAATATTCAGAAAAATTTTAAATATTATCATATATCTTAAAATATTTAAATGAAAATGTTGATAAATTAAAAGATAATAAAAATTTTCATTTATATGTGCAAATGTATACACATATTTTTATATTATATAATTAAAATCTATTTTTTTTTTAAGGCATAACTGAATATAACCATTTATTTATATTTTCTTTTTCTTTTTTTCCTAAATATAAAACTTCAATAATTTTAATTGAAAATGAGTGAATCTGAGTTACAACAACTACAAGTTCTTTGTGAAGCTATGTATTGGTAAATAAAAAAAAAGAAATGAAAAAAAAAAGATAAAATAAAAAGGAATGAAGTAGAACAATAAAAAATATAAGAAAATAAAATGATATATTCGAATAAAAAGGAAAAAAGTGAAAAAGAAGAGAAAAAATGCAATGAGATGGATATAAGAAAATGAAATAAAATAAAAAATAAAAATATAATATAATATAATAAAAAATAGAATAGAATAATAAAAAGAAATAAAATATAAATAAAACGGAAAATTAAAAAAAATAAAAACAAAAAAATTATAATGAATAAAACAATATGATGTATTGGAAGATATATATATTTTTTAAACATATTAATGAATATATGTAAATATTATATACATTATGTTATATATTAATATTTAAATATAAAATATACATTTCCATTATATATATATATATATATTTTTTTTTTAATATGTAGCGGTAACAAGGAAGAGCAAAATCAAGCACACACAATTTTGCTTCCTTTAGTTAACAATGTAGGAAATGTAAGTAAATTAAAAAATATATTAGGAAGTACAAATCATGTTCATACTTTAATATTTACAACCTCTGGTCTTCTTCAATTAATTACAAATGAGTGGAATAAAATAGAACAAAAAGAAAAAGATGAATTAAAAGAATTCGTAATATCTTATTTATATAATAAAGGAGTAGATTTATTAAATTTATCAACAAATATTTTAGGCAATTTTGTTAGATTATATGTTCGTATTGTAAAATTGTCATGGTTAGAAAATACAAATTATGCTCTTATAACAAAGCAGGTAGAGTATTTTCTAAATTCTATAACTAGTCATTGGATTATTGGTTTATATATTTACGCTGAATTAATTGAAGATATGCATCCCCAATGTGGAGTAAATTCTGCAAAAAGTCGAAGATGCGCAATATCCTTTAGAGATTATGTTTTAAAAGATATTTTTAAAGTTGGTATTGAAACATTAGAAGAATTTGTAAAAGGTAGTATAAGAATAGAATTAAGAATTGAAGAAAATAGATTATTAATCAAAGTATTAGAACTAATTTACAATAGTTTATCTTTTGATTTCATGGGTACTATGATAAATGATGAAAGCTCAGATGAAAATATTTCTTTAATGATACCTCAATCTTGGGATATATTTAACGAGAAAAATATTCCCAAATTATTTTTTGATATGTATGAGATATGCATGTCAGAAGAAGAAGATATAAGAAATTGTTGTGGAAAATATTGCTTAAGATCATTAATATTACTTGGAAGTTTAAGAAAAACTTTTTTTTCAAATGAAAAACAAAAAATACGTTATATGAATGAATTTTTAAGTGGAATTAATAAAATTATTGAAAAAAAAATTGGCTTATATGATGAAGATTGTTTCCATGAATTATGTAGATTAATTGGTAAAATAGACACAAGTGTTAGGTTACAAGAATTAAGCACTTATTCTAATTTTCTCACATGGTGTCACAATATATATTTATTTACAATGGATGGAATGAAAAATTGGAAATATTTGTGTAATAGCAAGCATTATTTATTAGGCATATGGAGTAATATGCTAAATATAATTCCTGCAAAAGTTATAAAAGAAATTAATAATAGAACTGATGAGAAAGAATTGCTCAAAGATGTTTTAAGTAATAAAAATATTTTTGTGAAAAAAAATAGTATCTCTAATAACTTTAATAGTAATGATATAGATAACAAGTATTTAATTATTTGCGATTACATTTACGATATAACTATTGTTTTTATAAATAGTAGATTAGAATTAGCTAAGTATATATGTGAAAAAGGAGAAAATTGTGATATAGAAAACCCTTTATATAATGATGTGCTAAGAAGTGAACAGTTGGAATTGATATCTAATTTATCTAAATTACAATATAATTTTATTGGTGCAAAATTATTGTCTATTTTTTATGAATTAAAAAATAGTCATGAAAATAATCTTATTAGTAAGTCAATATTTATTGAGCAAACTACATGGCTAGTATTTATTATTGCTTCTATAATTTCAAGTAGCGCTGTTTCTAATATGAAAAGCGTCAATTGCAACAATTTTAAAATAAATTCGGAATTATGTTTTTTAGTTTTTTCATTAATGGATCAAACAAATAAATCAATGGAAGTTTTTGAATATTTAGAATTTGCTTATTTAAATTGTTTAGAATTATTTAAAAAAGTTTACATTAGCGGAAAAAAAAACAATAATTTTTTAAAAGAGATGAAGTCTGTTGCCCTAAAAATTATATCTGATAATTCCTCTTATTCTAATAATAATAATAATAATCCTTTGCAATTATCAAGCATTAATAATTTTAATAATTCTTCATTTAATAATAATAATACTAATTTATCTTTTCCATCTACAAATACAAATAATGCAACTAATATGTTAAACAACAATATGAATAGCTTTGTTTCTTCTTCTTTAATTAGCAATCAAAATGATGAAGAAAGCAATGACCCTTTAATAGAATTAATTATTAGCAAAATATTATTTAACCTAAATAATAGAGTAGAATATGAACAAATAATTAAAAGAAGCTTAGATTTGTTCCATGATCTAGTTTCAGGAATGAATATTATATGCTTAGAAGATAAAACACCTAAATTAATTGTATTCGCAAGGCTACTTTTAAAGAATGAAAAAATATTAAAACTGTTACATAATAGAAATAGTAAATTTTTAGAGATTTCTAAATATTATAAATATAGAACTAATTATTATTTAATATTAACAAAATTGTTATTCATGGAGCAAAATTTAATGTCTTCATCTTTTGAAAAATATATATCTCCAATTAATAACTTGTTAGAATGTATTAAGAGAGAAATCAATATAAATGGAAAGGATATAATTTTAAAAAATAATGAAATTAAATTAACATTTATTGGTGCTTTAAGAGATTTAAGAGGTATATGCATGGCTTGTAATAATGTAGAAACTTATAATATGTTTTTCAATTTCTTTATAAACAGCCATCCATTAGAAGATAATCAGATGAATATACTAACATCTCTAGTTGACGTAATATGGGATTCTTATGAGATTTGTGTTCCTTTTCTTAAATTTATGTGTGAATTTGTATATAACAAATCTCAAAGAATAACCTTTCCTAAATCCTCTCCTAATGGAATTTTATTATTTAAAGTGGTTTCCAACATATTAATTATAATTTCTAACAATTTATTACAAAAAGAAAAATTTTTAGATATATACAAAGAGAAATATAAAATAATATCTCTTTTATTAAATATGTTTAATAACTGTTTAAATGGTGATTTTGTTAATTTTGCTATTTTTGATTTATATAATGATGATATATTAAACAACTCTTTAAATTTAGCGTTAAACATGTGTTTAGTTATTCCTACTAATGATTTGTTATCTTATATCAAACATTTAAAACCTTATTTTTCATTCTTAGATTTAGTTACCAAAAATTTTTTTCAAAGAATTTTAAATTTAGAATTTGAACTTATAGCTGACATTATTCATAATGTAAAAGAAGGATTATGCTCTTTTGATTACACAGTATCAATGACATGCTGCTCTATTTTGGATAATATAGTTACATATATTTTTACGAATAGAAAGAGTTCTACTGAACAAGGACAAGTAAAATACATAAAAAAAAAAAAAAGTTATTTTCAGTATTAATAATAGTATATACATGCATAAACACAAATTTTGATACATATTTAATATTTTTTTTTTTTTTTGTAGATAATAAAAAATTTTTTGGAAAGTCAGCCACAAGCTCTTAAAGAAGTACTAAATTTAATGTTTCATTTAATATTAGGAGGTTAAAAAAAGAAAAATTAAAAAAAATATTTACATTAAATTAAAATAAGATCCTTCTTTTTCTTTGAATTTCTTGTATATATATGCAAATATATACTTTTTATTTTTAATAGGTGATTTTGGTAGTACATGGAGTATGTCTCAACCATTATTAGGGTTAATCTTGCTAGATGCTCAAGGGTATTTCAAAATTCAAGAGCAATTAATTTCTCAACAAAGTGAAGAAAAAAAACAAAAGTAATAAAAGTTAAAATGGAAAAAAAATTAAGAAAAAGAAAAAAAAAATTTATATAAATTTTTTTTTTTTATTATTATTTTAGATTAAGACACAGTTTTTGTAAATTGATGGATCATATTGAATCAAATTTAGCTCCAAGCAATAGAGTAAAAAATATTTCATAGTTTTTTTGTTTTTTTTTTTTTAAATTGTATTTATTATAAATATATATACATATATATTCAATTATTTCAATTCTTTATATTTTATTTTTTATTAGGAAAATTTTACAAGAAATCTTTATACATTTGCTCAAGAAATAAGAAACATTTTAATTTAAAAAAAAAAAAAAGAGCTGATTGAAATAATATTAAGAATTTTTAATATATCTGTTTTTCTTTTCATCTTAATAATCTTTTAAATTTACATCTAATTTTTATTTTTGTTTCAAAATTTTACTTTTTTTTTTTTTTTTTTTTTGATATTTTACATTTATATCTGTATTCTGTTCACTAAAAAATAAAAAATAAGAAAGAATAAATTTTTTTTTTAAATTAAGAAAAAATATACACGAGTTGTAAATTTTATGTTCCTTTTAATATTTAGTTTAATTTTTTTTACTTTTTTTTTTTATTTTTTCTATTTCTATATCTCTTAAGTATCAATTTATAATAATAATTAATATTAAATAGATAATTTATTATTTCAATTTTGTCTTTTTGATATATTGAAGATTAGAAAGTTTTCAATTTTTAGAAAAATTCAAAAATAGAAAAAAGAAAAAAAAAGTGGGCATTGTTTTTATTGATTAAAGAAATATAAAAGTACAAATTTTATAGTTGATAAAATATAATCTATTCTTTTTTTTTTTTAATAATTTTGTTATTTTGGTACAAGAATAAAAAAAAAGCAAATTTGGACTTATAATTACATAAATAATTTTTCAAAAAATATATTGAAATTTTCTTTTTTCTAATTTGATGTTATGATTATAGTAGCATTATTAATTAAAAATATTATCACCTTTTTTTTTTTTATAAAAATGTGAAACATTGAGATTATATTATCTATTTTCCACTTAAGGTTCTTATAAGATACCTATAGGAAAAAAAAAAAAAAGAAATGAAAATAAATAAAAATTAGCATCTAAACAAAATAAAAATGAACTAATATATATATATTATAATATATAAATTACTTTATATAATTGATTTCTTACGAAAGTTTTTTCCATATAAAAAAAGAAGATATAATAAATGAGCACTTAAAATGCATAAATATAAAAAATTAAAAAAAAATAAAATATATATAAAATAGTATATAAAAAAATAAAATAAATTAAAATCTTATTAGCTTATAGATTTATATATTGTTATTCTTAATTTTGTGTCTTTTTTTTCGTTTGAGATTAAAATTAATATTAGAAAAAATAAAAAAAAAAAAAAAAAATATTATAAAAATGTCTAAATTAAGTAAAATATTAGAAAATAAAAAAGAAATAGGTTTTTGTTCTCGTGTCATCAAAGTACAAGGTAAAGATGAAAATGAAAATAAGGATAAAGGGCAAAAGACTAAAATGTGGTTAGATTATTTCAATGATATTGTATCAGATGATCTAAAGGTTTTAATTAACATTGAAAACAGATTAAAAGTTAATAAATATTTAAACTTAAAAAAAAATATAGAATTATCAAAGTTAATAAAAAAAAAAAATTTTAATGTTTTATTTGGCAATCCTTTTGATTTTAATTTAGAAAAATTTTTTCAGAATCAGAAAAAAAATACTAATTTAAAAATTAAAAGAAGTATTTCTTCATGTGAATCAAGAAAAAAAAATACAATTTCTTTTGATGATTTAATGTGGAATAACAAATTAAAAAAATATATCAATTTAAATGAATTACAATTAATTAGTAATATCCAAACACATTCAAAAAATTATGATAGAAATAAATCTTGCTTAAATTCATATGATCGTAAATTAAATTTTGAAAAAGATATTCATGATATTCAAACGGAGCAAATCCATTCAAACCAAATTAAGTACAACAATATAAAATTAAAGAATCCTAAATTTGGAAATAAAAATGAATATGAAAGAAACATCTCTTGCTTTTTAATGAAAAGCAATGCTAATAAAAGTGAAAATAATTTCATAAAAAAAAAAAAGAAAAGTGAATTTAATCTTGATAAAAATGAAATTATATCTGAGTCATATGATATAAGTGGAATAGAAGAGAGAATAAAAAATGAAATTTTAGCTCATTCAGAATATATTAAGAATAAAATAATGAGACAAACACACGAAAAATTTTTATTAATTCAAGATGAAAAAAGCGGAAAAGTTAAAATTGTTGCTAATAGAAAAATTGAAATAGGAGAAGTTATTTTCATTGAAGAGTATTTATTAGAAACTTCTATTATGTTTAATGATTTATGGAATACTTTCAATAATTTAGACGATGAACAGAAAAAAAAATTAGATGAAATTAGTCAACTTATGAATATGGAAAGAATATATAAAAGAAAAAAAAGTGAAAGCATTTTAAAGCATATGTGTGATATTCATAATAATACTAGTTATTGTACAAATGAAAGGGATATTAATCTTAATTTGAAAAATGAAAATTACAGTGAAGATTATTACAAAAAGAATCTCATAAAATATAAAGAATGCTATAAAAATGTAACACAAGATAATTTTTTTAAAAGTAAGGAATATTCTGAAAATAATGATGTGAAAAATAGAAATGGAGAATTTTCCAATGATAGTTTTATAAATAATTTGATAAAATTCGAAATATTTACTGATATACTTAAAAATTCCTTTATTTCATGTAGTAATAGAAATAAAGTAGTGCTTTTTAAAAATGCCTCTTTTTTAAATCACAGTTGCTTTCCGAATGCGAGTCACTGTTTTATAGATAACAATAAAATATGTTTATTAGCAATGAGAACAATAAATATGTATGATGAAATTACAATTTCATTTATCAATGAATTGTATTCTTCAATTGAGTATAGAAAAAGAAAATTGAAGGATATAAAAAGCATGAGTTGCTCTTGTAATCGCTGTTTACAAATAATAGATGAAGAAAGAAATATACTATGTGGTGTATGTAAATATTCCTATGTTAGTAAAAAACTTGATGAAGAATATATAAGAATAATGGAAAAAGAAAAAGAAAATCCAACGAGAGAACAAAATATAAATAAAATTGCACATATAAAAGTATTTGATGTGACAAAAAAAAAATCAAATGACTTCATTTCTAATATAAATAATGAATTAAATAATTTAGAATGTTTAAATAAAAATTATCATATTAAAAATACTATAAATAAAAGTGTAAATGATCATACTATATTAAATAAAGATATATTTATTAATAGTTGCAAGGACCCAACTCATAAATATATAATGTATGAAAATTTAAATAGTAATAATAAATTTCATAATAAGTCAAATAATAGTAATCAAGGGTATGAAAATATAAATGATAACACAAGTACTACTAACTATGAGAAAATGAAAAACCCTCAATTTAAACGTTTTTCAGAATCTTGTTTTGATTCAAATACTTCTAAAGGCTTAAATGGACTGCAAGGAATTTGTGGTTATAACAATATGACAAAGAATAATATATATAGGGAAAAAATTAATGAAAAAAATACAGAAAATTTGGTAAATGATTATAATACAAGAAATTTTTTCTTTTCACAATTTAATGATAGTACAAATGAAATTGAAAATTATACAAATAAAAATAATGAAGTAGAAGAAAAAAAAAATTGTGACAAAATATTTAATTGTTTAAATTCAACATTATCATTAAGAAATAATTTTAAAAATCCTTTATATTCCTCCATAAAAAAAAAAAATTCATATGATAAAGTAAAATCAGAAGAATATTTAATAAATAAAGGAATAAATGAAAAACTATTGCATATTTCAATTTTGGAGAGAAATGCAAATTTAGATACTAATTTAGTTAATATATTAAGTATAAAAAGTGTAAGAGAAAAAATAGGGTATTGTAAATTTCATATTAGTGGAAAGTGGGTATGTGATACTTGTAATGATATTACCTTAAATTACGGTGTGCCATTAGATAGTGAAAGTTCCTTTATAAAGGAATATAAAATTATAAAAGAAAAAATAAATAGTAATATGTTTGATATTGAAAGTGTCATAAATAACATAGAAAAATCATTATTATATATAGTGGGAATTCTAGGAGAAAAACATTGGCTATATGCATCATTTAATTATATTGTAGCAGATTTATGTTTTTCACTTTATAACTTTAATTCACTAAATAAAAAATATTTATTAAAAAGTTTTAATTCATTTCATAATTTTTTGAATTTTATTCAAATTAAATGCCCCCAAGCAGTTTATACTGATTTGGTTCCTTTAGTTTTAAAGTTTTTAATAATTTGTATATATACAAGTAATTATAAATTATTTTGTGAATTTGCTAATTCAGGATTCTTAGAATTAATAAAACATAAGTACGGTTCATGGGACGTTTCTTATATATCATTGCTTTATTCTTTTAGGATATGTTCTGAAAAAATTAATAATGTTTTAAAAAGTAGAAAAGCCCTTTTAACGTTAGCTGAATTAGCCAAGATAAATATGCAAAGAAATCATTTTTATTAGAAAAGAAAACTTATTATCATTACATAAAAAATAAAAAACAAGAAGAAAAGGCATACATATATTTTATATAAACAATGTGTCTCAAAAAATAAATATATATGTTTTTTTTTTTTTTTTTTTGCAGTCATTTTTTTATATTCTTTTTTTAACATTTTATTTACGATTTTTGTTTTGCATTTACTGTTTTTATAAAATCATTGCTAATATATAATTTATTTTTAAATGAGACTAATTTGATTTATTATATAAAAGTAAAAAAGTATTATCTAATAAAATTAAATATATATAATATAAAAGCATAAACTTAAAAATTAAAAGCAAAAATGACAAAATATGTAGAAAAAAAAAAAAAAATAAGATTATTTAAACTTATGTTTAGTAAAAAAAAGAAAAAATACATAAAATAAATTAAATTATGGATTATATAATTACTGTAAATATAATGATGTAGCAAAAATAATATCCCTTCTTAGAAGGTTTGATGTTTCTTCAACTTTTTGTGCTAATTCAATATTGCCGAGATATAAAAGTGCTATTTTAACTTTTCTGCACAAATCATCTAAACGTAAAATAGATCTAACTATTAGACCTTCTTCTAATTCCGTTTGTTCTAACAATTCAGCAAAAGATACCCCAAGAGCCCATTTATAGGCAATAAACATTATTTTGAAATTACATAATTTCCAGTGTTCTTCTGAACTTACTCTTAGGCGAATTATCTTATAAAATTCTTCAAATTTGCTATGTATATTTGTTAAAGCTGCTTTGACATCTTGCAAATTCACAGTTAAATCGGGTGATTCTTCAACTTTCTTTTCAGGTGCAACAAAGCATGATAAAACAGCTGCTATTTCCGGTGGATTTAGCTTATTTAAAAGATTCTCAAAAATAACTTGTGTCAATGTAATTTCATCAGTTAAAGTAATATAGCTTGCTATTTTTCCTTTTATTGTTAAATTGTTTTGATCATCAATAAATGAAAAATGCCTTAAGACATTAAGTTTTCCTTCCATATCTTCGTATAGGTTTAAAGATTTTGCATTTATATTTTTCTCTATATTTTCAATGTCATTCAAGCAATCATTTTTTTTACATACTAATTCATAATGTTTTTCTTTTAAATTGCAATTGTAACACTTCGACTTTTTCAAGCTTTCTAAATAATCTGTTTGATTAATTAAAACAGAATAAAATTCACATTTAAGTGCTTTTAGAACCTTTGTTAGAACAATTGGTTCAAAATTTTCTTTTTCTATCAACCTGTCAAGTTCAAGGGTATATAGTAATAAATTTTTGGGGTTATTTAGGACAGATGTTGTTTTAACGTTTGATAATTTTATTACAGTATTAGTTATAAGAGAAATATTTTCAATACATATATTTGAACACAAAACGAAATGTTTTTTATTCATATCAGTGTTAAAAAAAGAATGATGTATAATTTTTATATCATTTTTATTTTTTCTTTTAGAAAAAATATTTTTATAGTTTTCATACAAGTTTATATTTTCTGATATAATATTTGAGTGGTTTGCGTTGTTATTTGACTTATTTTTATTTTTGGAGTTGTTATCATTGTTATTTTTTTCCTTGTCAGAATCATTCATTTGTAACAGCAAATCTTCATGAGTCATATAGTCTGGCAAAATAAATAAAAAAAAAAATCTCTCATTTGATTCATTCTGTTCATTATCATTTTGAAAAAATATGCTGTTTTGAGCAAAATCTACTTTATCATTTTTTTTATTGCTATTTTTATCACATCCCATATATATAGCATAAACGGAACTATGAAGAATGCCAATATTATTTAATAACATTACCCTTCCAATAACAAAGCAATTACTATTCTTCATATTAAATAATTTTCTATGTAAATCTATACCAATATGTTTCAATTTATAATCAATTTGCACATAATTTTCTATAGGAGGAGTTTCTTCTCCATTTACATAAATACATTCAACTTCTTTTATATTTTGCAGCAACTTTTTTTTTCTTTTTAAGTCTTTTTTAAATAATGGAATTTGTAAAGCTCTACAACTTTCTAAAAATGAACTAAATAACATTTTTTCTATATTAATTTGCTTGTTTATTAACAACTTTAAAATCATATTATAAGTTACTTTAAATTTACTTTTTAAACTAACAGCTTTCTGCATCATCATTTCTGTTAGTTGTACTTGATCAGGAATATTATCGCAACAAAAAATATATACATAACCATATTTATCTGATGATCTTCTACCGGCTCTTCCAGACATTTGAGTATACTCTGATGATGTTAATATTCTTTTCTTTACATGATCATGTTTATATATAGATGTAAAAACAACTGATTTTGTTGGCATATTAATACCCATAGCAAATGTTTCAGTTGCGAAAAGTACTTTTATTAAACCTTTTGAAAAAAGAATTTCTACAATTTCTTTTAAAATTGGTAATAGTCCACTGTGGTGTATTCCTATTCCTTTTTCTAATAATTTACTTAAATTTTTGATTTGATTTAACTCTCTGTCTTGTGTGCATAGTTTTGATATAGATTCTTTAATAAACAAGTGCACTTTTGATTTTTCTTTATTATTCAGAAAATTTAAATGAGGCATACATTTCGCGTAAGTTTCACATTTAACTCTTGAGAAACAAAATAAAACAACAGGAAGTTTATTATCTTGTTCTAACTTTTTAATTAGTGTTTGCAATTTTTGTATTTCTGTTTTCATATTTGCTTCATTAAAAAATGTTTTTTGTTTTCTTTTTTGTTTACAATATTCATAATATCCTTTCACATTATCATTCTCATTTTTATTTTGAATAACATTGTTTTTAGGATCATAGTTGCTTTTTTTTTTGTACTGCAACTGTTTTTGATTTTTATTTGCTTCTTCTTTTTCTCTTATTTTAATGTATATTTCTTTAAATGAAGAAGAATAAAATTTATTTTTTTCATCCATTATTAAAAAAATTGAATCATATGCATATATATAATGTAATAAGGGAACTGGTCTTTTTTTCGTGGATATTGAGATTACTTCTTTTTTTTTTGTAAAACCTACCCAATCTGCAAATTCTAAATAATTTGGAACAGTTGCACTTAATAGTAAAATTTGGACATGATCTGGTAGCATAATAATGGACTCTTCCCATATGACACCTCTATCTTCATCATTAACGTAATGGACTTCGTCAAAAATAACACAGTGAATATTGTTGATAATATTATCATTTAAATATAATAAATTTCTTAAAATTTCAGTAGTCATAATTATACAATTAGCATTTACATTCATCTTTACATCTCCTGTAATTATTCCTACATTTTTAAATATATTTTTGAATTCATTATATTTCTGATTACTTAATGCTTTAATAGGGCTTGTGTATATAGCTTTTTTTTGCAGTTTTATGGATAATGCTATTGCATGTTCAGCTATCAAAGTTTTACCAGCTGATGTATGAGCAGCAACAAAAACATGTTTAAAATTGTTTAAATGATTAATTGACCTTTTTTGAAAATCGTCTAATTCAAAATCATATTTCAGTAACAAATCATCTTTACAAAAATTGGAAACATCAGAATAATTGTCTTCTATTACCCATTTTTTTCTAATATATTTTACTTTGGCTTTTTCTTCATTTCTTTTTATATTGATTTCATCCATTAATTTTAAATTTTCTTTATTTAAATTATCTTCCTCACTTAATTTTAAATTCTCTTCATCATTTAATTTATTTGATTCATAATTACACTCTTCTAATTTTGTATAATTTTCGTTACATAAATTTATTTCGTTTAATTTATCTGTTATTATTTCTTCATTTACTTTATTATTATTAGATTCACTTATGTCTAGATTTTTCATTTCATTAATTATTTTTGAACTATGATTTGGTGGATTTACGTAATCAAAAGAATTAGAATGCTTAAAATTAAAATTTTCATTCATGATTAGCTTTTCATTACATGGAGTTTCATCATTTATCGCCACACCAGTGTCACAATAATTTAATAAAGAATCATTAAAAATAAAATCATTAACATCATAATTTTGTAAAATATTACTAATAGAAAAATTATCAGATAAATCATTTCTATCATTCAATAACTCTTTTACATTAAAATTGAATCCTTCATTTATAGTATTAAATGTACCATTAATAAGCATATCATTTTCTTTCATATTTTCTCTTTTTTCAAAAGTATTTTCATTGTTATATTTAATATCGTAACTATAAAACTCATTATTTTCTTCATTTATTTTGTTCTTTTTTTTTTCTTCGTCATCTTCATCTTCATCTTCATCATCATCTTCTTCTTCTTCTTCTTCCTCTTCTTCTTCATCTTCTATATCCTCATCAGAAGTCCAAAAGTCTGATAAGTTGGAATATATATATGCCATGGTAATAAATAAAAATATAAAATATATAAAAATATAAAAAAAATTTAAGTGATTAACAAATAATTTATTTCTGCTATTATCATTAAAATTTCACATATACATATACATATATTTCTTTAATTGATTATTAAATAAAAAAAATTGAATTAAATTGAATTATATTTTCTTTTTTTTAAATGGTATACTCTTAAGGCTTTTTTTTTTTTTTTTTTTTTTTGATATTTAGTCTCTTATATATATGAAAAAAAAAAGGAATTACGAGAAGAAATGTCAAAATATTGCATAAAACAAAAAATTGATTTTTTTTTTTTTGATTTTTAAATGTAATTTCATTTTCATAAAAATCAAGATAAATATATTTTGTAAATGTTTTCTTAAAAAAAACGTCAATATTTGTATGAATAAGTGTTACCTAGTCTTAATAAAAGATATGGAATTTATTTAATAAAGAAATATATATCTGCCTTTTTTTTTTAAATTATTTACCGTAATGTTACCTGCATCAATATATTTTTTTTATAATAACAAAAAGATTGTAATAAGATATTACAAAAAGATTATTAGGCCCTACTTTATGTACACTTAAAAATGAAATATAATATATAGGCGTAAAACGAATATTTTTAATTCATATTATTTTAAAAGACAAAGAACAAAAAACTCATTTTGTTAACAAATTTTATGAAGAAATCTATTAATAATTTTTTTTTTCTTAATGAAAAAAACATTTTTTTTTATTTTTAATTCTAGTTATGTAAATGTTTTTAATATAAAATTTTTAAATACAATGGAAAAAAGGAAAAAAAAAAATTAAGGCAAATAAAAATAAAAAAAATATACACATATATATATATGTATAATTTATTAATCATGCTTTTATATCTTTATTTTTTGAAGCTATTCTTGCATGAACTTCCATAGCTCTTCTAATTGTTGCAAAATTTGTTTTAGTTTTTGATTTATTTATTTTAAATATGGGTGCGTATCTTAACATATCAGGAAAAATCATAAAACATACACTACCACCTCTTATATAAACTTGCTATAAAAAAAAAAATATATATAATATTAATTTTATATATTGCAAAATATATATAATATCTTTTTATTTAAATATATATTAACTTTTCATATGTTAAATTTTTTTATCCATTTCTTACTTCTAATAAGATTTGTTTTCCATCCTTTTTAACTACTGAAACATTTTCAAGCAAGCAATTCATGTTATCTTCTGCAAATAACTAATAAATAAAAAATTTTATGTAAAAATATTATAAAAAAATATATATGTAAATATTTTAATGTATTACTAATGTTCCTCTATACAAAATTCCAGATTTTGTTTCAACTGAAATAGTATGACCTATTCCTTCATGTAATAATTTTATAGGTACACCAACTGACATCTTTATATATATATATATTTTTTTTTTTTTTTTAATACATCAACTTAAAAAAAATAGAAGTGATTTATTTTTTTTTTTATTATTATTTCATTAATAAAATAGTTCTTAAGAATTTAAAAAAAAAAAAATGTTGCTTTTTCAAAAAGTTCCCATAATTTAAAAATAATTGTTATTTCTAAAATATGATATATATGAATTCCATGAAATATATTTAAATTTTATATACTAAATTAAAAAAATATATTTTTAATTCATGTTTAAAATTAAAAAAAAAAAAGAAAATTATATAATATTGGAGCATATAATAAAATTTATTTTTTTATTTTTCTTTTGTAAATAAAATACATAAATAATAATGATCTAAAAAAATGTTTTTTAGTAAGATGAAAAAAAAAAAAAAAACAATAATTTTGAAAAATTAATATTTTTTACTATTTTTCTCTCTAAGTTGTACACAATGCATTATTGTTATTATTCTTGCGGTTATTTTTATAAAAATAATTTATTGAACTATTTTCTCAATGCATTTGTATATTCTAATTTTTTATATTAGAAAGACTCCGTAAAATTATATCTATTAATAAATTATTAAAGAGAAAAATTAAAAATATAAATGTAATATGTCACATTTTTAACTTAAGTGAAAATCCTTTAAAGAATGTTAATTTTAAAATTAAGAAGAAAAGGAAAAGATTATAAAAGTTTTATTTTTATGTGAAGTATTTTAAGTGCTAAAAAAAATGAAAAAAAATTATATCGTAATACAAAATAAAACTCATTTTTTCTCATTAAATAGAAAATTAAAAATATCTTAAATATATAAATGTAAAAAAATATAAATTCATTACATAAAAACCAACAAAAAAAAAAAAAAAAAATCAAGATTTTATGAAACATCAAATATATTGAAATATGAGCTTATTAAGACTTCATATATTTTTTTTTTTATTTAAAATAAAAAAAAAAACATAATTCTTCTAATAAATATTTTACTTTAAAAGGTGTGCGAAAACAATTTTTAACGAAAAAATAAAATAGATAAAAACTATCTAAAATTAAAGAAATTAAAAAAAAAATATATATATATATATATATATGAACAATTATTATTAATTTAATCTATATTTATACCTAATATCATCATTTATATATTTCACTTGCATTTCGCACATAAAAAAAAAAAAAAGATAAAATTTTTTCTCGTATAGGCGGCTTGTATGCTTGGTAATTAAATAATTTTATTATTACAAAATAAAAATAATAAAATAAATAGTATTAAAACTCATACATTCGTATTTGTTCGTACTTACATAATATTATTAGTTTATATGTTAAAAATTATGAGTATTAATTATTTACATAAAATTATTTCAAACATTTTCAATGAATCACCTTTTTGTTTAGTTATATATTGTTTTGTTTATTTTATTTTATTTTACTTTTCTTATTTATTTAATTTTTATTATTTTGTCCACTATTTCATTTAAATTATTTTTTTTTCTTTTTTAAATTAAAAAATAATATTAATCCCTTTATGAATTTACACAAAAATTATTATTTCATTTATATAAATGAAAATTTCTCTATATATATATTATAATATTAAAGATTATTTATATTTTTAAAATAATTAAATAACATAAAAATTATTGCTCATATTTTTTCAGAGTTAAAATATATTTAAGATGAAAATAGCTTTTTTTCTATTTTTCTTTTTTATAATATTTGAAATAGGAACTATACTTTTAATATTTTTTTTATAAATGAATAGTGATATTTTAAAGCATGATAGTTTTATTGAGAAACTTCATATATAACGTTTTAAATATTGCAAAACGGAAATTGCATTTTAGCGTACTTGTATTTTTAGTTTTAATAAACACACATTAATAATAAATCAAAGATAACATCAAAAAATTCAATCAATTAATTTTCTATATTATTATTATTCATATTTCCATCATTTATTGTATTATTTGTATTATTACTTTCATAATTATTTGAATTCTTCAAAATGTTCACATCATTATTACGAGTTGTCAAAATATTATTAATAGTAATATTTTCGTCATCATTACTACTATTTATGCTTATATTAATGTCACTACTATTGTTAAGAGCATCTTCATTGCTATCATTATTTTGATTGTTAATCTTGCTATTTGCATTATTACTTTTCATATTATTACTATTATTGTTATTATTACTACTACTGTTACTATAGCTATTATTACTATTGATATTAATATTATTATTACTAATACTATTACTATTATTGCTATCATTATTTACATTATTATTATTATTATCATTAGCACTATTATTATCATTATTATCATTAACATTGTCATTATTATTATTAATACTTTCATTATTATTATTATTATTATTAACACTATTATTATTATTATTAACACTATTATTATTATTATTATTATTAACACTATTATTATTATTAACACTATTATTATTATTATTATTTGAAGAATCATATCTGTTATTAGCATTAATATTCAAATTGTCATTTTGATTCTGATTATTTACGTTTTCTGTAGAACTAATATTATCATTTCCGTTATTATTTAAAATGTGGTTATTTACACATTCAATAATTTGATTAATATTTTCATAATTAGATAATTCGTTATTAATTCTATTATATTCAAAATTATTATTTGTTAATTGCATATTATTATCCATTAATAATTTTGAGGAAAAGTTATCAAGAGTACTTACATCTTCATCTTTTGTTTTTGATAATTTTAAGCATATTGGTAAAAACATCCAGTTTTTTCTCTTCATGTACACATACATAACAGTTCTACCTATTTGCAAAGCAATAAATTTATTTCTTCTTATATTAAAAAAAACAGGTTTTCTTATTTGAATTAATGTCCCAAATTTACTTTTGCAATCTTCTATATAAAAATTTCCATTATGAAATTTAATCATTGCATGAAATCTCGATACAGAAATATCATTAACACGAACATCACTATCATGCCCCCTTCCCATTCGAACATATTTGGTATTTGCTAAACTGACAATATAAAAACCTTTATTTCTATCATTAATTAATTCAATAATTATATATGGTAATTCAGGTTTTGGTATCTCATATAATTCTAAATATTTATTTTGTACATATATATATGTTGGATACGGAAATTTACATAATTCACAATTTAATTGTTTCCAAAAAAAAGAATAAGAAGAACATTCATTTCTTACATTTAATCTTCCTCTCATCCAGGTTCTTAAACAGTTTAAATGAACGTACTTCATTGAACCTTTACATTTGCAAGGTGAAATTAAAGGATTATTTACATCGTCATATTCACATAAGCATATTCTACAATTATATAAACTTGAAATGGAAAAACCTTTTTTACAATGAATAAAAAAGTCTTTCGAATTATTCAGCATTTCTCCTTTTTCTTTATTTTTAAATTCTACATTTTCATAATTATTTATCCTTTTAGTCCCTTTTGAGGAACAATTATTATTATTATTATTGTTTTTTTTATTAATGCTATTACTTCTTAATAAATTTATACTATTAAAAAAATCGTTTCTTAACTTTCCATTTTCTTCATTATCATATATATTTTTCTTATCATTCAGATTCATCTTCTCATCATAATGGTCACAACAATGATTTCTTAATTCCCTATTATTTATATCTTTCACAATAAACTCTTTATTATTATTTCCATTATTACTATTAAAATTATTATTCATAACATTATTATTATTATTATCTGTTAAATTTACATAATTAATATGAATAGGTGAATTTTCTAAATAATTCGTGCTATTGTTTTTATCCTGTAAATTTGTTTCATATAATTTTTTATTTTTATATGTTTGATCATCATGATCTCCTTTATCATTTTTAATACTTTTTGAATTTAAAGAAATTTCTTTTATTTCTATGTCATCATTTTTCATATTTAATGATATGTTCTTATCATGGCAACATCTATTGTTTTTGTGATTACTTTCATTTAAGTAAGATGATTTTATTTCATCTTTATTCAAACCTTTTTCTTTCAATGAACTTGATATTACAAAATCATCCAATATATTATTATAACTATTGTCTGAAACCATTATTTCATCTTTTTTTTTTTTAATTTTATTATTTTCCTCAATATGCCTTTTATGTTCATTGCACTTATTCTTTATGGAGTTATTACTAATATTTAGATTACTATCGTTATGATTATTAATAGGAATGATAATATTATTATTACGGTTATTTGAATTTATATTATATTCATTATCTCCATTATTGCTTAATTTGATATTATTATTATTATCAAAATTTCCGTTATCATTAGATGAACTTATTTCCTTTTCATTTACATTAAATTTAATTGGAGTTAAGTTTTTACATGAATCGTTTGAATTCATTAAATTTCTATATAAATTACTAATTTCATTTTCTTTCATCATAATATAATTTTTATCCATGTTGTTTCTATCATTTGAATCTTCAAAACCATTCATATTATTATTTGTTTCATTACTGTAATTATTATATATATTCTTAATATTATAACTATTTAAATGAAGGTTACTATCTATATTTGAACATTTCGGATAAATATCATTTAATGTGTTATTTTTAAATGAAAATGTGTCACCTATATAAGAATTATTGACTGCATTATTATTATTATTATTATTATTATTAGTTATATTTGAAGATAAAATGTTTAAGGAGTTCTTTTTTATATAAATTCTATTATTGTCACTATTATTTTTATAACCAGAATCATTAGTATTATTACTATTATTTATTGTGCCACAATGGATGCATATATCTTCTGATAAATTGTTATCAAAATTAACATTTCCATTGATTCTATTAATATAATTATTAACAATAATATTTTTTTCAATTAAATTATTTCCTGTAAAATGTTCAGTTTCAGGAGCAACTGTTTCACATTCATCATCATCAAAAGGAGACATAGATTTATTATATTCCTTTTCTTGTTGAATATTAGTTATAATTTTTTTTATTTTTAATTTAACTCTTCCTAATTTGATTACATCATCTTCATGCAACACTGAACTTTTATTTTTTAAGTATTTAACAATTACCCAAAAATTATTCATATCATTATCCGCCATATTATTTTCATTTGATTCATTTATTTTGGTATCACTATTATTTGTATCATCATATATATTTTCAATACAAGGGATTAATTGATAGTTATTGTTTATATATTTTATTTTACATATTAACTTTAAGTTAGTATTATTTAACATAATCTTGCTTATTTCTTCTTCATTTTTTATTTCAACATTTATATCATCTTTTAAAATATAATAAAAATTATATAAACATTTTATTTTAAAACATTTTTTATAAAAATTTTCACTTTCATAATCAAATAATCCATGACTATTATTTATCCATGTATAACAATTAACATTAATTATATAATTTTTTGTCTTTGCACTTCTGTTTTTCTTACCATTTATCATTCTTATCAATTACGGTAATATCTTATATGGTAATTAAGCATTAAATAAAACAAAAAAAAAATATATATATATATATATATATATATATATACATATACATAGAAAGTAAACATTGAAAGAAATTAATATAAAAAATACGGTAAAATAAAGAAAAATAAAAGCATAAATAAAAATAAAAATAAAAATCGAAAATATATTTAAAAAAAACTAAAATTTAATTTAATGCTAAATTTTTATTATAAAATATAAATCAAAATATGTATAAAATAAATAAAAATGGACAAAAAATATATAAAAATAAAATAAAAAAAAGAAATATCTTCTTTTTTTTTTTTTTAAATGTACTTCATTTATTTTTCTTATTTTACTTTATACTTATAAATAAAAAATATACATTTTTAGATAAATGCGTATCGATAATTCTTTGTAGAATTATTTAAATGTTAAACATAAAATTTTAAATATTACATAAAACTACAAAAATGTAATTTATACATATATATATTGGAATTAAAAGAATACCTTATTATATTTTAACTTAATACTTATTTTATTAAAATTTTTTAGTTATATTGTTCTCAATTTTCCCTATTAAATTATTTTTTTATTTATATGATAAATACTGTGATGTTAAGCGTGTGTGTGCATGATATACATATATCTTTTTCTTTTTCCAATTTATCTGCTCTTATAATATTCCAATTTTTATTTTATTATAGGATTATACACAAGTTAAATGTCTTATGAAAATGAACAATACATAAAAAAAAAAAAATAAAATAAATTGATTAAATAAATAATATGAAATAATTTTATAATACATATAAAAATTATAAATGTTTAAGCAATAAAAAAAGAAACTAAAATATCCAAAAACTCTTTGCACATAAAAAACAATTTTACAATCAAATTAAATTGTTCTATTTTTTACATTTATTAATTCATGCACAAAATATACATATACATATATACATGTATATATATATATGGAATAGTATTAAATATTTTTGATATGAAAAAGTATTTTTCTTTTTATTAATATAAAAAAACGTATAAGAATATAATGATAAATTTTGAAAATAAAAAAAAAAATTGAAAGTATAAAAAGTTAGTTTCTTATATTTATAGTAGATATTTCATCTTTTATTTTTATAGAAATGCAAGCATTTAATACAGAATGTAGAATTCAAAAAAAAAAATTAAAAAAAGACTTAATCTTTTATACAAAAAAATGTAATTTCACAAACATAGTATATATATATATAATATACATGTGAATAAATGAAAGTTCAAGTGAAAAAAATAGAAAGCTATTTTTATCAGATCAAAACATTTTTTTTTTATTTATGCCTACTATGAGCAATATTTTTCAAAAGTATAAATATGTATATATAAATCTGTATAATAAAAAAAAAAAAATTTATTTTAAATGAATTTTTTTTTTTATAGAAAATACATAAATATAAATACGTCCCATATTAAAATTGAATGAGTTAAAAATTTTTTTTTCTTTTAAACAATGTTTTATAAAAAAAAGGAAAAATTAATAAAATTTTTGCAAAATCCAATATTTACAAATTTTTATTAAAAAATTAAAGGTTAATAAAAAATTTTTTTTATAAAAATGAACTTTATGCAATTATGAGATAAACCAAAAAAATGTTCCTATAAAAAAATATAGAAAAGTTTTAACTTGTACATAATTTCTTTTTTGTACAATTAAAAAAAACAGATATAAGAGCAAAAAATTAGAAAAGGAAATTTTTACTAGTAAAATGATCTTAAAAAATATAAGAAAAATATGAAATTAAATTATGTAATGTTCTTAATTTTTATGTTTTAATTCTTATAGTAATGTACAATGCTATTTCAAAATAAGAAAAAAAAAAATTTGAATGCACTATATATTTGAAAAATTAGAGAAAGAACTATATGATACGTTCTTTTAATTCAAAAAAAATATATTAAGAGTACTTAATTTATAAAAAAAAAGTATATATTTTTAAGAAATGAGTTTTTTTAATCTTTGTTTTATTATATATATAAAACATTATAAATTTTTTGTCGCAACAATTGCTCATAATTATATAAGGAAATGAACATAAATTTCTAAAAATTAAAAATACAAATTAAGAATATTAGCAATATATACTATATAGCATTAAAAAGATAAAGATTAACTGTTGTATAAAAAATATAAAATGAAACATATAACCAAATTTTTTAAAAAGAGAATTTTTTTTCTTTTTTTTTTTTTGTAATAAATATATAAGGGTATATAGAATATTTTTTCTGGTTCCACGTATGTATATATATTGAGTATTGTATTTTATTTATATATCACCAAAAACATTTATTTCACTCTATACAATAAATAATTTAACTTTTTCTTTATATATTTTATATGGCATATATAAAAAACTTTTTATTTTTATTTTTATTTAAAATAATAAGGCTATTATTGAACAATGAAATATCGTTTAAAATTTTTTAGATCTTTGTTCAAAAATTTAATAAATTTTTTATTTAAAAAAAAAAAGTCATAAATGAAATATGTCTTACTAGCTAGGTCACATTTTCTAATCTTTAACATATATAAACATTTTTTTTTCAAAGATTTTCTCTTTATAATATATTTAATTTTTATTAAAAAGAATTATTCATTATGAAATATATATATATAAATATAAATAGTTAAAAAAAATTGTCTATTAAAGAATATTCAAAGGAATAAAATACAATGAAAAAATTATTGTTCATATGAAAGTTACAAAATATTTTTTTTATTTTAATTTTTTGTTTCAACTTTTTATATAAATTATTTTTTCATTTTTCCCTATTCGAATTAAAAATTACTAAAAAAATTTATTTTAAAATTATGGATATTATAAAAAATTATTTTATAAATTTTTCTAAAATAAGGAAAATAGAGAATATATTTTAAGTGCAAATAATTTTGCACCTTTATTTTTTTCAGTGCTTCCATTATTTTATTTTATTTTATTTTATTTATTTTAAATTGAAAAACGTTAATAAGTTATTAATAATTACATAAAATAAAGATGAATGAAAAACTTATTCTTATATTGAAATTATTTTTCTTTTTTAACATTACAAATTTTATTGAAGGTAATTTAATTATTTCAGCCGAAAAAAGTGGTAACAATTTAAAAAAAAGAAAGAAATTCATAATTTTCCCTGAAAATTAAAAATTAAGTTTATATATGTGTAATTTTTTTGTTTTTTTTAAGAAAGTGATTATATTTCTTTAGATGCGAATAATATAAATGATTTCATTGATATCAAGGAAAATAAACTTTTATTTAATTTAACATGTAAAACTTCAAACGCATTAAGTAATATTAAGGATAGCTTTTTAAACATATTATATTCTATAGGTATACTATACAAGTGATAATTATATTTAAAAATCTCTTTATTAGTATTTTTCTTTTGAATATTGAAGTGTTTTTTTATTAATATTACTTTTTTAAAATTATATTTACCCTAATATATATATTCTAATAATTTTCTTTCTAGATGTATTTGATGCATTTAGACTTGAAGATTTTAATTCTGATGATGTGGAGAAGATTGAAAAGGAAATTGAAAAGACGTGGGACAAAGAAAATAAAGAGTTTCTTTTTGAAACTAAAAAGTTAATACAGAAGTATAAAGACAATGACGTATTTATTTTACAAATTGGTTTAAATAGTGTATCCTCCTTAATTCTTAACAAACATGAAAATGTAATATTTATAGAAGAAAATAAGAATATTTGCAAAAAATACTTTCTTCATAAATCTAACAGGTGCTTATTGCTCTTGAAAGGAATGGAATTTTATTGTAAAAATAAAAACCAATCTACTGAAAATTATTATAACGATGTATATGAGACATTAGATCTAATTACGAAGATATATCAAAATAAAAACAATCAAACAATAGATATTATTATTATAAGCCATAAATATCCAGTAGCTTTACTTTATTATGTATATCCATATTTAGATTCATCGACACTTGTTATTTTAATGGATAACTTAAATCATAAAATGAAAACAGCCATTTTTGAGTACTATAATTTTGTTGGAGAAGCTGAATTCACAAAAAGTTTTGAAAAACAATATTTTAATAAATATAATACAAAAGACAAAGATGAAAACGAGCATGAGGGAGAAGATTACAAACTAAATGAAGACATATACATTTATAATAAAATGAAAAAATCTCCATTTTATATTGTTACATTACATCCTAAAGTGTTACTCAATCCACCAGAAAAGTATTATGAAAATTTTATTTCTGACGAATATACTTCATCATATGAGACAGAAATAACTCGTTTAATAAATGATATAAAAAAAATTCTAGTATCAAATAAAAAATTTTATGATAAGCATAAAATAGAAGTTTCTAATTACTTTACTATTATAAATGACTTTGAATTTGATGATGATAGCAATCATTTAAAAGAGGAAATAACAAATATATTAACTTTAATAATTAATGCATTTACAAATGTTAATGGCATAGATGAAAATAATTATGAATTTGCTTTACTTAAGTTAAAAAATATATTTGAAATTATGCTATTATACGTTTATGAAAATTCAAAGTTCAAAGCTCTTTTTAAGCCTTTAATTGATTTTTTTAATTTATATATAAATAAAAATGATCATAATTACATTATATATCAACATCTCGTCTATGGATTAATTCAAAGTTCATTTGAAGTGGAATCATATGAATTAAAAGAATTACTATTTCTCAATATCCTACGAGATGTATCAAAAAAAATTAGCAAATTATCAATCAATGAAGTCATTGATTTAGTTATTAAACTAAATATGATTCTTAAAAAACTTAGGTCAAGGGAAGATATTCAGCATGTAAAGGAGTATGCTAAAAGGTATTTTAACGTGGATTATATTAATAACGAGTTATAATTAATGTGCTTCTTACTATAATATATTTTTTTATTTAAATCTTAAAATTATTAATAAAATTAAAAAAGAAAACAATAGAAAATCATATATAATGATATATTTCTATTTTATAGAATATTCTCAATATACATTTCACTAAAATTTCTATAAGTATCATACCGATTATCTTTTACTAAAAATTTTAGTCTATTTTTAATTTAATTTCTTTTTTCTCTCTCTATATATTTTATTTAATATATATAGTTTTAATGAAACATAAGAAATTATATTTTTTATATGATATGATATGATATAAATATATAACAAATACGATAAAATTAAGTTTATATATTTTTTTTTTATTATAAATATACTTATAAAATGTATTTATGTATCTACATTTCTATAGCTTATATGTTTAATAAATATAAAATTTTAAGGTAAATGCATATATTTGAAAAAGTATTTTTTATTTTCTTTCTTTGAACAAATAAAAATTGAAAAAAATGTCTTCTAGCAAATATACTGAAAAATAAAAAAAAAGATAACTTCAAAAAGTGTTCTTAAGTTTTTTATTTAATTTTAAGATTTTTAATTTTTCTTAATGTATCTAATTATATAAATTTTCTTTTTTAGGGATATAAAAAAATAAAAAAATTTAAATTCTAGCAAATGATAATTAAATAAATTATACTTTTTTAAATGAATAAAGATATTTTATATAAAAATAAACAATTTAAATGTATGCCTACAACATATTAACCATATATAGAAATATACAATTCATTTTTTGTATATTTTAACGAATATAATTTATATAAAAATCATAGGAACACAAAATATGTGTCATTAAATAAATATGTAATTTAAAAAAAAAATTAACAAAAAAAAAAAAAAAAAAAAGAAAATATATATTCTATAAATAAAAAAAATATTTGATTTATAATGAAAATACATATATTTAAGTGTAAAACAAATTAAAACAACAAATTCAAAAAAAAAAAAAAAAAAAATCATTGAAGAAAGCTAAAATGATTCACATAATTTATATATCTATTTATTTTCTTTTTAATTTATACATAATAAATTAAATTATTTTACTTATCTGCATATTTACATAATATTTTTTAAATAATAGAAGAATTCAAATATGCATAACACGGGGTTAAGAAATCAAGGAGGTTCAAATAAAATTGTGCAATCGCATAAATAATACAATTTACAATTTATTTAAACTCACAACCATGAAAGACAAAAAATATAAAATTAATTTTATAGAAATGATAAATAAAAGAATATTTACTATTTAAAGAGAAACAATTTAATTTTATTCTATGTATAAATAATTTATTTTTGTAAATAAAAAAAACGTTAATTTCAATTAAAGCTTAATACCATGTTTTAGTTTCAGGATCCCAAAATACATGTTGAGATGGATAAGTTGGTGCAGGATATTGTGGTAATAAAGTAACTGGACAAACAGGAACAATTTTTCTTGTGTATTCACTTCTATAACTACTTTCTCCTTCAAATGCCAGTGGTTTCACTAATTTAGCTTCTTGTTTTGGTGGTAAAACTGGTAATGGTTTAGGTCCAAATTCACTTCTATAATTAGTTTCTCCTTCAAACGGTAATGATTTAGGTGGTTTCTGTTCTATTCTTGGTGGTAAAACGGGCAATGGTTTTGGTCCAAATTCACTTCTATAATTACTTTCACCTTCAAACGGTAATGATTTGGGTGGCTTTTGTTCTATTCTTGGCGGTAAAACGGGCAATGGTTTTGGCCCAAATTCACTTCTATAATTACTTTCACCTTCAAACGGTAATGATTTAACTAACTTAGTTTCTGATCTTGGTGGTAAAACTGGTAATGGTTTAGGTCCAAATTCACTTCTATAATTAGTTTCTCCTTCAAACGGTAATGATTTGGGTGGTTTCTGTTCTACTCTTGGTGGCAAAACAGGCAATGGTTTTGGCCCAAATTCACTTCTATAATTACTTTCACCTTCAAATGGCAATGATTTGGGTGGTTTTTGTTCTATTCTTGGAGGTAGAGTGGGTAGTGGTTTTGGTCCAAATTCACTTCTATAGTTACTTTCACCTTCAAACGGTAATGATTTAACTAATTTAGTTTCTGATCTTGGTGGTAACTGAGGCAATGGTTTAGGTCCAAATTCGCTTCTATAATTAGTTTCTCCTTCAAACGGTAATGATTTAGGTGGTTTCTGTTCTACTCTTGGTGGTAAAACGGGTAATGGTTTTGGTCCAAATTCACTTCTATAATTACTTTCACCTTCAAATGGTAATGATTTAGGTGGCTTTTGTTCTACTCTTGGTGGTAGAGTGGGTAGTGGTTTGGGACCAAATTCAATTCTATAATTACTCTCACCTTCAAACGGTCGTGGTCTTATTATTTTAGGACATCTGTGAAAACCACATGTACATATTTCATCTACGCATAAACCATATTTTTTTGAGGGAGAATCTTTTCTTCTTTGTTCACTATTTTTATCTAAAGATAATCTTCTATGTTCATATGAACCTGGTTCATTTTTTATATTATAATCTCTCATATATTGTGAATAATTAGAATCATTATTATTTTGCTTTTCATCTACAAAAAAATTAAATTGTACCTTTGGTTTCTCTGCAGCTATCTCCATTATTATTATTATTCTTTTTATTTCTTATTACAAATAATTAAAAAAATATGAGATAATAATTCCAATAGAAATTGATCAATAATAATGTATATTAAAATATTTTATTAAAATATATTTTTATAAATAAGATTTAAAATAGAGAAAAAAAAGAGAAAATTGTATTGCCTTATATTGTAAAGAGCAAATTAATGTTTAAATAGTATTAAATTAGAAGAAAAAAAAAGTTTTCTTATATATAATAATTTATGGAACAAAAAAAAAAAAAAAAAATAAAATAAAGAGCTATATTAATAAGGAAATTAAAATAAAATCTCACAATGTTTATATATTAATATAAATACATTTATTTCTTACAATATTTTTGTAAAATACTTTAATGCATAAAAAAATTTATATATATATATTTATATATATATTTGTGAACACTCGACTAATTAACTTACTAAACAAATATTAACGTTAAAAATGGGCAACATACTTTATGCATTATATTTGTATATACTTATATATGCATAAATATTTGCGTGCACTTTTCTATATGTTGTGTGTGTATATATTTAAAATAAAAAAAATAAAATAAAATAAAATAAAAAATAAAATAAAATAAAATAAAATAAAATAAAAAATATGTAAAATTAAAATTGTGTTCATCTAAAATAATGACTTGTTAATAAAAAAAAAAGAAAGAATTGTAACTTCAGTAATATTTTTTTTTTCATGAATAAAACAAAATATTTCCAGTGTCACAAAATTAGAAGCATTTAGTTAAAACCTATAGATACTAAAGCTAATGAATTTCTTTTTATTTATATCAACAATGTAAAATATTGGATCCAATAAATGTGGCCAATTTTTTTTTTATTTTCCTCTCGACCTTCATTATTTTAATGTAAAAAAATAGAATTATTGTTTCAAAGAATATTTAGTGCAAGTGTATAAAAAATCAGAATTTTTTTCCTGTTTTTTTTCCTTCTTTACATATTTGACTTTACTATTCCGTAAGTCACACATTTTTTTTTTAATTGGCTTCTTAAAGTACACACTTTTAATTTTTTTTCATAATTTACAATATAAAAATTACATTAAGATGGTTTGTTACTAATTTCTTAATATAATAAAAGAATTTGCATACTTTTGAATAATTTTGTATTTCAAACTTGAAATATAATTAATATCCTTTTTCTAAAATATGAAATCCCCTTAAATGTTTTTGCATAGAAAAATCTTTAATTCTTAGAGATATTATATAAATTAGAAGCTCCATTTATAACATTTTTTATACCATTTTAAAATAGTAACAGTAAATTTCACAATTAATTCATATGCATAGATTTAAAATTAGGAACTTTATTTTTCCTACTTTCTTAATAATTAAAATATAGGAATTTATAATTTAAAATTTTTCTTTTAACTAAAAGAGCTTACGTATTTTTTTTTTTTTTTTATTTATAAAAATACATATTATGTTTATACATTTAATTATTGGGTTATCTTAAAATGAGAATAAAATTATTTATTTATTTTTCTCCCATGAAATCTTACCAAAAAATAAATTTTCAATTGATGAAGTATTTTATTTTTTTAATGAGAACATATGTCTAAACTATAATTATTATAAATAATTTTATTAAATAATGTTCTTTTTATATAGATAAATGAGTTTATAAAAAACTAAATAAAAAATGTGGCTTATATATTTCTCTTTAAAAATACCAAAACTGTTTATAATGGAATCGTTTTTCAAGAATTTTTTTTTTTTTAATATACAAATGTAACACAAAAAAAAAAAAAAAAAAAAAAAAAAAAGACAATTTAGTTTAAAACATAAAGATAAAATTCATAATTACTTGAAGTTTAAAAAAACAATTGGATTATAATATTATTTATACAAATAACTTTTATTAATAACTAATTCCACAATTTTGTGGAAAAAAATGAATGCAAGACACTTTATGTAATCAAAATTTAAAAATGAAAAAGTAAAATAAAAATTATTAATATCAAAACTAATTTATGTTTAATGTTTTCTTAATAAAAAAAAAAGTTTCTTTTATTATTCCTCTTTGTAGTTTTAACATATATATACACATACAAATGATTTATTTAAAATAAAGGTGTTTTAACAATTCATTTAATATTCCTTATTTTTATAGGGTACTGATCTGCCATCATATGTTGTTCTTTTATTCATACCAATTGAGTTCTTCATGTTTTTAAAGGAATCATTTCTAAAATTATTTCTCTCGTTATTATAATTTTTATTATTATTATTATTATGATAATTTACACTTGAATTATAATAATTATTTGAAAAAGGTTTTTCGCTTTTCTTTATATAATTATTATTATGAGTATTGTATGAAATTTTATATGGAGATTCATAGTTTGCACCACTATCTTTGTTATATAAATTTTTTTGATTCACATAATTGTGATAATTATTATCTTTTTTATTGTCATACATATAAGTAGAGCTATTTTTTGGTAGTTTGTATATGCTTGAATTTCTATGAGGTGCAGGAAAATTCTCATTATAATTTAAATTTTGATAGTTTTTATTATGATGATGATAGTTTTTTTGAATGTTCATATATGAACTGAAATTTACATTGTGATAATTATGCATGTGCTCCTTATTCTTATTATTATAATTCTGATTATTGTTCGTCATATTGTCATTTAAATACATGTTTGAATTATAATGTTTGTAGTTTATAATTATACTATTTAAATTATTAGCCTTTGAAAAGGAATATATTTGAGGATGATTAGCGCTTAAACTATTTAAAATCATTCTTCTAGCAGCTGATGCATTAAATCTAAGTTTCCTTTCTTCATTATTTATATCAAGTACATTTAAAACCTTTTTTGGATTTATATGATTTGGTAAAAGTGATGATGTATGTTTTTTAAATTCTGGTTGTATAAAGAAAGCACTATTACAAGTTGTAGAGAAATGTGAGGAAAATCTAAATATCTCTTTAAGAATATTTACATCGCTTTCTTCATGCTTGCAGTTCAAATAACCAAATAAATTAACATCTTTCTTAGTATTTATTGGAACTACAATATTCATATTTTTAAAAAAATCATCATAAGAAGAACTATTGTGTATATTTTTTTTTTGTTTTGTACCTACTTCCTTACTAATAGTATTATCCATTTGCTCAATATTCATTTTTTTATTATTTTCTATATTTTTCACTATTTTTCCCTCTAGTTTCTCATTTTCTTTAATTTTTTTTAAATATTTTTTTATTGATTTTGTTATTTGCTTGGATAAAGGATGTGTAGAATCCATATATATTTTATTTAATCCTCTTCTATTTCTTTTTTTTTCTTCGTCTGTTAATAAATCGTGAAGTGGCCTAGCATGTTTAATTATTCTATCTTTATCGACAAATGGAAGCAAAATAACCCACTGGTATTTATACTTTTTTCCATTTTCTTCTTCTTTAAAAGCTTTAGGATAAAAATCAATAATAGGTGATTCATGATGAAGCATTAGATGTCTATAGACTTTTGGTAAGCAATGGCTTGAATGGGATGGCAAAACGCACAACAATTGCTCGAAAGGTAACAAGGGTTCATCTTTTTCAAAATTAAAACTTATATCGTCAATAATTAAATCAGATGATAAGGGAGCATAATAATATGGATAATACCAATGCCACATAGGGCATGATTGAAAATAATAGGCTAATACCCAAGCTAATCCTTCAATATATTTATAAACAACATTTTTAACAAATCCATCTATATAATCAGTTTCATCTAAGTGAAATTTAGATTTATAATATTTTAATCTTATCACTTCAGGGTTTTCATCACAGCCTAATTCTACATCATCTTTTGGATTTTCACATTCATTTGCTTTTTTTATAGCTTCTTTTAATAATAAATTAAATTCATTAATATCATTTAATTTTTTACTTTCATCATAGTCTACGTTACATATTATCTTATTTTTATCAGGATTCTGGACAGTGCTCATTTTACTACTATATTCATTAATATTTTCCTTGTTATCACTTTTATAATAAATATTACTGCTATTTGCTTTTGCCTCTATTTTATTTTCTTTATTATTATTCTCTTTTACTTCATTTATATTGCAATTTACAGTTTGTTCATCTGCTATCTGTTCAGAAATATTGGATGGAGGTCGGACAAGAAAGTTTATACTTTTTTCCCCTTTTTTGTCTTTGTACCTAATATTTCTTATTGGTTGCATGCTTTGAATTTTTGATTCATATAGCATTTTTTTAGAAATAATGCTGCGTGTTGAGGGTTGTTCTAAGGAATTTTGTTCTAGATTACTTTCTTTGGTATAACTACAAAAGTTATTTGTATTTATACAACTATTCTCATCAGAATTAATATTTGTTTTGTTGCTTATAGAATTCTTGTTTTTTTCTTCTTCAATGCATTTTACTCTTTTCAGTGAATCTTTCTGTAACTCTCTTTTTTCTCTTTTTTTTTTGAAGTCATATTGTGAAATAAAAGTCTCTCTTTCAACTTCCGCAATAAAAGATACATATTTAAAAAATGATTTTAAATTTAAAGTACCTTCGTTAATTAAATAGTCACCCAGTGTAGGTAAAACTTTTTGATATAACAAAACTAGTTGGTCAATACTTCCTCCTGCTATAGATATTGATGGTAAATGAGGAAGGAAATCATTTCCACAAAAAAAACAAATGAATATAAAGTCATCAATGCATCTTTCCATATTAAATGAAGAATCAAAAAATAGATCCTTCGACAAATATTCTCTTAATATAGTTAAATCTAATATTTGTAGTTCATTCCAATTTTGATAGTTAAGAGATGATGTATTACTTATATTTACATTGGCATAATTAGGATCATTATATTTATTACATGTCTTTTTTATAGGATTCATAAATTGACTACAAAAATATGCATCTTCTTTATTTTTTAGCATTCCTACATATTCCTTTTTCTTTTCTTTTTCTTCACCTTTTGGGTCCAAATCAATAATTTCTCTCAGAATGTAAAAGTATGGTTCATGACTAGCTAAAGAAAGCATAATCAAATCAGCATCCATTCCATGTATAACATGCCTAGTGTTAGGATCATACCCTTTTTGTGCTCTTTGAGATTTTATAAAATTAAAAATTTTATGTTCTCCTTCCCCACAAACATTAGAATCAGAAAATATTACAACAATTTTTTTCCATTTTTCATCATTTGTTATCTTATGTTCAATAAAATATTTTAAGGCAATAGATAATTCATGCATAAATTGAGTCCCTGGGGTTATTACGTTACTATCCCAATAAGAAGACTCTTCTGGAACCATTCTATTTTCTGAAACAAATTTTTCTTTTAATTCCATATATGCCTTTTTTTCAATTTCTGAGCATAAAATTGATTTGAACCTTCTGCTTCTTTGCTGATTCATTTTTGCTTTGGGAGCAACACCATCAATTGCCATATATAAAAGATTCCTTGGTTCAATAACATCAAATAGTCTTTCCACATATAAAAATACATTAAGAAATATTTCTTCATTGCTTTTTGCTCTTTTACTATTATCACTGTGAGAACATAAATGAATAATACCATTCATATCTAAATATAAATTATCGAAGTACCCATTAATATTATCCGAACAGTGTAATTCATCTGTATTATTAACATAATCTCCTAAATCATGAACTTTAAAAAACTCACCATCTTGTTCTATTTTTGTTCTTCTTAAATATACATCACTATCTCTTGATTCATAAACAGATTTAACTATTTTTGGATATCTAGTAACCAACCATCTATAAAAAGTTGGAACTCCCATATTTTTTCTTTTTTTGAATTTTTTTTTTTTTGTTAATGAATTTTTGTAACTTTATATTTTATATATATGCTTTGGTATAAAGTTTTTATTATATGATTTTATTAAAGATCTTTTACTATTTTCTACAAATTCTTTTCTAAAAGTTTTCTTAATATTATAAACTTTTAAAAACGATATTTTTTATTTTTATTTTATTTTTTTGTAAAAGTATCTATGCAGTGTTTTAATTTATTTTGTTTATATATTAATTCAAAAAAATAAACTTTGTTCTATAATTATTCGCGAATTTTTTTGAAGTTATTTTTCTTTATTTTAAATATATCACATATATGTGTATATGTATATATATATATATTTAAATAATTTTTTTGCATATCTTAGTTATATCTTGCTTTTCTTTTTATAGTTCCATTTTCTTCATTACTGAAATATTTATGCAATAAATTATTCATTTATCTTGGTGTGTCACATTTATATATATGTGTTCTCAAGAATATTTAAACTGATTATTAAAACTAAAAATTAAAAAAAATAAAATAATAATATGTTAACATATTTTATAATAAGATAGTTTTATAATTGATTTTTTTTTTTTTTTTTAAATATAAATGTTTTGCTTCTAATGGAGAATAAAAAGATAGCTTCCAAATCTTATAAATATATATATATACATATAAAAATAAAAATAATTCTTAAGATATTTTTCTTAAAAATACATTTACAAAACCACATAATTATAAAAAAGATATGTATAAAAAATAAGTTATTACTCTACAACTTAGATAACTTTTTTTTATCATAATTTTTTTTCAAGAGTTAAAAAATACCAGCAAGAAACTGTATGCCTGTTAATAATGCTATAAGCTTTTTTGTCAAACAATTTCGTCCAATAAAATAAAATCTTCACTAGTTTACTTTTTATATTAAAATTTAATATTATCGATTAATTTTATTATGATATGTTGAATACATTTTTCTTTTTTATTATTATGAAAAAATGTATTTGGTTTTAAGTTAAAAAAATTAAGCCTAAATATATTTAAATAATAGTTAATATAAAAAAAAAAGTTTCATTTTTTTAATTTACTAAAATTTAATTCAACTTATAACTTTGTTAAATATATGTATTTTTTTTCTTAATAAAAAAATAATTTATTTTAATGAAAATAAATTTTTATTTATATTTTACTTGATTTATCTCATTTTATTCTATCCTATATTATATATATAAGCTTTGTTTTATTTTATTTCATTTAATTTTTTTTTATTCATAAAAATTTCATAAAAATTTTTTTTTTTTTTTAAGCAAATAATTTTATTTAATCAATGACACGCATAATTAAAAAGAATTAGGAATATAAAAAGTTTAAGTAAAATATTACAAAAAAAAAAAAAATTTAAGAGTTTTAATAAATTTTTTTATTTCATCTGAACGTTAAAATTGGAATATTCTAATAAGCCAAGGAAGTGAAAAAAAATAAAATAAAATAATATAGTTTTCATACGAAAGTAATATTATAATTTTTTATATGTTAAAACAAGTAGCATATTATCTTATATAAAAATAATTTAACAATTTAGTATTAAATTATTTATATATAATCTTTTTATTTGTTATATTTAGTAATGAATATTGAAAAGGCTGAAATAAACTCCAAATTAATAGAGCTTTCTAAGCAAAATTTAGAAGATGTAAAATTTATATTTAAGCTTATATAAATATCTTTATAGTAATTCATTCATTTCTTAAATATTTTCCTTTTATAATTTTTACAGAAAAGTAAAAAAGAATTAGAGCTCAAGCAAAAACATGAGTAAAAAATATTTTAGATAAATTTTAAGAAAATTGTGATATGAAATTTAAATATATAAATAATAAATATTCAATTTTTTTTTAATTTTATGAAAATAGGGAATTATTAGAACAAAGAAGAATTATATTAAAATCGTTGTTAACTCCAGAAGCTCATGCAAGATGTATCAATATATTTTTAAAAAAAGAAAAGAAAAGAAAAAATATATTTGCATAATAATACTATTAACTTTTTTTTTTTTTTATTATAAAGTGTCTAGGATTGCCATTGTAAAAGAAGAAAAAGCTAGAAAAATAGAAGATATAATTATAAGAGTAATTAAAAAATGAAAAATAAAAGTTTTATTTTTTTCATTATTATTGTAAATTATACCTAAATTTATATATTTTTGCTGTTATTATTAAAATTATTAAACAAATATTTCACTAACATGAATGATATTAAAAAATACATATACAAAAAAATATATAATTGGAATATTTTAAATTAATTTATATCCCCTTTTTTGTAGAATAGTCAAATGGGCTTATTATATAAAAAAATTGATGATGATCAATTAATTAAAATTATAGAGGTTTATATAATAAATGTATTAAAAAAAAAAATTAATAATAAAAAAAGTCATATTTTTTTTATTTTTTTTTATAGCAAATCAGTGAAAAAATCTATAAGAAAGAACCTGTAATTGAAGTATGTTGTTAAAAATAATTTAAGATAGAATATGGATAAATAAAGTTTTTTTTATTTTTTAAGAGATTCATTATTTGATTAATTTTTATATTTCTAATATTATTATTATTATATATATATAACTTATTTTATTTTTAGATTAGAAGAAGAAAACAATTTGATGATGACGATGATTTTAACGAAGAAGATTACATTTAAAATACAAATTAAGGAAAAATAAAAAAAAAAATAAAAAAAGGAATAAATAAAATTAAATAAAATAATTTAGATAAAAGAATTTGTTTTAATTTTCTGATATATAAATAGAATACAGTATATATATGAAATATAAATTATGTTTTTTATGTTTTTTTGTTATATTTAAGAAAAAAAATTTCCTTAAAAATATCTCTAATTTTTTGACAATGTTTTTTCTTTTTTTATAAAAATAAACTTTTAATTAGTACATAAATTTTTAAAATATTTCAATAAAAAATTTTATTCTAATTCATTTTTGTTTCTTTATATATATATATAATATTTAAGTTAATTTATTCTCGTTTAATACTATTAAACTTGCAGAAGTAAAAAAAAAAATTTAGGTAATTTAAAAATTATAATTGCTACACTTTTTTTTTTTTTTTTTTTTAAATTTCACAACAAAATAATTTTGATAATATTTTGCATAAAATTAGAATATTTTATTTTAAAATTTATTTTACAATTTTTCTAATAAAATAATATTTTACGTAGAAAAAAAAAATAACAAATAGATATACACACACATTATTTTTATTTTATGCAATCTTGTTCCTTTGATTTTTATGAAATGCTATAATGAAAATTGTAATATTCATATTATTTGTATTTCACTCTACAATTTTCGAAACATTGACTAACAATATATATTCTAATTTTTCTTATTCTATTTGTCATAAAAATGATGTATATTTAGGTGATAATTTTTATTTTCTTAAGAAAAAGAAATTTGTTTTATACGATGTAAATATAGGTGAAGGCTTTAATGTATACTTAAAAAGATAAAAATGAACAAATATATATATATATATAGTTTGAATAATAAAAAAAAAGTAAAATTTTTTTTTATAAATGATAATTTTTCTTTAAATTATTATTGTTAATTAACTTTTATATTCTTTTTTTTATTTATTATTATAGTTACAAAAAGAAATTTTATATAGAGTATCATTAATAATATATTACTTAAATAAAAAAGACAAAAATAATATATATTATTTAGTTTTGCCACCTTGGTGTTATTTAACTCATTGGAATAATAAGTCGCATAAAAAAATAAAGTGGGATTTCTTTTTTAATACTAAAATTATTCAAAATGTAATACCCGTAATAGAATTTTCAGATTATAGCAAATTAAATGGTGATAATACTGATTTTATTATTTCATTTAAGTTTAGGTTCAATAATGTTTTACCAAACAAGGGAAGCTTTGATATTTTAAATTTTGACAAATGCCATATTAATGGTTTTAATTTTAAAAAAAATTGCAAAACATGTGAAAATAAATATTCAGTTACTTATTCAGGAAACTGTACAAATATTAAAGCTAAAAATAGTGAATGTTATGAACATAATTTGATTACTAGTTCGTTTGCTAGTGATATTATATATAACTTGTTCTTTTATGATATAAATTCTGTTTTAATAAAACAAGGATCAAACATACTTGTTCCTTTTGTTAACGACTTGTTTGAAAATAATCTTGAAGATATTTTGTTATTCAGTGAAGATTTGATACATGAAGGAAATAACTATATAAAAGAAATATTAAAAACTAGTAATTATTTAAGTGCTCATTTAAGATATACCGATTTTAGAAATATTTCTAATTATGATATTCCACCAATTAATATTTCTATTTTTAAACTCTTATATATTATGTTTATAAATGAGAATGACAAAATTTTTATTACTACTGACGAAAAAAAAGAAGTTCAAAAAATAATTAATACAGAATTTGTTGAATTTAAGAATTATTTTTATTTTTATGAAAATAAAAATTATCACGAAGGAAAAGTTGCTATAATTGATCAGTGGATTTGTATTAATTCAAAAGTTTTTGTTGGAAATATTTTTTCAAGATATAGCCTACATATAAAATGGGAGAGATATTTAATAAATAATATATACGATGAAAATAACTTAGATTTGTGTGGATATGATATTAACAATAATAAACAATTAAGAAAAAATTATAAAAAAATTAAAGATATATATAATAAAAAAGCTTTAATGAAGTTGAAACATATATATAATAATTTTTCAGAAAAAGATAAGAAATATATAAACATTTTATGTTTTGATTCTTCTACGCATTTTCCTAAAAATATAAGTATATATAGACTAAAATATATTAACAATTTATAGTATATATATATATATATTAAAATATAATTACAACTTTTTTATAAAATGTAAAAATATTAATTGATAAATATTAATTTTTTTAACAAATAAAAATAATCTTAAAATAATATATTGTTTAAAACTAAAAGAAGAATATTTAAAATGAATTTCTTCTTAATTATTTTTCATAAATTTTTATTATTGTTTTTTCATTGTCAAAAAAAAAAGGAGAAAAAGAAAAAAAATGAAGGATAAAAAAAAAATAAAATTAATGTACTATATACATATGCTTAAAACAAAAAAATTATTATCATAATAATAATAATTTTTAATAAAAATATAGAATAAAGAAAAACTTACTAAAAATAAAAGTAAAAATGTAGCAATAACAAAAAAAAAAAAACAAAGTAATAATAATAAAAACATAGTAAATATTTATGTGTAACTAATATAATGAAAAGTTCTCATTTATGATAATAAATATTAAAAAAAATAAATTATTTTAATTTTTCAATAATTAGAAAATAAAATAATAAAAAAAAAAAAAAAAAAACATAAAAAGACAAAATTTTTAAGAAATTTTTTTTAAAAAATCCTATTTATTTTTATCTTAGACTTAATTTAAAATAAATTTAGGTCAATTTTTATTTTCATGAGATAAACCAGAATAAATTCTTTAAAATTTTCCATTTCTTTTTTTTTTTTTTCCTATTAATTATAATTAACGCTTGTTACATTATTTATATGTTTTTATTGTCTTTTCATGAAAATTTAAGTTGCTTTTTGAAAATGAAATATTTATCATTTATAAAAAATTTTAAATATTATGTTTCACTTTAATTTCCATAACATTAACTAATAGAGAAATATTTTTCGCAATGATTCATCTTATCTTTTATTTTAGTACTATCATTTTTAAAAGAATTATTTTCATGAATATTTTCAAGATTAGTTAAATTAGATAAATACTTAAATTCATTTATCTTGTGATTATTATTCTTATCATTAACTGATTTTGAAGCATTACTAAAACATTGTACTTCTTGAATACCATCTTTGCATCTTTGTTGCTCATAAATATTTTCTGTGTTAGTTATTTTTTTTTGTAAAATTTGGTTACATACAATTTTTTCGTTATCTTTAACTTTTATAATATCCTTATTTTTTGAATCAAATATATCTTTTAAAATTTCAGAAAAAATAAAATTTTCGTATATTTCATTCATAACACGATCACAGTAATATATTGATTCATATTTGCATAATGTATATATTTGCCTAAGAAAAAAATAAATAGTGTTTAATTTACATAGAAACAAAGTATATAAGAAAAAAAAAAAATTGACTAGAAATACGAATAAGATATAATATATTCCTTTATAATTTAATATATTTAGTAAATTTAGTTTAGATAATTCATAAGATGATGCTAATGGAATTACATTATTATAATAATAAACTGAAATTAAAACATAAAAATTTAATATTAAATTAATAAATAAATTAATTAAATATGGGAAGAAATAAAAAAAAAACTTTATATAATTTATTTTTGTTTGACATTTTTGTAACATTAATGAGTGAATATAATTATATTTATATTTCATATGTATATTTATGTCATAAATATTAGAATAAATAGAATTTCCATAAATATTATAAATGCTTTTTCTATTATCATTAGAATATTTGTACATTTTATCAGTAGTTATATAATTTAATTTTTTATAAAAATCCTCATTTTTCATATTTATTACTGTCGAATATTTTTTACTCAATATATTTTCATTTTTTTTATAAGTATTATCTAATTCATATGAATGTCCATCTTTATATATATTAGGAGTATCCTCATTTTTTATGAATGTTTCATAATTGTGATTTGTATATGTATCTTCATATTCACAGTTTTCTTTATTTATATATTTAAATATATTAGTAAATTTATTAAATATATTATCAGCATATAACAATATAATATTATCAAAGTTGTTATCTAAATTATAAAATATTTTCTTGCATCCTTCAATTAATATTTCAGTATTCCTATATATTTCTTTGTTTTTTTCTTTTATATAAGTATTGTATAATGATTGTATAATTATTAAGCACATAACATTAATATGATGTGCTAAAATTTTATAAGAACAAAATAACAAATAAATATTTAGAATGCTATAAGTAAGAACATAAAAAGTAAAAAAAACATGAAAATTTATTTCATAGAAAAAATAATTATTATAAGCAATGGGAATTTTAATTAATGTTTGTAATCGAAATAATAAAAATACATTTAATAATAAAAAAAATAAATATACTAAGAAAAATAAATTTCTTTTTCTACTTGTATAAATAAAAAACAAATTTCCATTTTGTTTCTTTTCGTACTTAACTATATACTTTAGATTGTTGTATATTTCATAAAAATGAATATAATTAGAAAACGGAGAATGATCAAATAAATTATTTTTTATGTTGTATAATTCATTCAAAAGAAGTTCCTTATTGATATTTAGTTCTTCATTGTATATACCTTTTTTTTCTATATCATTATCACTAAATTTTTTATTTCCTTCAGTATATTTTCTTTCCATATTATTTTGAATTTTTTTCACATAATTTTTTGATTTGTTAAAAAGCATATCCATTTTTTAACTGTGACTTTTTTTTTTTTTTTTTTTAATTTTCTTTTTAACTTTTATGTGTTTATAAAAAAAAAAAAAGATTTCGAATATATATATGTTCTTTCTTTTTTTGTTCTTTATTTTTTCCCCATCTTTTTATTTTTTATTTGTTCTGTTCTTTTTGCTTATTTTTTTTTAATATGAAGTAGTAAAAAAAGGTAACTTAATTCTATTTTATTTATGTTCAAAGTAAAAGACTTGTATTTATTTTATTTATTTTTTTATTCCTATTTCCAATATTAAGTACATTAATTACGCAAATTTCTGAAAATTAGGAAATAGAAATATAAAATATAAGTATACACTATAAATATTGTTGTAAGTATATGAAAATATCAAATAAATTTTTTTTTTTTTTTTTAAATTTAAAAAGAATAAATACACAAATAAAAATTAACTTTTAAAAAAAAAAAAAGAATGATAACAAAATAAATATATTAATTAGTATAGAATTTTGTTTTTATAAAAATTTAATCACGCACTTTTATATATATGTTTTTACATGTGCTTAACTATTATATATTTAAATATATATTTAAAAACGTTGAAAGTGTGTAAAAAGAAAAAAAAAAGAAAAAGAATTACACAAAAAAATTGGTAATTCATAAAAGCTACATCATCAACCGAATAAATATAAAAAAAAATAAATTAAACGACTCTTAAATAACGTTATGAAACAATTGCATTTTACATTGAAAAATTAATAAAATCCATACATTTTTTTTCAATAAATTTGTAATATTAAAAGTATTGTATATTTCATTTTAATACTAAAAGAAGAAATCCTAATTTAAAAAATTTTAATAAATACACAAACTAATAATAAACCATTATTTTATACTTTTTTTTTTTTTTTTTTTCAATCATAGTCATACACCTATCATTAAAAATCGATTAAGATAATTTTTTAATATTTTCATTAGAAAAGGAAACATAAAGTATATGCATAACCCAATTATAATAAAAAGAGGTTTTTAAAAAATATACTTTTAATGCTTTAAAGAATAATAAAAATACAATAAATTCTAAAAATATTAAAGTTACAAATGGATTTTTTCACTATTCCTCGTCTTTTTTTTTTTTCTTTTTTTTTTTTAAATTATAAAATTATTAATATTCTTTTATATAATGGATCTCTGAAAACATAACTATAGTCTTCAATTAAAAGGCTATAAAGTTAACAACCTGAACAGATAAATAATATTTTTTCTAAAATAAAAGTATATAAATATATTGATTAAAATATGTTTTTATTAAAATTTTTTACGAAAAAATATAAATGAATTTTATGTATGTACATAAATTATCATATCAAATATATTTATTGAAGCATATACACATGATATGAAAAATAAAAATATGGGCATAATAAACTTATAAAAAGTGTATAAATAAATATAAATTGTGTTTTTGTATAATTTTATTATTAATACACAAATGACCATATTTTCTTTTTGGTATCAATTTTGTTACTATACAAGATATGCCCAACATATCTACAAGAATAAAACAAATTAATATAATTAAAAAATATATATAAATATATATACAGAATAAACAAAAACAAATTATGATTTAAGTTTAGCAAGAAAATATTATCTTTAAATTTTTTTAATTTTTTCTTTAATACTATATAAATATATATATTTCGAAACTAAAAATTTGATTCCTAATAAAATATTTAAAAATATAATTTGTTTCATTCAAAAACAAAAAAAGAAAAAAAAATGTCCAAAATATCCCATTTTATAAAAAAATATAATAGTAAGGAAAATGAAAAAATAACAGAAAGAGAATTAAATGATAATTTAGAAATAGATATATACAGCTTAATAAATGAAGATAGTTGCTATTCATCTGATAATAGTTATGATAGTTATGTTGAAAAAAGTTTAAATAATCCCATTTCATTAAATATAAATAATTTAACAATTAATGAAAAAAAAATAAATAAAAAAGATGAAAGTTGTATAAATTTTTCAAATAAAATAAATGAACATTCTAATAATAATTTAAGTGAAATATGTGAAAATAATAATGATTCTACGAGTGAAAAAAATGAAAATTATGACTCTCCAAATGAAAAGAATAAGCTGTTAAATGATTTTCTTCATGAAATAAATGAATATGATGATGATCCTCCAAATAAAATAAATGAGCAACTTATTGATAATTCAAGTAAAACGAATATTAGTAATATAATATTATCAAAAAAATCTCATATATTTCATAGTATTAAAATATTAGTTCCCAAATTTAATGAAGCAAATATGCTGAACAGTTCAGACAAAATATTATGTTTAGATTTAAATGATGATTCCCAATATAAATATATTAAAAGAGAGAATGAAAAGATTGATACAGATAATGAGAACAAATGTATGAAAAAGACCATTAATAGTTCTATTGAGGGAGTTGAAAATAATGAAATAACAAATGAATTATTATATATTAATAATGAAAATGTAAATAATATAAAGTCCTTTGAAAAAATTGAGAAAGATATTACGAAAGAAAATATTTTAAATAATATATATAAAAATTTTATAATATATGAAAATAAAATAAAAAAAATTGAGAAAAAAAAAAAAAAAAAAAAAATCTTAAATGACAAAAATCAAATATTATTTGTTCAAAACAAATTACACAGAGATATTAGAATTCAAAAGTATATCTTTATCTCAGAACTATATAATGATATATTAGAAAGCATTAATTATTTTAATGAATTAAAAGTTAGAAAAGCTTATTATTGTTTAAGAGAGGCTTTTACAAAGTATTTTTGTAATAAGAAGCTAAAGAGTTTTATTGAAAATGTATTTATCAGTGAAATATTATATAGATACAAAATTATCAAAAAAATAGAAATAATATTTAATCTAGATGCAAAAAATACATGTGAAGATTTTATTAATTATTCAGTAATTTCAAAGAGGGTGTGCAGGAATTTTGTGTTCGATTTTTTAATTGATTTAAAAGATGTAAATGGGAAAGTATGCTTCATGAAATATATAAATTGTTTAAGTAAACATAACAGTAATATAAAGAATATTAAATCGAGTTCTACTGAAATTAAGGATGATTCATTATTAAAAAATGCTTATTCCAATAAAAGTTTTGAAAATTTCACAACAATAAGTAGTGAAACATTCAGTGAAAATGAAAATAAGAAAAAAGAAAAAGAAAAAAAAAAGAAAAATATTTTAAAAAAAAAAAAAAAAAGAATAAATATTCCTAATAAATCTATATGTAACAAATATATTGATTTTACACATTTCAATGTAGCATTTGATGAAAACGATAATGAGGTTTACTATTTTATAGCAAAAAAAGAATTTAGTAATTTAAAAAAAATTGCTTCAATTAGTAATATTAAGAAAAAACTCTGTAATGAAAATGGAAATGAACGAAGAAATAAAGAAGAAAATAAAATGAATCAATATAAATTTTTATTTAAAAGTGAAGAAAGATGTGCTAAAAATGAAAATTTAGAGAATAACGTATTATATCAAAATGAAGAAAAAAGTGACATAAATACAATTATTTATTTTTATATTAATTTATTAATCCCTTCAAATTTTATATATGTTATTGCTTCAATGACTGAAGTTACTTTATTTAAATCATGGATGCCGTTTTATTCTTTTCCTTTTAAGTAATATACAATCATTTATTATTATTATTATTTTTATTTTTTTTTATATATATAATATAATTTTTTTAAACTAAGGTTTGGAATTAGTGAATGTGAAACATTAAAAGAAAGGGGATTAATAGACAAAATGGTTTACACAAAAATAGCTATGCCATGGATTATAAAAGATAGGTCAGTACTTCAATTCTTTTTTATTTTATCTAATTCAATACTACTATGTTATTTGTTTATATTTTTAGCATTAACTTTTTATATTATACTTATGGTTTTCTTCTTTAATAGGTACTTATTAATGGATGTATGGTTATGTGAAGATTTTCAGTTTTCAAAAGGAATATTTTTATATGCTTCCAACTTCCCTAAAAATTCTGAGATTTCTGTATTATCACATTGCATTATTTTACTCATATTTGTTTATTAACCTTATTATGTTCATTTTTATTATTATCTCTATTATCGCCATATATATATGCTTTTTTTTTTCTTTTTTTTTTTTTAGAAAAATTTTGTTATTAATAGAGATAATTGTATGGAAATAGAAATGACTATTCATGCATTTATCTCCCCTAAAACAACTGAAGAAACAAATGTAAAATGCTATGTTGAAATATCTCCTAATGCGAATCTTAATCAAACCTTCGTTTCTTTTTTAACAAAGTCATTAATCATTTCTTTTTATATTTTAATTTTTTAAATGCCATATCATTCACATAATTAATATAATGTGTTTTTATATATTTATAGGGTTTTTATAAAAAGTTGTATTTCTCATTTTATTAAAGCATGTAAGGAATTCGAAATTAATGAAGAATATAATAATCAGATGAAGAAAAATAACTTTTTTTATGACAAATTAAGAAGGGCAGCATATGAATATAAAATATATGAATAATATAATATGTACATATTTTTACAGCATAAAAAATTGTCATAATATAAGATTTTTATTAGTTACATATAATAGGGATATCTTAATGTTTTTTTCATCTTTTTTTAATAAAATTTTATCGAAAAATTCTGAAAGTATTTTTAAGAATTCAAGCTTCCCATATGAGTTACACCGTTTTCATTACATTTAGTTGCATTACCTCATATAGAATTTAATTTTATTACTAATTTTTATTGTTTTAACTAATTTTTTTAATTTAATATACAATATGAAATATGTTTCTTCTTAAAAGAAAAGAAAAAAAAAATTTTTTTTTATTATTCTTGTTTTAAATTTTATTACTTTTTATAAATTATAAAATTTTTTTTCCCATCCCCTCAACAAATAAAAATATTTTAAAAACAATTTTAAATATTTTTATTAAAGTTATTTGTTTTTTTATTATATCTTTATTAATTTATAATTATATTCAAAATACTTTTTTGGATAACACTAAAAAAATATAATAAGTAGAATGCTCAAAATTTTGTGATTTTAATGTTGTATATATTATGGAATTTTTTATTTATAGTTATCGATAAAATAAAATAATAGGAAGTTAATAATATATATATATATATACAAGTTATAATTATTAATATATTAAAAAAATATATTATTAATCTACATTTGCCTTTTCTTCTGAGATAACATATTATAAATTTTTAAATTTATGTATCTTTTTTTTTTTTTTTAGCTTTTGCAAGGATAAAATTTTAATTTTTTCTTGAAAAAAGAAAAAAAATAATAAATGCATATTATATAAAAATAATTTTGTCTATATTATTTTTTATCAAAATTAAAGGATATAAAAATTAAAACATTTGTATATTATATTTTATATATTTATTTATTTCTTATATTTAACACATAAATTTAGTTATTAATCATACTTCTTAAAAATAGAAGTATTGCATTTAAAAAAAGTGTTAAATATAAAAAATTTTAATTTTTTTTGTATTTTATTTATTCTTCTTTATTTTATTGGTACACTTTTTATGCTTTTTTTTTTTTTGTAATGGAATATGTTTAAATTTTCTCCTTATATTCCATATATATATAAATGTTCAAAAATACAAACTTTGAAAAAATTTTATTACGAAATAAAAAACAAAAATTATATTGACTTAATTAATTTTTCTAAAGGGTTGTATCTTTATTTGTGTAACTATTCTCATAAATATGGTAATTATAAAAATAATAAAATGACTTTTTTTTTTTTTTTTTCAATAGTTTACAGAAATAAAATTATAATATATATACATAAATAATATATATACATTAAATAACTTATTTTTCAGACGAAATATTAACAAATTTTACCAAAATATTATATAGAGATATAGCAAAAAATCAGTTAGTAAGATGTGATAAAAAGGATTTATGCCTTTTAATGCTTTTATATATAAAATGTAAAAAATTATGTAAAAAATTTGTTCTTGAAAAAAAAGTAATTAATTACTTAATTTCTTCTATTGAAGAAAATTTAGGTGATTTTGATGAAGAAGATCTTTCAACAGTTTTAACTTTTTTAAATTGCACAAATAATTATAAATTATACTCAGACAAAAATGCAGAAAAAAATAAAGTAAATGCAAAGATTACAAAACAAATAATTAAGAGGAGTATTCATTACTTACATAATTTTAATCAAATGAAAAATTTGTGTATATTATATAGTTACCTATGTAGAGAAAACATAAGTGTTCAATTACATAATAAAATTTTAAAACATATTTTTAGTGGATTAGACAAATGCGAAGATACAGATTTAACTAATATCGTTTTTAATTTTTATTATATCAACAGTTTTTTTTTCAAAAACTTTTTAAATAAAATATGCGAATATTTTATTTCTTATGAAAGTAAGGTTGAAATAGAAAATAAAAAGAAATCTTATGAAATAAAAGAGAATGTAATAAACACAATTAATAATCACGAAAAAAATGAAAAGAACTATGAGAAGGAAAGTAAACTAAATATATACAGATTAAAGAAAAAAGAACCAAATAACATTATCGAAAATTACAATAATTTTAAGGAATTTTTTGATATTAAATTTGTTATAGGGAAAAGTGGAAGTAGTTTGAAGGATAAAAATTTAAATATAAGTTATTATAACTTATTTAATATTTATAACTGTAATATATTTGTATATAGATTTATAAATAAGTATAATGAAATATTTGAAAAAAAAAAAATAAAAAAACTTGCTGATCAGTGCAATTTTGTTGATAATATTTGGAAAAATTGTAGGATGTTATTTTGTTTTTACACTTATTTTAAATATTATATAAATAGAACAAATTATCAAATAGATATAGATAGTATAAAAGATGTTATAATAAATAATTATAATTTTAATAAAATGAAATTATATGATAACATTTTTACACCTAATAATGTAAAAATATTTATGTATATATATAAAAATGGAATAAATTATCATCATTATTATTTTAATGGATGTAGAGAATTTCTAAATAAATATGCATTAGACATTCTCCAAAAAAATTTAAAAAAAGAAAAAGAAAACGACACAACTAAGTTAATAAATAATGAATATATTAACATTTTATTAAATGTTTTAAATCAGATGAATATACACAATGATAACATTTATAATTTAATAATGGATAATTTTAAAATAAATCAAAATTATTCCTTAAAGACAACTATATTATTACTACAATTTTCTTTTTCTCATGCATGTAATTATGATTATCAAATTCTTTATAAACATGTAATTAAAATAATAGATGATCATATAGTATGTGATCATAATTTTTTCCCTAATAATTATGGATACTTTTTCTTTCCACCTTTTATTTTTAATAATAAAATATATACATTATATATAAAATCATTTTTAAAATGTTGCTTATATTATTTAAAAAAAAAAGAAAATATACAAAGTTACAAATTAAATGATGAATTGTTATATTTTGGTTTATGTTACAATATATTATTATATCAAGAGAAAAACAAATTATTTTTAAAGTTTTTTAAATTAAATGATTTACGAAAAATTTATGAATTTCTTCACAAATTTGAAAAAATAACAAAAAAAAATTCTTCGTATATAAATAATACAAAAACAAAAAAATTAAACATATATTATTTTTTTCTTCAAAAGAATAGCATTAAAAATTTATTAGAATATATTGAAATATCTTTTAGTCAAACTGAAAATATGCATATAAATTTTTTTAATTTCTTTAATCTACATAAAAATTATTCCTATATATATATAAATTATAATAAGCATTACTACATTCCATCAATAGTCCCATCGATAATAATTCAATAGTAAAATATATTCTTTTTTTTTTTTTTTCTTTTTTGTTTATCTCTTCTTTAATTTCTTCCTTTCTTTCCTTTTTTTTTCTTTTTTTTTTAATTATTTTGTAACTTTCTCATAGAAAATTCGTAAGAAAACCAAGTAATAGATGTGGCTGGTATAGTTTTTAATAAATTTACATAAATACCTAAATAAACAAATAAATAAACAAAATTTTTAATTTATTAACAAAGAGAAAATAATAATAAAAATAATAATATACAAAAGGTAAAAAAAAAAAAAATGCAGAATAGTATAAAAAAAAAAAAAAAACTATAAATTACCTCTATATAAAGATTTAAATCCATATTTTTTAATGTTATATAAAATAAAACTACATGATTTTATTTTTTTTCTTTCATTATTCAGGTAATTACTTGCTATTTCATTATTCAAAGTTTGCATTCTGGTTCTTAATACTAAAAAAGGATAACTAACTAACTGTGCTATAAAAGAACTTGTTATTCCGAAAAATAAAAAAGATAAACAATTCACATTTTTTATACGATAATTACAATAAGAACATGATGTTTTATTCATAATATCTTCTTTTTTATTTTGATAATTTGTATTATTCCATTTTTGTGTTGAATCTTTTCTTATATTATCAAAATTTCCTACACTTTTTAAGGTATCATTTTTATAATTATTATTATGTGTCTGAAAGTAATTTTCATTTTTAATATCTAAAGAAAATTCATTTTTTTTTTTACAAGTATTTTTGAGACAATAATTTGAATGAATATAATTTTTATATAATGAAAAAAAAAGATATTTTAAATAATCATATATACTCATATTACAACCAGAGAAAAGAATAACACCATATATATGCATTGATAAACCATTATAGAAATTTCTACATCTTTCATTTTTATAGATATTATAAAAACATTTAATAATTCCATTATCATCATTTTTATTAGAAACAATTAATCTAGTTTTCACTATTTCAAGTGGGTAAATAAATAAGGCAGCTATTACACCACTTGAACTTCCTATTAAAAAACGAATAAAAAAAGGGATATTGATATTCTCTTCATAACTAACACAGCTATTTGTTTTGTTATAATAATTATAAACATTCAATTTCATAAATTCATAAGAATACATTTTTATAGACAATTCGGGAATTATTTTAACAATGTTAACACAATTTCCCCTAAAAAAACCACAGAACACACCATCTTTTTTTATAATTTTAAAAATTTCTGAAATAGGTAAATTATTAGTTATTTGCATTATATACTTTACTCTATCTAACGGTGCTGTAATTGTTCGAGATATGATTCCAGCAAAAGCTGAACTTATTAAACTATTTATAGCATTTGTTTTATCTATAAAAATATCAAATTCTTTTAAAATTTTCTTGTTATTAATATTGCATTCATTTTTATAATTCATTTTTTTTTTTTGTTCATTTGTTTCATAAATACTGCAATAATTTTCATTGCTTATAGCATTTCTCATTATATTAGCATCTTCCTTATTTATACTTTTATTTTCATTAGAATCAAAATTATATTTACATTCTTTTATTATGTTGTTTTTTGAAAGGTAATCATAAAAATCATTTTCATTTTCATTTATATCTATTTTTTTTAATTTTTTTATATCTACTTTTTCATTTACAATCTTATTAATAGAATGATCATATTTGTTTAAATTTTCACTAATGTTTTCTTTTATAACAGTCTTCATATTTTAAAATATTTTCATTCATTTCTATCTATTCTCATATATATATATATATATATATATATATATATTTTTTTTTTTTAAATTGATAAGATTTATACGATTTATATATTTATATTTTATTATTTTTTTTTTTCTTCACTTGAAGTTTATTTTCTATTAAATTATTTCCAATAAACATATTTTTTTATTTATTTCACATTGAATTTTAAGAAACATAAAACATGCTATATATAATGTCATTTTTTATATGTTGCACTTGATATATTTTTATATTTTTTTATTCATATTTTTTTTTTTTTTGAATACTCTTAATTTTTAATATTTGGTTTCATCATACATCTTTTACAAATTTTTTATAATTTTTTTTTTTTTTTTGAAGTATTTATATTTTTATTTATTTATTATTTAATTATATATTTATATATATTTTTTTCTTTTTTCTTTTCTTTAAATGTAATTAAAAAGGTTATTTTTTTAAATAGATCTAATAGAACTTACAATAAAACTAAAGTAATTAGAATAATAAAAGATGAAAGAAACGCATAACTTCATAATTTTTTTCTCATATATAGGAATGGAATTTAATGTACGATAATATTCGTTTTTTATATATTAACTTCTGTTTATATATATATATATATATATCATTTTTTTTCTTTTTTATTTATATGCTTTAAGATTGAAAAATTATTTTTTATATTTATACAACAATATTTTTGTTTTGTTTTATATGTATTTTTTATGGTTATGTTCTTTGTTGGAGTTATTTTTTATTTATTATAAATTTATTATTTATTTCATAAATATATATATATTTTTTCCCTATTAATATGTTTTTGTATTTTAATATATTTTTTAATTGTGATATAATAAGATTTGCATTGATGTTTATTTTTGTTTTTATAAAAAAAAAAAAAAAATCACAGGGTTCGGCATATCAAAAAGATAATAAAAATACAATAGAAAATAAACTGATAGAAAATCTATATAATTTAAAATTAATTTCTAATAAAATTGAGTAAAATATTTTATATTTATTTTAATTTTTTTTATATCTTTTATTTTTTTTTCATTTCTTATTTTTACTTAAAAGTAATTAAACTAAAAATTTTTGTCTTTATCTTTTTTTTTTTTAATTAAGCTCTTTTTCAAGAGTATCAAGAACAGACAAAGGAGTTTCTGCTCGTATAAATGCATTAACAATAAGATTAAAAATAAAATACCAAAATATGTCTATACTAGACATTAAAAAAGTATATGTTAAAGAATTAAATAAAAAACTAAAAAATATACAAATTATTGATATTCAAGATGTTCCTAATACTTTTGATGCTCGGTAAAAATATAATTATATATATAAGATTCTTCTATATAACAATAAACTAAAAGTCTTTTTTTTTTATTTTTTTCTAATTCATAATTTTATTTTTAGTTTAAATTGCATACAAAGAACATATGTTTACTTTTTTGTCAACAAAAATTATAATTTAGAAAAAATGAATGAAGCATCTAAATTATTTGTATAAATAAAATAATCTTTTATTTATTTTCTCATTGATATATATATATATATATATATATATGCTTTATTTTTTCGTTTATTCTATTTTATAATTATTATCAGTTAGGAGAACATGATTTTTCAAATTTTTGCAAAAAAAGAAAAAATAATACGTCCTTTAAGTAAACATATAAAAGCATTGAAACTACTTTATTTTTTTCTACATATATTATATATATACGTATATCAAAATTATCACTCTTTTTTATTTTAAATAGGAGAACAGTGTTAAAGTTTGAAATTAAAAATATTGATAACAATTTTTTTTATTTTAAAATTAAAGGTATTTCGTTTTTATATAACCAAGTAAACGAAAAAATAAAGTAAAATAAATAAATGTTCACTAGATTAAAAATTTATGAAATTAATTTTATTACTAAAGTGTATAGCACAACATTACGTAATCTTTTAATTTTTTTACATTAGATAAGACATATGGTTTCTATCCTCTTTTTAGTTGGTAAAGGATTAATGGAAAAAAATGATATTATTAGTATGTTGAAAAACATTCCCATGAAAAATAAAAAGTAATTGGAATTGTTCTATTAAATATGCATATTTTTTGATTCATTGTTTCTTTTATTTCAATTTTTATTTATTTTTATCTATATATTTAGTTTTTTTTTCTTTTTTCTTTTTAATTTTCTCTCTTTTTTTTTTTTAGTTATAAAATAGCTGATGAAAATGGTTTATTATTATATTCCTTTAAATTTAGTGATTTTAATTTTAATATAAATATTAATAACCGCATATTTTCTAATGTGATGAATAAATACATTCAAAATACTATACTTTTAATTTCACTATGTTATCCTTTAAAAATGAAAAAACCTAATGATGATTTTTTTGAAAATATAGATGATTCTTAGCATAAAAAAAAAAAGGTTATAGTGGTATTTATTTTTGATATTTGAATTATTTTCATTTTTTTTTTTTTTATATTTTTATGATTTTTATTAAACAATTTAAGCATAATTTGATTTTAAGTTATATTTTATTTTTAAAACCTTTTTTCTTAATTTTTGATTTTAATGTTTTTTTTATACAATTCAAAATAAACTCATTTTGTTTTATTTAAAATTTTTTAGTTATAAATTACTATATTAAAAAAAAAAAATAAAATAAAACAAACAAGTATACTATATTTAATAAGAAAAAGAAAAATTTTTTTTTTTTAATTTTTCTTCTCTTTTTGTAATATCTAGAGAAGAATGAAATAGCATTATTATTAAAACTATAACAATAAAAAGAAAAAAAACTATATTTTTATTCTCTCTCTCTCTCTCTATATATATATATGTAAAATAATTAAATATGATTCATTGAAGTTTTTATAATTCATTTATATAATGTAAAAATTAGTTATATTTTACTATGTAATTGTAAAATGAATAAACTCTGGGAATAAAAGATTACCATCTATTTATTTATGTTTTTAATTTTATTTATTGACTATATAGTATATGTCTACCCTTTTGTTTTTATATGTTTGTTTATTTTTGTTCATGATAAAATAATTAACAAAAGAAGAAAAAACATACAAAATGCAATAATTTATAGTTAAAAATACTTAATAAAATATTAAATGATTTAAAAAAAAAAAAAAAAAAAGAAAAATGGGAAAGTTAAGTAAAGATAGAAGAGACATTTATTACCGAAAAGCAAAAGAAAATGGTTATAGAGCTAGAAGCTCTTATAAGCTAATTCAGATAAATGAAAAGTTCGAAATTTTTAAATTATTTGATCCAAATATGTATAATAAAAATGAAAATGCTTTAATTAATATATATAATGAAAATTTTTGTTACAACATTGTTGATTTATGTGCTGCCCCAGGTAGTTGGTCACAAGTTCTTAAAAATATTTGTTTATACAATTATTATCAAATTTTGTATTTTATAAATAAAAAGAATTATGATAGTAATGAAGAAAAATTAAGACATCTAGAAAATAAGGAATTTATAGAAAATTTTTCATTATATATTAACAACAATGACACATTAGAAAGTAAAATAAGTAATCTAAAGAAAGATAAATCAATAAAAGAGCCTAAAATTATAGCAGTTGATTTGCAAGAAATAGGTAATATGAATTATGTACATATTATACAAGGAGACATTACAAAAATGTCAACCATAGATAAAATTTTAAAATGTATGAATAGTAAAGATGAAATGAACAACGAAGAAAGTATTAAATGTGAATATGATAACAATAAATCCCTAAATAATAAAATTTTAAATAAAACAACGACACCAAATAGCTTCTCCTATGCAAACACAGTTGTTTGTGATGGTGCTCCAGATATAACAGGTATGAATGATATAGATGAATTTATTCAATCCCAATTAATTTTATCTAGTTTAAAGGTTTGTTGTTCTATTTTAAAAATAGGGGGAAACTTTATTAGTAAAATTTTTAGAGGAGAACATACAGGATTATTAGTTTTACATTTAAACAAATTTTTCGAAAAAATTTACATATGTAAACCTCAGAGTAGCAGAAATAAAAGTTTAGAAGCTTTTCTTGTTTGTCTTAATTTTTCTCTACCACTATCTAATATTATTGCTTTAAGTGACCATAACAAGAAAAAGAGTTTTAATAACAAAAATTTTACTCATGAGCAAATTAGAAAAATGCATACACTATTTATTACTAAGAAAGACGATGAAAAAAAAATTAATAATTCAAAAGATGATAAAAAGAAAAATACTAAAGGAAATTCAGAAATGTATGATGAAAAGGATAATCAAAGAAATAAGTATAAAAAAGATGAAAACGAAGATGAAGATGATAATGAAGATGAAAATAAATATGAGGATGAGGACGAGGATGAAGATAAGGATGAATATGAATGTGAATATGAAGGTGAAATTGGAGATATAATTGAAAGTGAAGATGAAGATGAAGATGAAGATGAAGGTGAAAATGAAAATAATGATTTAATAACTAGAGAATTTAGAAAAAATAAAAATGAAGATAGTGAAAAAGGAAATACAGAAATAAAAATAAGAGATGAAAATAAAAATAAAGAAAATTATGACAAATATAATGTAATATATGATAAATTTACTATAAATAATGAAGCATCATGCGCAAATAGTACTAAAGGAATTGAAAAAAATGAAAACATGCCAAGCATCACAGAATTAGAAGTAGATGAAGATACAGTTAACATATTAGGGAATAAAAATATTGATATATTTAATTTTTATTGTTCTGACAGCGATGAAGAAATAAAGTATTTTAATTCAGAAGACGAAGAAATTGTTAATGACTATATTGCATCGGAAAATTTTATGAATAATAAATTATTTTCATTTGTTACTACAAAAAATTATTACGATTCTGATAAATCATATTTACTACCTCAAAATTATATAAGACATGAACCACAGTTGATGCCATTAAAGCCTCCATATTTATTATCATTACAAAAAAAAAGGCAAGAAACAAAAAAATTGTAACTTTACGGATAAATTGCAAATATGTAATTTTTTGTTTTTACTTGTATAAGAATTAAAAATCAGAATAAAGAATAGAAATAAAAAAGAAATATTTTGTGATAAAATAACTAACTATTAATGTTTATTAAAAGAAATAATGATATTTATTTAAATATATAGAAAATATAAATTAATATAAATCGTTTTTTTTTTTTTTTAAATTAGAATTTATAAATGAAATTATGAAGAATTAATTATATCTTGAATTCGAATTTTTCCTTCATGATAATATCTTAGAAAATTTTTTTTTTTTATAATAGATTTGTACGTAAAATACTATTTCTTTAATTATATATATATATATATATATATATATATATATTTATTTATTTATTTTTATCATTGTTGTTTTTCATTATCTCTTGCTTTATTTATCCAATCTATATGACACATATATTTTATGAACCAAATTAAATCAACCTTATCTTGTAAATTATTAATTCCTTTAAAATTCATATGAATGTTTCCTTCTATAAACATATTAGGGTTTTGTAAGTATCTCATTAAATTTATATCATTCCAAACAATTCCTGAATTTTTTAATAAATCTGATGCTCTATACAAACTATTTTTATATAATCCCGCAGTTCTTCCATACAACCCATATAAATTTGGTCCAATCTGATAAAAAAAAAAAATAAATAAATTAAAAGTAATATTTTAAAACTTTTTATATTTTTTTATTTAAAGTAAAATTATATAATAAAATAGGATGCAAATCTACATTTTCCTTTAAATATTTTTTTTTTTATGTTAATATAATAATATTACACATAAAAAGTTATGTATTATTTTGTATATTCAAGAATATGAAAAAAAAAAAATTAAAAAGAATAAATTTTTTTGAGTAATTTTTTTTCTTTTTTTTTAATATATAAAATATTAATTAGGACTTTTTTTAATTATATATTTAGTATTATCTTAATTGTTCATTTTCTTTCCCATTTTACCATTGAAGTTCCTTGATTTATTTCGTTATTTTTACTAATAGAATGACATTGTTGACAATATTTTTTAAATAATTTATAACCTCTAAAACAATCACCAGAAGGTAAAATAAAATCATCTGGTATATTGTCATTGCCATATAATTTAACTCTCCCAGCAGCACTCATGATCTTATAATGTTGACATATTCGAAAGATTACACAATTTCAAAATTATCTTTTTTTTTTTTTTTTTTCCTTTTTATGAAAAAAAAAAATGTATTAGTAATAAGGATGTGCTAAAATTAATAAAAAATATTGTATTTGTTAATATAATTTTATTATATATGCATATATTTTTTTGTATGCTTACACTTTTCTTTTTATTTTTATATGCTATACATCTAGCTCAAGTTTATTTAACACTTATGGAGATTAAAGATATGTATGCTATAGTTTTACACACACAAATATATATATATATTTATAGCTGTATATAAAATAAATTGAAAATGTGCATACTTTTTTTAGCAATAATAAAAGTGCATTAAAGTGCAATTATTCATATGTATTTAATATATACCAATATATCTGAGATTTAAGCATATTTATATTGAAAAATATAATAATGATTCTAGATGTTACATATTGAAATGATTTAAAAAAAAAATTTATTGAAATCAACAAAGAAAAATATAAAACAGAGAAATAGAACGAAAACATAAAATATTCCTTAAAAATTCTTAACAAATGAAGAATTGTTGTTATTCAATAAAAAGAAAAAATGCCTACAAGCGGCCTTAAATTCAAATTTCACTTTGCTCTCAAAATAAAATTAAAATCTTTGCATTTTTCATGCAAAGGTTTCAGTAACATACCAACAGTATTAAGAAATACAAATATAACGAAAATATTTTTTGAAATAAACTATTTTAAAATTAATAACTATTTAATGTTTCCAATTTTTTCAGTTAAAAGTAAAAGTTTTTTATGAAGAAGAAGATGAAGACAAAATATCCAAAACACCAGAAAGAGTTCAAATAATTGAAATGATAAATAATGATTACAATATAATGGTACTAAATACATTTCAAACAAGCCCTTTTTAAATTACCAATTTTTACATTAATTATGTTTTACTGTATAATTTTCCATAGTTTAAAGATAATATAAATAAAGATTTTTATTTACCAATAGTTTGTATAAATGGAAAATGTCCCAAATTTATAAATATTATTTGTAACAATCAAAAAAAAACAGACATTGGATTAAAATTATATTTAAGTAAATATTATAGCTTTTTAAAATATTATAGCTCATATAAAATATACAAAGCATATAAATACAACAACAATAACGTAAAAGGTTAAATATAAAAAATAATATAGATTAAAAACTCTTATAAAAGTTTCGTAAAACTATTATTTCAAGTATTATTAATTCTATTTTTATTTTATTATTTTTTTTTTATGATTTGTTAGGTCATGTTGAATTAGCAATAGATTTAATTAGTTGTGAAAATCCTTATGATTATTTTGGAAAAAATAAAGAAAAAATGGTAAGACAAAATTATTTTTAAATATATATTTTTTTAACAAATTTAAATAAATATATAACTAAAAAAAAAATTTTAGGAACAAAAAGATTACTATATTTTAGCAACTAAAGTATCAGTTAGCAAATTAAAGAAAGAAATGATTATATTTAAAACTGACAAAGATATTGATATGCATATGGAATCTTTTGTAATTTATCAAACAAAAAATAAACTAGAAAAAATCCTTTTTTTTTTTATAAATATATATATGTATTAAACACTTTTTATTTTTAGAAAATGATTCAGAAGAATGGTATTAAAGAAATTCCTTTATCAAGTAATAATAAAGAATAAAAATTTCTATAATTTCAAGTTAAATAAAATTTTCCTGTTAATTTTCAGATAAGAAAAACCTACTTAATTTGTTTTCTTCTTCTAAAAATGCTTATGAGAAAATGCCAATTCCTCTAATACCTTCTTCCAATTTATTTGATATTCTTCTCTTAGAAATATTTCCTCAATATAGACAAAGTAAAATAAAAAAAGAATATATATATACATAATATAATAAATAATAAATTGGATATATTTGATATATTTTTTAATAGATTTAGAAAAACCATACTGGCTCAAAATTGTTAATGATGCTTATGATTTATACTTATGCAATCATTTTCAATATTACAACATGGATAAAGTACATAAGAAAAATATTTCTAATTATTGCTTTTTTCTTTTTTTTTTTGTTTGAATAAAAACAGACTTATTAAAAAAAAAAAAAAAACCAATTATTTGTAGGAAAATCACATGTATGCGGAAATAAAAGCGTGTGCTCTATTTTTTTACTTAGAAAGTATATTTGTTAAAATAGCATCAAACTTTGCTAAAAATGTAATAATTCAAGAATATACGTAAGAAAAAAAAAAAAAATTAAAAAATATGTAAAAAATTAAAAAGCAAAATTTGAAATAATAAAAAAAACATAAAATTATACTTTTTTTATTAAACTGTTTTATTAGGAAGTACACTTCTTTTAGATATGTTGATAAACTATTTTCTAAGAAAAGTAAACATATTTAAAAATAATAATTTTAAAAATATAATTATGTGATTTAATTATTTTATATATAAAATTTTTTTCTAATATTATAAAGGCAAATTACAACACAAAATAGCATTTAATCATAATTTTCAATATGAAAAAATAATAGGAAATAATCCATTAGAAATTTTTAAGCTTTTTAAAAATGATGAAGTAAAATAAAATCTATCTATATTTATGTAGATATAATTTTCTTTAATTTTTATTTCTTATTTTTTTTTAAATTGTCTATCACTTCCAAAAATTTTATTTTAATATTTTCTCATTAAAAATTTATTCTTTTTTATGTTATTACCTATTCATATATTTTACTAGGTGTATGTAACAAAAGACACTGATATTATTAGAGAAGGATTAATTGGAATTTTAATATTTGGAGATGATAAGACGGATGTAGATAGTGCTTATAAGTAATAAAACATAAAATTATGAATAAAATAAGAAATTTTTAAATATCTGCTAAAAAAATTTTTTTTTATCTTTTAGAAAATATAATAGTGAAATAAAAGCCCAACAATGGATAAACAAAGGAATAGCTCAAGTTAAAATTGAAAATTTGAAGGAATTGAAAAAAAAACTCAAACATAATATAAATAATGAAAAGATATCTTTATCTAAACTATCTTTTAATTTAAGCACTAGTAATTATTTAAAAAAAAAAATTATATATAATAGTTGAGAATTAATCTATATTTAATTTTTTATTTTTTATTGTATTAATTGTTCTATTTAATTAATTAAAAAATCAATAAATAAAAAAAAGGAATACTATAAATTATATAAATATTTATGTATTTTAATATTTTTTGTTATATAGTTGTGTCATATAAAGGATTTAAAATGTATGTCATACCATCTCCAATTTTTCCTTTAATTGTAACTAAATTAAATAAAATTGAAGGAATTTTAAAATATGTAAGAATATATATAGTTTAAAAAATAAAAAAATATTAATGATTTTTTAATACTTTTTGAATTATTTATACTGAAATTTTAGGAATTGAAATTATTAGAAAAAGTTATTCCTACATATGGGCTATTCAAACAGGATCACTGCAAAAATGCATTTTTTATACAATACGATACACAAAATAATTATGTCTTTTATAATATTAACTCTATGATGAATAAATCAAATAAGGATAATTTTTCATTTTTTGATAAATCTAAAAAAGAATATTACGACAATGAGGTAAAAAAATATAGTTTTAACAAAAAAATAAAAAAAAAGTTATATCTTTAAATATCAATTTTTTTTGTTCCCTCTTTTTTTTTCTTTATCCCTCCTTTTTTTAATAAAATCTTTTTACAAAATAAGAACTTAATATTTATAGGAGAAAGGTGACGATTTTTATCCAGTAAAATCATTTTATTCCAACTTTCTAAAGAAATGTAATAATATTAACCTTTACGAAGAAGTTAATGAATATGATGAAAAAAAAAATAATTATTATAAGTTAATGGATATTCATTTACAGAAGGTTGTAAGAGATATAGAAAGTTTATCGTTTCATGTTCCTTTTGATAGTATATCTTTAAAAACATTTCTACATAGTAGAGGATTAAAAATGAAGCATTTGGGAAGAATGCTGAAATTTGTAACATTTAAATGGCTATATAACATGATTTATAATGAAATATTAATTCGTTGTATTAAAAATTTCATATTTTTTTGCATACGAGAAATATGCATATTCTATAAAAAAAATATAAATAACTATTTATTCAATGAGTTTCAGAAATATGGTAATAAATTCAAAAAGCAAAAGTCCATTATTTTGAATAATTTAAAATCAATAAATAAAAAAGATAGTTTTAATGAAAACAAAGATGAAGAGGAAATAGAAGAAAACATGATAAATTCTTCTGATGAAAGTAGTGAAAAATTGAAGGATTCAGAAAACTATGCATCATACAGTAGTAGTTCAAGATATTCGATAAAATCAACACAAATTTACTTACCAAATGACAATATTCAGAAAATGTATTTATGTTCAAAACAAAAAGCTTTAAAAACATTTTTAAATATATCTAAAATACTTAAAAATAAAATGATTCTAGAAAATCATTTAGATTGCAACTTTTCCTTGTCCTCAAAGCTTCTGAATTTTTATCGTTTTAAAAAATATACCAATACTGAAATGTACAGTTTAAAAAAATTAGATAATAAGGAAATACTTTTAGATAATTTAAATCTAATTAAAAAGAAATATAAAGGAAATATAACAATTATTGATATGTTTATAATAAATGTTTTTAATTTAATATTAACACAAAACTATTATACAGAAAATATATTGTTAGAAGTAAAAAAATTATGTGTGAAATTGTTTAATATTAAAAATTTCAGTCCTATAGAATTGCATCATAATTATATATATGAAAATTTGCAGAAATGCTTGGGTATTCTTTTTTTTCCATCTTTATTAGAATATGATGAAAAAATAAAAAAAGCAAATAGAAAATTCGAATTACATCATTTAAAAGCATATAGTATCAGGATAAAAAGATCTATTAATATTATGTATATTGATTTACCAATTTATAAATATATTAAAAAGCCAGAAAATATTAATCTAGATATAAATAATGAGAATAAACAAATTTTATCACATTCGATTTTCTTTACAATGATGTATCATCATAATCTTAATATAAGCAATAAAATTTATACAGAACAATTAATAGTGCATGAAAAAAAAAACAATAGAAAAAAAAAAAAAAAAAACGATAAACATGAGATGGATAATGAAGAAAAAGAATATGAAAATATAAAAGTATATAATAGTTATAATAATGGATACAAAAAACTTAAGAGTTTAAATAAAATTTTTAATTCAGATAATTATGATAAATTCAATGAATCATTATTTCTAAATGAAAAAAACAATAATTGGCCATATGACATAAAGTTAAATTCCTTATTAGCATCAAAAGATAGTATTACATTGTATAATGATACAAGCTATCTTACTTTTTACGGTTTACTAAATATAATAGCTATTGGAATCAAATTTAATTTTTTTAAAAGTTCATTAAAAATATCTAATTATGTTTTTAGGTATATTTCTGAAAATAATGTCATTTCTGTTCATATTCGTATTATGTGGTTATCTATGTATGTATTTAAAAATTATTACTCAAAATATCTTTCAAAAAAAACAGATATAGATGCAATTAAAAATAAGTTATTTATAAATTATTTTTATACAAATCAATCATATGAAGACAGTAATTCTAATAGTTTTTATGATGATAATGATGTACTTAGAGAAAATTGTATAAATGAACATTTAACTACTACCAAAAGGAGTATTTTTAATGACGAAATTAGTCAAAATAATGATTTAGATGAAAATTTAAATGATTCTTATAATAAAGAATGTGAAAAACGTACCAATTATAATTCTGATTATAAAGATAGTAATGAAGATAATTTTTTTCATTTTGGAAAAATAGATGTGTATAAAAAAACATATGAAATTTGTTCAAATATTTTAAATAATTATTTTAACTTTTTTCATCCTTTCTATTTAGATTTTTATCTGTCTTTAGCTTGGTATGATTTTAGATATAAATATAAATATATATATAATATACATTAAGGAAATTTTATATATTTAGGATTCATTATTGTATTAATTTCTTAAATAAAAAATAATATTTATAATATTTTTATGTTTATCTTTATCAATTTCAGGTATAATAAAAGCGTTAAAAAATATAGAGAGTTTTTGTTTCTTTTGAGAGCTACTATTTTATTACAAATAAATATGAGCTTAAAGAATTATAATGATAAAAAATTTGAGAATATAAATATAAACGATGATTTTGACAATATTGTTTTTTCTAAACTTTATAGAAATAAAAATAATAATGAAAATTGTATATTAGAAGAAAAAAATAAAAATGAATCCTATTTTTTTCTAAATGATATATGTTATCCTCATGAAAATTTATTTTTATATGACAATATTAAATTACTACCAAAAAATAATTCTTTTTATAACATTAGGTTGGCTTGCATATTACATTATTTTGCAAATTCTCTGTTTTATTACTATAATACTAATAGAATTATAAGAAAATATAAAAGTAGTAATTTTGTTTTGAATAGTTCCTTTTATTGTATTAAAGTTTTAGAAAGTGTAAAGAATATATTTCAATTTTTTAATACAAAAAATATATATATGGCAAAAGTTTCATTAGACTTGTCCTTAATGACCTTAAAAATATTGTTTTCAGAAAAAGGATCAAAAATAAATAAAAATAAAATGATGGAATATGCTTTAATAAATGCTAAACATGCAGAAGAGGTTTTTCTATATATATAATTATTTTTTTATAAAGAAAAAAAAAAATGAAATTTTATATTTTTTTATTTTTAAAAATTTTATATTATTTTCCTTCCTTCCTTCTCTCTCTCTCTCTCTCTCTCTCTATATATATATATATATATATATATATATATATATAAATTCATTTATTACTTTTTTTTTTAGATTTTTAGTCACAACTTTGGGATAAATCATATTGATACATTATATTGCAATTATGTTTTGGGTTTAATTTACATGTATTTAAATAATAAAAGTTGTATATATAGATTGGAAGAAGTATATTATTATTTAATGAACTATAATTATATATATCACGATAAAAATATTATAAATGAAATTTTTTGGTATTTTCCTGAAAGTATAGTAACATTAAAATGTGTCGATGGTAGAGGGATTTTAGATATAGATAAAATAAAATGTCATTTATTCAGTGTATACATAAATACTTTTATTCCTTTTAGATACTTAAAGAAAATTATGAAGATATTATTGCTACTTTATTCTACTGAATTATACAAGAATAAAAAAAATGCTGAGGCTTTAAAGTTGCCAACTGATTTATATGATTCTAATTTATATTCTTATGAGCAGATTCTTGTGTATATAAAGACTTATAAATATATTTTAGATAAAAAAGAGTTATTTTCTCAAATTTGTGAATATAACGAATTGTTAAAAAATAACAAAAATATAATAAAGAATAAGTTCAAAAAAATAAAAGGAAAGGAAATTTATCCATATACACAAAATACTAATGTAATAAATTATAATTTTTATGATAACTATAATTTTGCATTAGGAAATTTTATTAAGAATACTCCAAATTATGAAAATAAAAATTTTGGTGATATTTTTTTTGTAAATAAAAAGAGCATTGATTTTATTTTAGAAAATGAAAATCAAAATTTTAAAAAATATAAAAGTGTTACAGCATATTACCTAAAAAAATTAATAGACAATGTTGAACATAAAGTAAAATTGTTATATGACGAGGAAAAATATTTATTTGATGCAAGAGGATACTCCAATATAAAAAATAACAATATGCATTTAAAAATGATGAAATGTATTAAGTTAAAAAAATTAAATAGGAATGCTTATATACATAGTTTAGTTAAAAATAAAAGTAAAAATATGATATTTGATACAAGCACAATTGATAGTGTGTCAATTTTTAATTCAAACGAAAGCGAGCATAGCGACTCTAGTAATTCTTATAATTATTCTGATAGTTCAGTAGCATCTTCTGTTAATAGGAATAAATCTAAAAAAAATATTGATAATAAGAAATTTTCAAGTAAATTTTTTAAGTTTAATAATGAAAAAGCATTAAAAGGAAAAAATGTATTAATATACAACAATGATATATATATTTTTATGAGCATACTTTATTATTTTTTAAATTATAAAACTTTTGAAAGAATTTACACACAAACGAAAAAATAGCAAAACCTTAATTTCTTAAAATAAAAAATACATATATATAATCTTTCCATAAATAATTCGATAAAATATGATTTGATAATATTATTTATAAAGAAAAAAAAAGGGCAGCATTTTAAATATGACAAAAATAATTTTAAAAGAAATAAATATTTTTTTACATTAAAAATAATTTATGTCACTAAGTATCTTTTTTTACTTTAATAATTATAAATACATAATAAAAAAAAATGGCTTTAAAATATGACAAATGAAAAAATAATTTATATATATATATATTAAAATTAAACGTAAAATATTAATAGATTTATATTTGTAAATTTAAATTTGATAGTAGTACAATTCTGAATAAGAACTATGTAAAAAATAAGTAACTTTTAATTACAAAAATATTATTACACTTTAATTGTAACTTTTAGAACAATCCTTACATTATTCTTTTAATATAATGAAGAAGGAAATAAAAATATAAATCAAAATATTTATTATATTAAAGATGTAATGGATTAAATAATTTGATATAAAATTAAAAATATTATTTTTTTTTTTTAAATTTTAAGATATATTTTTACGATATATTTTATATAATTTTTTTTTTCTCAAATATTATAAATTATTAGTACTACTTTGATATAATTATAGGATGCCCCTTACTATTTAGTTTATTAACTTATTTTTATAAATTTTTATAATTTATTTCTTTTTTTGAACTATATATGAAGATGTTTCTATCTTTTTCTTTACATCTTCACAAGTATAATTATTATTAATTTTTATTTCTTACTTTTAGTTTTATTTTTATTTCTAATTTTTTAGTCTTATTTTTATTCTAATTTGTTTTTGTTTTTTTTTTATTTATTAATTTGTGCATTATTTGTAGAAATATTCTATTGAATTATAAAAACTAATTTTTCATTAAATGTAGTCCTACAATTCATATTTTTATTATAAAAAAGTATATTTAACATATCACTAATACTATCCATTAATAGAGTACTTTTTTGGTAATATTGAGGTATTCCATTTTCTTGAATTTATCCCTCTTTTTTTTGTTTTTGTTTTTGTTTTTGTTTTTGATTTTGATTTTTTTTCTATTTCGCTATATTGGATTAATATATACTAAATAATTTTCTCCTTACACTTTTCCAGATTTATAGAAAAAGCTGTATTTTTACTTCATAACTATTGTAACGGATTTAGGACATTTCTCAAATATATTATTGTAGACATTAAGTTCTTTATTATATTTCTCATAAGTATTCTTAAAATAAATGTAGTATTATTTTCTGGTTAAATAAACTTTATTAAACACACTATTTTTATATTAATTACATGAAGATGAAGAACTGATATTTCGATTTATAATCTTAACTAAGATCAGAATAATATATATATGTTTACTACCGAAAAAATACTATGAATCAATATTAAATTTATTCTCAAAATACATAGTTTCATCATAAGTATTTTTGTCATTTTCATCAGATATTTTTATTTCTTTGTCAAAAATGTTTTCTTAATAATCATAATTAAAATTATTTTTTTCATTTAAAGAATTATTATAGTTACACTTATTAATATCACTACTTTTTGATTGTCCATATAATTTCTTAGATCCTGGATTAGTGCTTAAATTATTCTTTATTAAAACTTGCTTTATGTGAATTTCTTTTTTTTTCTTCTACATTTATCCAATACATCATTTTCTCTTTTTTTTTTCCTTTGTATAGTACACTTCAAAATTACATGTATCTTTTATTTCTTCTAAAATTATTTTTATTTTTTTTGTATCTTTCTTTAATTTTTTACTCCTTGATATATTTCTTGCACTGATAACTTTATTTAAATTAAAAAATTTTTTGAATCACATAAAGATTCCTTAGAAAAAATTTTATCTACGGTAAAAAAAAAGGAAAACAAGAAAATTTTTATTTTAATTTTTTTTTTTTAAATATAATTAATTATATAAATAAGTTAATAAATGTTTAAAAATTCAAAATAGTTCACCATTATAAAGAATATATAAGAATGATATTTCTTTTTCTTGGTAAATGCTTGCATTTTAACGGGAGGTTAGTACTTATAAATGGTATAAATACAAAACTATATTTTAATTAAATTATTTTATTATTATTTTCTTTTTTTTATTTAATAAGTATATGCAATTGCACATAAATATTTACTTATTTCAATTAATAAACGATTTAATTATTAGTAAAAAAATAAATAAACATTTCTACACATAAAAATTACACAAAGTATCAAAAAAATAATAATAAAGTATCTGCAACCAAAAATTGCAAGAAATTGTACATTCAACAAAAATTAAAACATTGTAATATATATTATTAATTATAATAAAAATATTAAAAAAGACATGAAAAGAATATAATTCTTTACATTTATAATAGATAATTTTTAATATTCATAACACAAAAATTAAACCGTTTCTTACATTACCCTAATAAATAGTTCTTAGAAAATTAAAAATATATAATAAATTTATACACATGATTTTTTTTTTTTTATTGTAATAAACTTTTATTAATTGATCTAAATTAATTTCTTTTAATTTTATCTTAATTTTTAAAAAATGTATTATTATATAAATAGTTCTATTTTTAAAGGATATTTCTATAAGTTTTAGCAGAACATTCTAGTGTTAAGACATGTTACATGTTGCAATAGTACACAAGCAAATTTTTTAAATAATATTTTTATAATTAATTTCTTTTATATATTATTTTAGTTAGATATATAAGCAGACTAATAAATTTAGTCAAAATTTAATTTTTTTTTTTAATTACTTTGAATCATTAAATATTTGAAATTTTGCATATTATTTAATATTAGAAAATTAACTTTTTTTTTTTTTTTCGCCATTAAGTTTATATTTGCTTATATTCAATTTTATTTATGTGTGTAAAAATGAACATAAAAGAAACTTCTAAGAAAAATAAAAAATAAAACATATATATGTGTATTATAAAATCCCTTAAAAAAATAAAATTATTATGGTATTTATACAAGTTAAATTTTAAAAAATTTAAGAATTATAAGAAAAATTTTAACTGATATATGTTAAAATTTTGTAAAAATAAAAATGTAAAATATAAAATTATGTTATTAAAAAATAAGTAAAAATATGTAACCTTAATTCTTTTTAGATGTAAAGAAAACAAGAGCAATAAAATAAATTAAATTTTAACCCGAAAAAAAAGAAAAAAATAGAACTATTTTTATCATATGTTTGTTTTATTCCTTTTCATATTTTTATTTTAATAATATAATTTTAACCTATATATAAAAGTTTTATATTATGGTGTTAATTTAATTTGTACATCTCTCCCTCTGTATGTAACAATATAAAAAATTCAAAAAAATATAGATAAAAATAAAAGGAATATAAAGGATTTGCTAATGTAATTTATAAATAGAGAATAGTTTGGATCTTATTTTCAATTTTTTTTTTTTTTATATAATTTATTATTTATTGTTTACAACTATAAAATCTAGCAAATAGAAAATAAAACAATATTAAGACTAATTTCTGAAATCTTTATTATAGTATAATTTCTGTTAATTCTTTTTATAGGAATATATACTTTTATTTTCATTTCTATATATGTGTGCAAATATCAATGAAAAAAAAAAAATAAAATAAAATTTTTTGAAAATATTATATTTAATAAATAAAAAAATACAAAATAACAATTTTTTTTTTTCTTATTTTTTATTGAAATTAAATTTTCTTTAAATAATACTTAAATAATAAAAGATAAGGCTTTTTTTTTTTTTTTAAGTTATTGTTAATTATATGTCAAAAAAAAAAAAAAAAAAAAAAAATATAACACAATTTATATAAAATTTTTAAAAATGCTAAACAGATTTATTGTAATATACAGGAATTCTTTTTTCTTTTTGTTTTATTAAATTTTTTTTTTTTTTTTCTAAGGGCAAATATTGTATAAGGCATATGTATATATATATATATATATGAAAAAAGAAAAACTATTAGTGATAAAAATTATGTTGTAATGATAAATTAATCGTAAAGTCAAACTATTGCTCTTTTTATTTTTTTTTTTTTTCTTAATTGAAATTTGTTTATTAACCTTATTCTCCTAATGACTATCGGTATCAAAATTAAAAAAAGCTATAAAAATGAAAAAATTTAGAATTATAAAAGTTTTTAATAAATATAATAGTAAATGATATGCTTTTAATTCTTTCAAAAGTAATGCTTTATTTATATAAAATATATAAATATTTCTTTTCTTTTTTTTAGGTATTTATTTACTAATTTTATTAATTTTCTTTTATATTTATCTAAGTTGTCTGCTATATAAACTTTTAATTCGAAACAAAAAAATTTCTCCAATTGCCTCCGCCAATTTGACGGGGGAAAAGACGAGGCTTTTTTTGTTTAACTTTTTCTTTTTCTGCCATATAAGTAATTTTAAAAAATGAAATGAATCAAAATAAAATTAAGAAAAATTTCTATTATACTTATTTTATATATATATATATATATATATATATATATATGAAAATATTACTATTATTATTATAATAATTATTATTATTAATATTTATTTTATTTTATCTTTTTTTGTATTAATATTTATTATTATTTTTTTAGGCAGAATTATATCTTTAATAATATTAACATTTTTAGACATAAAATATAATTCAATTGATTATAATACGTTATTGTTATTTCCCAATTTTTATTTTTATTTAATTTTACTTAAAACATTTCCAACTTATTTTTTTTTATCATCTTTTACAATAATAATTGTATTTTGGTCACAAGTTTACTATGCATCTATACTAGTATCATTTCCTTATTTGCAGTAATTTTCATTATCAATAAAATATAAAATAACATAAAGAAATTATTTGATACATATATATATATATATATATATATATATATATATATATATATATATATATATATATATATATATATATAATTTATTTTGTTATTTTACTAATTAATTTTTTTATTTCAAATGATAGGCCATTATATATTTTTTTAAATATCTTAGTATATACAATAAACATAGTCTTAGCTAGTTTAACCTTTTTCATGAAGACTTTTACTGATTATATTTATTATAATTATATTTTAGAATCAATTATAGATTATTTAATAGCAATAGGTTTCATTTATTATGGGATTAAGGTTTGTAAAAATAAAAAATAAAATTATATTTTTAAATAATTATATTAATATAATTTTATTAATTTAAAGGTAACGAAAAAGCTGAAGGAAAAGAGCAAAGGGATTTCAAGAAAAAAAAGCATTATAAGAAGAGTAACTAAAATTTTACAAAAAATAAAATTTTTTTAAATTTTATTATTAAAATGTATATGTATATTTAGTATATAAAAAATAAAATTTTTTATTAATATAGATACTGTCTCTATCTGTTATACTTTTCATAATTTTATCATTAAAAGGATTATATTCTTTCTGGTGCTTTTTTAGTGATTCAAATTTTTATAATTCATATCTAGACTTACCCACATCAGATGCTATAGTAATATGAATAAATAATAAATGAAATTATATTATTTTTTATATTTTTTATCCATTTTTTTTTTTTTTTTTTGTAGATATATTTTATATCAGAATGTATCCCTTCTTTGCTAATCATTTCTACTTTTCAACCAAATAAAGAAAAAAACGTATAAAAAAATAATATGGTGTTTAAATAAAATTAAAAAAATATTTAATTAAATAATGACAAAAAAAAATTTTTTTTTTTCTTATTCAGACATTAAACATTCAATACACTACTCCGTTGTGTTCTGAAACATTTGATCCATATAATTTTGAATTAAAAAAAAAAAAAAAAAGCCAAAATAAACGATAAATAAAAGTTATATATATATATATATATTAATTTTAAATAATTTCATATGTTCTAGAGAATATTTAAATAAATGTATTATTAAAAAAGTAAAGATAAAAATTTTTTATAATAGAAATTTTATATAATTTTTATTTTCCATTTCTTATATATGTTTTTTATAGTTTTCTTTTTGAATTTTTAAAAATTATATAAATAATTTATAAAATACTTTAATATTATATTATTTGAAAAGACATAATTTTATTGCTCTTAATGTTAAAAAAAAAAATTAAAAATTAAAAATGAATAATATTATTCATAAAAACAAATATAAAATATTTCTACTTTTTTAAAACTGTTTATTTATTTTTTATGTTAGGAAAAATTATTTTTCAGTGTATTTTTTTTTTTTCTAATATTAAAAATTAAAGTATATATTTATATAAATGTTTAATGATTTTTCTTTTTAGGAATTATTAAACTTTTGAAAAGAAAAATTATGTAAAATAATAATTTAGAATAGAATAGACAAAATTTATTAAAAAAAAAAAAAAAAGATTATCTTGTTAACATTTTACAAATGAGAATTTTTTAAAACATAGAAATTAATGTTTGGAAATTAGACAATACTTTAAAAAAAATTTTTTTTTTATGATTATTAAAAATGTAAAGGAGGCAACAGAAATAATCAAATTTTGTTAATTGGTATATATATATATACAAAAAATAATTTTTTTTTTTTTATTTATTATATCCTTTTTGCTCCTTATAACTATGTGTATGTAGAATTATACACATATCTGGCTCACAATTTGCAATAATAGAATTCTATAAAGAAAAAGAAAAAAATACACATATTTTTAATATATTATTCAATAAAAATTTTTTAATTTTTTCTTTTTTTTTTTAACATATAAAATTTGAATTTTAAGTTTAAAACTATTTGGATTAGGGAAATAGGATTCTAAGTTAGAACATTTCAAAACTATAAAAAAATAAAGAATTAAAAAGAATGTAAGAGTTATGCTAATACATTTTTTTTTTTTTTCTCTCTTTTCAAAATATTATTATTACCACATAAATTATTTAAATTACTTAAATTATTTTTATATTTCAAAATATTATTTCTATGTTTTTTTTTAGAATAACCATATTTTACTTTTAATGAAGTTATATTTAATTTTTTATCTTTTTTTGTAAATATATAGAAAAAGCTTTTAGATATAGCCTGAAGAAATTAAGAAAAAAATATGAGTACAATAAAAATATGAGTATTAAAGTACTACATATTCTTTTACATTATATTTTATCTATAAATATTTTAAATATTTATTTATTTTGTTATTTATTTATTTATTTTTTTTTTATTCTTACTATAATATTTAATACGTCTAAAGGATACAAATTAATCTTTAATGACTTCCTTTGAATTAACACAAAGTTGTGTTCTGATTGATAATATTTAGTTATATTTATAAAAGAATATTTATCACATGTGCAAATATAAAAAGGATAAATTTTTGAATTATTTTTAAAAACAAAGTCATCAAAATATGAAAAGTTTTGAACTGAATTATTTTTTTTACTATTTTTTGGAAGAGTAAAATAGTTAAATTTATTGATTGGAATATTTAAAATTGATATATTATAAAGAGAAGATAAATTTTTGTTATATGCAAAGGATTTAAAAATTTGAATTAACTTAATTCTGATTTTATTTAAGCTTAAGTAAAATTTATGAGCTTTTATATAATTATTATGTAAATATTCATCAAAATGATTAAAATTGATTTTATAACCTTTGATAAAATGATAATTTTTTAATATTTCAATATTTTTATAATTTGAAAATGTTTCTTTATAATGAGGAAAACTTTCAAAATAAATATTTTTTGAAATAAAAAGTAATAACTCCATGAAAAATAAGAAGATATTTAAATGTTTATGTAATTGAAAAAAAGATTGAAATTTTTCTAAACAATAAATTATATCATCATGAAGTTTTGATATTTGATCATTGCAATATTTTTTTAAGATAATATTTACATTATTAGATAATGTTTTGCATATATTAACAATATTAAAAAGATTATTTAAATTATCGTTTACATTTTGAAGAAATGTTTTTTCATAAAATTGTAAAATTAGTTGAAAATTAGTCATACAACTTTCTAATTCTTTATCACTTAATTCTTGTAGTAGTAGCAAAATATTTATAGGGCATTTCTTTTCTTTATACATTATATAAATATCTTTAATGAGTGAATTATATATTTCTTCATTACTTAGTTTAATGTTCTTCTTTGGTATTTCATAATTTAGTTCGAAGTTTTCAAAACTATTAAGCATATCTTTCTTTAATAAATCTTTACATGAATCACATATATTTTCACCATTTTTTATAATAAAAATACGACTCTTTAAAAAATTTTCTTCCGATGCATTTTCAGAAAGTTGTATATTTTTTTCTAAATATGTATTCAACGAATTTTCAGTTTTATCGTTATTTTTATTTTCATCTTTTATGAAGACTTTGGTAATTTTTTTTTCTTTTGTTTTTTTATCTATTATATCATTGTTCATTTTCATCTCATTGCTGCTGTTTCCATTTTTAAAAGTGATTTTGATATTATTGTCATTATGTATTTCTTTTTTTTCATTACTATTGTAACTTTTAACATTTTTTAAGTTGTAAAAAGGCATACACGTTTTATTTTTATTATTTACATATTTTTTTTTCCCATTAATTTTTATAATATCACAATCAAATGTGTTATTAGTATAGTTATTGTGTTTTTTTATACATAAATTATTTAACTTTTTGCAGTTTAACTTCTCTGTACTATTCATTTTTATACTTTTTTTTAGTTCATTTTGTTGTACTTCATCTCTTTTTATATTGATTAATTTACGTTTAGACACTTTACTATTGTTTTTTGTTATTATGTTATTTTTTTCTTCTTTTATATCATTTTCTTTTTTACTAGTAGGAGGACTTGCAGTTATGTTTTTATTAAAATTATTATTAATTTTTTGATTATTTGATATATCGATTTTTTCTTTACAACCTAAATAACTATCTATCTGATATATTTCACTTTCAAATTTTTCTATTTTATTATTTTGTAAATTTTCATTAAAAAATTTATTCTTAGAACACGAGCAACAAACTATTTTATCTTCTATCATTTTTCTCATTATATCATAATAATGTGCGAAATCATGCTTTTCATTTTCTTTAAAAAATAAATTATATAAATTTTCATCAAAATTTTCTTTTCTATTTTTTACATACTTAGAAAAATATATTATTTCCCTATCTTTGTAATAAAACTTTTTAAAATTATCATCTAATTGTAATATATTTTCGTATATTTTATATAATTTTTTATAATCATCAAATTTTGTATAGATAGATGACATTTTTTCATATAAATTATAAATATTCTGAATAATGTTATAAGAGTAAAGTAAGTATAACATAATTTTTTCTACTGATTTGCACTCCTTATCAATACAACTTATTTTCTGTATTCCTAGAAAACATAATTTACATTTAGAAGATTGAAAATTATCCATCTTTTTTCTATTTTTGTATATTCTAATTAAATCAAATTTTTTTTTTTTTTTTTTTTTTTCATTTCTTTTTTCATTTGTTTTGAAATCTAAACTAGAAAAACTTATATATTTTTCTTTAATGTTTATATAATAATTAATCAGAATATAATGTTGATCATTAGATACATAAGACTGCTTGATATCAATAATTATATCGTTAAAAATTCTTTTAATTATATCATCTCTTATATTTAAATGAAAATAAGATAAATCATTTGTTTTATTTTGTTTATGTAAAAATATTTGATCCATTTTATTTTTATATCTATTAATAGAAGTATTTAACTTGTAAGTTTTATTCTTATAATAGCATTTACTTAACTTATAAAATTGTAGGTAATGACTCTTCCTTTTACATTTTTTTAAAAAATTTTCTTTAAAACAGTAAATTATGTTATTTTTTAACTCTTTGTAGGAATTGATATTTTTATAAAAGTGCTCTAATATATTATATTTATAAATTATTATTTTTAAATTAATAGAGCACAAAATATTAAATGCTACATCTAGACTATAGATAATGTGCAAATTATCATAAAAATTATAATCATAAAAACAATTGGTACTTTCAATAAACTTATTTTTACTTTCTTTTTCTATGCTTATCCAGTATATATCAACTATTTCAAGGCAAAACTTTTCATATTCTATATTGTAATTTTTTTTTCTTTTTCCTTTTTTTTCCAAATCTTGCATCATAAAAAAATCATTTAAATTATTTTCAAATGAAAATTCAGAAAGTGATGAACAACTAGAATTCAACTCATCATTTGCAGAAAATTCCATATTTTTGTTGTTACCTTTGCTGTTTTTACAATTTTCATTAATATTATTTTCCTTATTTATATTATTGTCTATATTGCTATTAAAATAGTTATTTTTAGAACTTGAAAGTAAGGTTTCTAAATTTTTTTTGTCAATTACTTCAACAATTTTTGTTTTATTATTATTTTTTGTAGTAATACTTTCATGCACATTCTTTTTTTTTTTATAATTATTTTTGTAATTATTTTTATCTATTTTTTTCACAATTCCAATTTTATTGAACGCTTTTTTTTTTTTATTTATTTTTCTAAAATTAAATGTAGAAGACAATGTATATTTCATAGAATTTAATTCATATTTTGATTTATCTTTATGTATCTTATTATTGCTATTAAAATATGTAAGTATCGTATTTTGTTTTTTTAATATTTTATCAACTTTAAATATTTTATTTATATTTTGATTAATCATTTTGTCTTTTTCTTCAAACAATATTTGATCACGAGTGTTGCTGCTTATTGCTTCCTTTTTTTTTCTTTTTATAAAATCTAAGAAAAAATGATATAAAAATATAATTTTTTTTATATATGATAATAAGAATAAATATAAGGTTTTGTATTTTTTTGTTATTTTATTTTATTTTTATTTTTTTTTTTTTTTTTACTTTGAAATTCATTTTTATTTCTTATTTTTTTAGGCTTATATAATGAATGCATTGTTTCATTTTTATGTATGATATTTCCCTTCATGTCTAGGATATACATACTACCACTTTTGCTAGTCGCACAAATATATTTATTATTATAATTTATGTAAACTTTATTAATTTCATCTAGGATTGTTTTTCTAAATATTTTTTGCATCTGATTATTTGTACTAAATAATTCTAAATTATAATTGTTTTCATAAAATGTAATAATACATATGTAGTTATAATCGTTACTTATAGTAGCAAATATCATATTTGCTCTATGTAGCCTCCTACAATTAATTACATTTTCATTAGCTTTATCCATTTTAGTTGCAATGAAAACAAAAAAGAAAAAAAAAATTTTAGGAAAAATGCATTCAATAATTCAAAACAATATATTTTTAATATATCTAAAATTTACATGTTTTTGAGTTATTATATATTTATATCAGACATAATAGCAAGAAAAAAAAAAAAGGAAAAAAAAAAAAAAATTTTCACTGAAAATTAAACAAATCAATAACAGAAACAACGTTTCTTGAAGGTTGCAAAAAATTACATTTTAATATTTTAAGATAAAAAAAAAAAACCCTTTTTTTCATAATCATTTTATCATATTATTATAAGAATAAATTATTTTATCTAAAAAATGTAAATTTTTTAAATATTACTTTTTTTCTTTTTGAAAAATTTATATATTTATTATTCCAAAAAAAAAAAAAAAAAAATGTATGCTATAATTTATATTTTTTAAAATAAGAATAATTCATATACATATAAACATACATATGTATTATATCCCATCTTCAATTTTATAATTAAAATTTTAATTCTTTTATTATATAATATATATGATTAAATAATTTTATATATTTATGTATATTTTTATTCATTTATTTTTTTTTTGTATAAGTAGACAACATTTATACGTTATGTTTTTGAGAAGTTACATAAAAAATGAAGTAAAATTACAAAATAGTCTTATATAAGGATTAATCAAATTTATTAAAAAAAAAAAAATAATAATAATAAAATATGAATATATATGTATTTTTTTATTTGTAAATTATTTTATTTTTTTTTTTTAACAAAATTAAATTTTTCATATATTTTATTTTTCAATCATGATTCATATATATATATTTCTTTTTAAAATATAATATTATGTAAAATTACATATGTTAAAATATATATTATATTAAATATCTTTAAATCAAAAATATATGTAATAACTTAAAAAGTCATTTTGTCTTTCATAAATGCTTATGAAAAAAAAAATAGTTGAAACTTTTCTAATATAAAATTTGATTATTTCATAAAAAATAAGGGATTATAGAAATTTGCATTGGGGTTAAAAACATATAATTCTACTGTAATATTATTAAATATGTAATAAAATAACATGATAGTAAAATGAAATATAACATGTAAAAAGAAAAATAAATAAAGAATATATAATTTTTTATTATATATTTTTAAAGATTAGTTCATATGATAACACAAAACAATATAGATAAAATTCTTTGTTTTTGAAGAATTTATAAAATATATTTTAAGCACATTATATAAATATATAATGTATTTTAAAAGTATTAAAATATAATTTAATGAAGTGTATTAAATACACAAAGTATTATATAAAAAAGAAAATAAAATTCAACTTTGAAACATGATAAATAATATATTTTTTTAAATTTGGGAATGGAATTTTTTTTTAATTTTTTTTTGTTTGTCATACTTTATTAATTAAATTATTTATTTTATTAATTTTTTTTTTTAAATATATGAAATAGTATTAAATTCTAAATTACTTTATCATTTTAAAAATATGTATCTTTAAAAAAATCGTCTAAAACTATGAGCACATTCAAGTATATATATATATATATAACTAAAAATTTAAACATTAAAATTATGTAAAAAAAAGGTAATCATTATAAGTAAAAAGGCTAAGATTATATAATGTTTCTTAAAAAAAAAAAAAATTGATTGAAAATTAAATATATTTAATGCAAAAGCAAAATATAAAAAAATTATTTTAATAAATGTGCATTATATTTTCGTGGTTATTTTACTCTAAAAGAAAATATAAATGCATAAAAAAATAAAAAAAATATAAGGATGAAAATTTAAAAAAAAAATATTGCAATGCTATTAAAATATATCACATATAAATATTTAAAAGAAAAGATTTTTTAATTAAAAATATACATATTTAAAATAAAATATTTCATCTGTTAATTTTTTTTTTTAAGATGTATGCTGAAACAAATATTTTTTTTTAGGAATTATTTAGATAAATGCAATTTATCTATGTGTAAATTTTTCTTTTTTAGCATATTTTAATATAAAAGAAAAAAAAAATATGAAAAATTAAAATGTAAAAAACGTAATGCTTATAAATTTTATTTTTTAAGTTGATAAGTGAAGGATATCTGAACACACTATCATTTCATTAAGCAATTACATTTTTAAAATGATAAATTAAAAGGAAAAATAAGAAATAAAATAGTAAGTGAAGTAATATGAGAAAATTATAATATAAATGAAATGAAGATTTGAAAAAAATAAAAAAGATGAAAATAAATACACTTTTAGTATTAGTATTAATCTTAACAGTTGCCAGTGAACAAACAAAGACAATAAGTAAAATCAAATTTAAAAAGTATAAAGTAAAAAATTTCATAAGTATTAATAATAAAAATAAAAAATATATATATCTAAAAAAGAAACACGTAAAAAAGTATGTAACTTATTTTAGTAAAAATGATATCATATTTAAAATAAAACAGATAATTACGAGGAATGATTGTTTAGTTATGCCTCTAAATATTATATTAAATTTGAGTAATATATTTTTTTTTATGTTTTCTTTGAATTATTATAATTTAATAAATAAAAATCATAGAAATGCATTATTAGAAATTACTGATAATATAAACTCTAAAATTTTCCTATTTAACACAATAAATGATACAATAAAAAATATACCAAATAATTTTTCGTCTTTTTTAAAAATTTTCTTTTTTTCTATTACTCAATTTTTTTCACAAATTTTTATTTCTCATTTAGCATCTACCTTTTTTTATTCACATAATAATGAACAAGAAAGTGAAGGAAAAAAAAACAAAAATATGCTTTGTGATAAATTAGAAAACTTAAAAGATAAAAATGATATTGCATATACAGAAAAAGATGACGTAAAATTAAGTGAAAATGATAAAAAGAAAGATAATGAAAGCAATGAAATAAGTTCAAATAAAAAAAAAGATTTATATTCCCATTTTTTAAAAGAACAAATTAGTAGAGAAAATGAAATAGATCACTTAAATTATAAGGAAATTAATGAAATAAATAATAATATAAAAAGTGAAAATTTTAAAAATATTTATAATGAAAACATAAGGAATACTATTTTAAAATATATGTGTGTATTAAATCACACAGGATTTATACCTATGTTTATATTTAATCAAATTTTAAAAAAATTAAATTTTCTAGATAACGATGTGAATGTTTTAACTAACTTTTATGTTCTAATTAACGGGTTTATATCAAAGGTTTATGTTAATATATTTCTTAAAAAAAATAAATTAATAATTAATGAAAAAAAAAAAGTTTATTCACTAAAATTAATTTTTTTTAATTCATACACTTATTTTATTATTATTTCATTATTTTTGAAATTTTTCAATACGGCTAATTTTATTTATGAAAAATCAATAAAGCAAATACTATTAACTTTTAACAATATATTAATACCTTCTATTCTTATTATTATTTCAAACATTATATATGAAGGAATAGTAGAGAAATCATCTTTTTATATTAAAGATTTAATATTTATTTTCAATAATAAATATCTCTTATATCCATTTTTCTTCTTTGGCTTATTTTATATAAATAATCATTATCGATTTTTTCATGTAAAAAAAAAGAAAATTAACATAAATTTACCCTTATTTATATAATTTTAAAAAAGATTTTATAATATACATAAAAAAATATCAATGATTTATGAAAATATAATTAATAAAACAAAAATAATTTCTTTTTTTTTTCTTTTTTTAGATAAAAACAAGTTTACAACTCTTTCTTCTAATCCAATCAATGACTCCTCCTAATTACAACATTTTCTTTTTAAACGTAAGAGAAAAAAAAAAAATATATATGGATATAGTTAATATTAAAGATAAATATAATATATATGAAAAGTAAAAAAGCTTTATCATCATAATAATATATATAATTAAAATTTTCAATTTATATATGTATTCTTAAATATACTTATATATATATATAGTTTATATTTTACATAAATATTTTTTATGAAATTTTTTTCTTTTTTTTTTCTTAAATGTATTTATATTCCTTTATATTTAAATAACATTATTTTATTTATTAATTTTTCAATACAAGTAATATTATTTTTCTATATTGTTATTATTATTTTTAGAAGAAATTGGGAGATTTCAAAGATATAAAGAAAATATTAAGCTTTTCTTATTCTATATACCTCATTCCTTTATATTTTTATTCTTTAATATTATATAAATATTTTAAAAATAAGAATATATAAAATTTGAAGTCTTTTATTAATAAATAATTATATGTAATCTAGAACTTGTGTAAAAGTAAAATATAATTTAAAAGAAAATTAATGCTAATACAAAATATCAATATGGATATATTCTATTTTCTTATTTAATATCTTTATACAGAGAAATTTGTTTTCTGTAATATTTTTTTTTTTTACTAAAATATAAACGTTGTTTCAATATTATTAGATTCTACAAAAAAAAAAAAAGGAATACAGTTGTGAAAATAGATAAAAAGTATCTTAAGACACAATAAACGCGTTTGATACTAATTTGTTATTATATATATAATTAATAATGAACTTTTATTTTTATCCTATTTTAATAAAGCATAAAATTGTTATATATTTATTTCTTATTCTTTTATTGAAAAAAGATTAGACATATGTCTATACATTAATATACAATTTATGTTATGTATATAAAATATATAAAGATGTATTATATTTTATTAAAGCACAACTTTTTAAATAATAGAATGAAGACTTCAAAATATTACAAAACACTTAAAAAATAATAAATACATTATTTGTATGCACTTAAATGCATAAAAAAATTGAGAGATAAAGCAGAATAATAAAAAAGTATGTATATATATAAATCAATTAGCTATATTTAGATTATGCTAGTATGCTATAATATTTTTAACTTTTAGATAACTTCTATTTTAAAAAAATAATAGAATAAAAAAAAAAAAAAAAGCCTAAATATATTATTCATTTTAAAAAAGAAATTATATTAAAAATAAAAAATTAAATAACGAAAAATATATATATTTTTATGTTAAATAAAAAATATGTAAATACAGGAGTATTTAATCTATATATGAGTATATCAATGATGAAAAATGTCCTAATATTTTTTTAATTACTACATATAAAAAAAAAAGAAATTTAAAAAAATATTTTTTTTTCTTATAATTTTGGTTATTTTTGCACAACTTAGTTTTGGTAGCTTACTTATGTACAAGGCCTTGTATATTTCATAATTTATTTTTTTTTAAAAAAAAAAATATAATAAAAGAAAAAAAAAAATCATGATACCATTTTCTATATTAAAATACACGATAAATTACTGACAACATTAATTTTTTGTTTATTAAATAATGTAAAATAAAAAATACAAACTTTTTAATTATTATCTTTTTCTTTTTACAATTTGAAATATATGAGTAAAAATACATATAAATGGAACTTTATGAGAAACAAAATTGCACATCATAAATTGCAAAATTTAAGTTTAATTATTTTTTCATTTAAAAAGAAGAAAAATTTTACTATATAAAAAGAGATACGAAATTGTTATAAAAATACAAATTATTAATATAAATTCATAAATGAATTTATAAAAAATTTAAGTGTTCATTACCAAAAAAAAAAAAAAATAAAATAAAATAAAGCAAAGGAAATATGCATGAAACCATGATTAGCATTGAGATGATTATATATATATATAAAGCAAGTAAATATTAAAATAAAATTACAACACTTTTTAATTTTGTCTTGTATTAAGTAATAATATTAAAGTACTAAAAAAAAATTTTTTGCATGCATATATATGTAATAGTTTAAAAAATTTACATTTTCTTTTAATTTATTTGTATTTATAATAGGTATTTCACTTAATAATTTTTATATACACATTTTTTGTTCATAAATTTTTTTGTATATAAATAAATATACATATAAAATAAAGAATAATAAGATGATTATAAAAAAAAAATGGTGTATAAAGATATTTTTATTTGTAATTAGTATTTTGTGTAAAAAAAACAAGTTTTTCATAAAAGGTTTTAACAATGAAGGACATGAAGCAATAGGTATGGTAGCTATGTCTGGATTAAAAAGTGAACAATTGTATGAGTTAAAAAAATTGTTAAGTGGAAAAGATTTAGTTGATTTAGGTAAATGGGGTCATTTAGTTCATGAGAAAATAAAACAAGCAGAATCGATGCATTTTAATTTACAATATAATGATTGCAAAAACATAAAATTTACTTGTGAAGATAAAAATGGATTGTGTTTAATTAATTCTATTAAATATTTTTATAATAAATTATTATTACCTCCTGGTTCAGATCCTAATAATGACATAACATTTAAATATCCTCGTAAAATTACATTCACTGATTCAGATTCATTAAAATATCTTGTTACTTTAATAAGTGATATGCATCAACCACTCAGAATATCTTTTCTTAATGATAATGGTGGCAAAAATATTAATGTAACTTTTTATGACAGTAAATCAGAAAAAGTGAAAAGCGATTTATTTAAATATTTGGAAAATGAAATTATAAATAAAATGATTCAAAAATATCAATCATCTTGGTATAGTGGATGGACTCATGTAAATAGAATTTTTAATGATCATAAAAAAGATGAAGATTTATTTAAAAAAAATGGAATAGATGTTATATATATTTGGGCTAAGGAGATTGTGAGTGATTTTTGTTCGGAATTTTATATGGATAATTCTATTGCAAATTATATGACACTTAAAGAAGAAAAATTTTGTTTTGATACAACTAAAGAATTAGAAATTTCCTATGAAATGGAATTTCTACTTGAAAGATTAATAAGAAATAATATTTTAAGAGCAGGTTCAAGAATATCTATTCTGTTAAATCATATTTTTGCAAAAAAAAAATTCTCCAATTTTAGAAAAAAATCAGAATTTGATAGAGGTATATATATTCCTTAACATTGTTTATGACTACATATATATATGTTTTTAAAAAATTGAAATATTTATTTATGTATTTAAATTTGCATATATAAAAAATATATTTATAATTTTATTATAAAAAAAAAATATATATAAAGTAATTAAATGAATATACATAAGTATATATAAAATAATACCTTATTAAAAAAATATAAAAATAAATAATACCCCTTTTGATCACTTATTTTATTTGAAATATTTATTCATTTTTATTATATACATTTATATTTAATGAATTAGTAAAATCCTTTTATTTAAGAATGTGAAATTTATTAATTGTCTTATGTTAATATTTTTTTTTTTCTTTTTAGTCGAATTTGAAGAATTAAACAGATTTAAAACCGAATCAATATATAAAAATAATGCAATATATATAAATTTATTGATAATTCTTGTTATACTGGTTAGAAATATAAAAGAGAAAAAATAGAATAAAATTTATAATTGCAATTTTTTTTTTTTTTTTTTTTTTGTAGTTTACAATTTTTTATTTCAATTTCATAATGAATAGAAGAAATAAAATGAGATTACCCAGTAAAATCAATGAATCTGAATTGCAAGAAAAATGTAATTGAAAATTTTAAGAAAAAAAATTAAGTAAATTGTTAGAATAATAAGGAAAATTATGATATTATCAATTTTTCTTTTTCTGAACTATATAAAATTCACATAAACTTATAAAAATTTGTTTGATATCATTATTAGAAGAATATTTTATTTTAAAAATATATTCTGCTTATTTAATATCTTTTATTTCTTTTATTTATTTATAGCTTTGTTTTGTGTTGTTTTTTTTTTTTTTATACACATTATTAATTTCATCCTTAAAAACTATGAAATGTTCTTTTTTTGTTTATATAGTAAAATAATAGTAATTATTTTCACTTTTTTCTGTTTTAATATATATAATTTTTTTTTTTTTTCTTTTTTTTATGCTTAATAACAAATGTAAAATAAGAAACAATAAAAATATTTGTTTTCTTAAAATAAGCATTAACATAAAAAAATGTTTTAATTGCATAAACATTTTACTAAAATTTTAAAAATTTGAATATATATTTGTAATTTACATAAAAATATAGTTTTAACCTATTAAATTTTATATAACAACATTTATAAGGGCTTATCAAAAAAAAGAAATAATAAAAAATAAATAAAATGTAAAAATAGCATTAATTAAAAAAATTAATATATAGTATTTCTTTTTTTCTTTTTTCTTTTTCTTTTTCCTTTTTTTTTTTTAATTATTTATTTTTATATTTATTTCATTCTTGTTCAATATAGCAAGTTATATATTTTCTTAATCTAGTTTTATTAAATTTTTTATAAGCTATAGAAAAAAAAAAAAAAAATTCACGCATACTATGAAAAATTTAAATTGAATAATTGAAAAATATAATAAAAAATGAAACTATTTTTTTTTTTTTTTTTTTTTAAATATTAATAATTATAAAATAGTGTAAGTTATAAATACATTACATGTATTTTTTTTCTTTTATAAATATATTATGGAAAAGTAGAAAGCTTTTTGTAATGGATATATTAAAATATTATTTAATATTAATATTAATAGAACACTATTTTACAACATCTTTAGAGTATATAATTAATAAAAAAGTGAATTTTTACATAAAATACTATAAAACAAATAATACTAGCAAGAAAAAAAATGTAATAATTCAGTTAACAAGGGAAAATGATAAAGAAATAAAAATTGTTAAATATCCAAATCCAATACTAAGAAAAAAATGTGAAGAAGTTGTTAATTTTGATGAAAATTTAAAAGTAAAAAAAAGAAAAAGGAACATATAAGATGTGAACTACATTAATAATTAAATAACGATAAATGAAAAAATAATTCTTATTAATAAATATTAATTCAAAAAATTACATAGGATATTTATTGCATATTATAAATATTTTTTTTTTTTTTCCTCTTATTTTAATAGAATACTATTAGAAGTATGTTTAATATTATGTATGAAAATAAAGGAATCGGTTTATCAGCACCTCAAGTAAATATAAGTAAAAGAATTATAGTATGGAATGCACTATATGAAAAAAGAAAAGCTGAAAATGAGAGAATTTTTATTAATCCAAGTATAGTTGAACAAAGTTTAATTAAAACAAAAGCAGTTGAAGGGTGCTTATCGTTCCCAAATATTGAAGGAAAGATAGAAAGACCAAGCATAGTTTCAATTAGCTATTTTGATTTAAATGGAAACAAGCATTTAAAAATTTTAAAAGGAATACATTCTAGAATATTTCAACATGAATATGATCATTTAAATGGCATCTTATTTATTGATAGGATGACTCAAAGTGAAAAAAAAAAAATTAAAGCAAAGTTAAATCAACTAATACATGAATATAAAAACATTTATTCTGAAACTCCAGCTATTTAATAATTATTCTATCTTTCCTTTATTAACTTTTTTTTTTTTTTTTTTTCTTTTTTTGTAAACTTTGAACTATGTCTTTTTTCATAAAATAAATATGCATATAAAATTACCTTTCTTGCTGAATACTATTATGAATATAGTATTTTTTATCATAATTTTAATATGTGCAAAATAAATTTATTTATTTATTCTTTTTTTAAGTATCACTTAAAATAATTGAATATAAAATTATACTTTTTTATATTCTTTTTTTCATATAAACTTTTTTTTAATCACTTTATATGTTTATATAATTTAAAAAAAAAAAAATAAAATAAAATAATAAGATTAAAAAAAATTATACAACACTGGGTATATAAATGACCATATTTTTAATATAGATAAATGTGTATGTATGTATATATATATAATAAATTAAACAAAAAAACAAAAAGAAAAACTCAAATGAAAAAAAATTTACAAAAAAATGTAATTTTGAAATAAAAAAATAGAATATATATAAAATGGAGTGCTATTTAAAAATAACACTTTTATATTTTTTTGCTATTCTTCCAGAAGCTATTGTAGTTCTTTTCCTTAATGAAGATTTATTAGATGAAGTTTTTTTTCTTAACATATGATTTCTACCAGCTTTTTTTCTAATTAGTTTTCCATTTTTTGTTATTTTAAATCGTTTAGCTATTGATTTATTTGTTTTCGGCTTGATATTAGTTATTCCACGAACATATAATTTGAAATTATTCATATTTTTTATAAAATTAATATTCATTTTTATAAATAGGAATTTATATAATTTTCTTTGTTTTTTTTCTTTTTTTTCTGAATATTTGTTTTTTAAAAAATATATATAGTTAATTTTTCTTTTTATATTATCATTCACTTTATTCAAGTACAATTCTTTATTTATTACATTGATGTTTTTTTTTTCATCTGAAAAATCTAGGGAAAAAATAAATAATATCAATTTAAATAAGAAATACTTCATAATTTTTTATAACCATTAATAAACATCTTTATTTCTTGTATAAAAAAAAATAATTTATTATTAAAAAATTATGAAATTCTTATTCATTCTCTTAAATTTATTAATATATATTAAATGAAAAAGAAAAAAAAAAAAAGGAATATAAAGCGCTTTCATTTATTTATAATTATCTTTTCTTTCTTTTCTTTTTGTTTTAATGCTAAACATTAATGCAACTTTTAAGAACTCATTTTATTTATTTTTTTTTTTTTTAAAATAGGTTACTAATTATCTTAATGAAAAAAGGATATTGAATTTTAATTAATTCATTCTTAAAAATAGAGTAATTTATAAACTTAAATATCTTTTTATAAATATGAATAAAATATTTATCCTTTTAATAGATTCAAATAATACTAAAAAAAAAAAGTGTTTCTTATATCTTAGTACGTCTGCATACAAAAATATATATGTACATCTATTGTATATATTTTTATAATTAACACAAAAGAAAAATAAAAAAATAAAAAGTTAATGTAACAAAATATCTTATATATGAAATTCTATTTTTTAAATAGTTAATGTATTTAAAAAAAAAAAATGTATAAGCAGTGTCGATATAAATATAAATTTAGTAAAATTCAAAAGTAAAAAAAAGAAAGGAAGTTCATGAATAACATTTTTATAAATAATAAAACATGTATTAAAAAAAAAAAAAAATTAAGTTTTACTAAGCAATGTACATTTTTTTTTAAATTAAAAAATTTTTAAAAAATATATATATTATATGTTCTTTAATATTTTATATATAAATATAAGAACAATTAACATTTTTTTTTATAAATAAAATTTTGTATTTTTAAAAGTAAAAATTTCATATTATATAATTTACATACATTAACTAAAAAAAAAGAAAAGTTATTCACTTAAAATTTAAATACAATAGGATACAAATTAAGTTTGTGTTCATTTAATCTATTTTTTTTTTTCTTCTATTTTTAGATAAATATATTTTCTTAATTCAACGAAAAGATAAATTTATATAAACACATAAAAAAAAATATACTTTTATACAGAGAATAATTTTTAAAAAAAAATTAAAAATTTTAGATAATTTTATGTATATTCTTTTAATATAATTTTTTTATATAAAAAGTAAAATATAGATATATATCTGAATTTATACAAGAACATAAAATTATATTTTTACTGATAATTTTTTAGAGGTATTACAGATTTAATTCAATTGGATTTATAAAATAATAATTATATATTTGTTATAGATAAAAAAAAAAATTTAATGGATTAATCATTTCTTTTTTTTTAATTAATAAAATTGTTTATTTTAAAATAAATTTAAAGAAAATAACATAAAATATGTCATAAGAAAAAAAAAAAAAAAACAAAAAATTAAAAAATAAAAAAGAGAAAAAAAATAAAAAATATATGTATGTATTTGAAATATAAATAATTAAGAAATGACATTTAATATAACCATGAATAATTGCATATATATGATATAAATATATGTGAATAAAATATATTTGAATAAATAGTGAAACAGATAAACATATACAGGTTAAAAATTTTAAAATATTATTATATATATATATATATAAATATATGTGCATATAAAAAAAATATAACATTTATTGAAATGGAAGGTTTGTTAAATAAAATAGACAAAATAGAACCAAGTGATCCGATAATAAGAGAAGAGTATAATAAATTTAAATATGATGTTACTAAACAAGCTATAGATTCATTAAAAGATAGAATACCTAAAAGAATAATTTATTTTAACAATTTAGTAAATGTGAATTCAGAACCAGGAACTATATTAGATACAAAAGATTTAGATAGTAATTCATATAAATATAAAGTAAATCGTATAGAAGAAAATGTTAGAAAAAAACATAAAGTAAATGATTTAGATGATAGAGAGAAAAAGAAAGATACATTAGATTATAATATGAAAAATTATGTTAATCATGAAGAAAAAAAAATTGTAATTGATGAAAAAGTTTTGTATACTCATTACGTACCTTCTCATAAACAGATATATTCTGAATTGGAAAAAATAAAAGCATATGCATCTGAATTAATAGAAATAATTGGAAATATTAAGCTTTGGATACAATTAAATGTTCCTAGAATAGAAGATGGTAATAATTTTGGAGTAGGTATACAAGAAGAAGCAATTCAAGAATTAGCTAGAGTAGAAGAAAGTGCTTTTAATTTATATGATGCCATTGTAAAATATTATATGGAAAGAGCAAAACTATCAACAAAAGTTATAAAATATCCCAATGTCTATGATTATCAAGAAGCTATTAGAGAGTTAGACGAAAAGGAATGGATTCATATTAAAATTACTATCATAGATATGAGGAATAATTATATTATGCTTTATGATTTATTATATAAAAATTGGGAGAAGGTTGTCAAACCAAAAAATGAAGATGCGCATCATAGAATGACATTTTAAATATATATAAATATAATTGAGGAAAATAGGTTTAAAAAAAAGAAAATTTCTAGAAATATATATATATGGAGTAACAAAAAGATTAATATATTTTCAGAGAATTTATGTACATAAATTGAAATGATTAAAACTAAGTATTATTATGATAGTTTATACAGATATACAAAATTCATTAAATTTTATGAAGTTAAAAATTTTTAATAAATATAATTAATATATTAAATATATATAAAAACGTGTTAAATGTTTTTTTATTTCCTTTTTTTTAATTGGTTACTTTTGTCATTTCTTTTGAAATTAATATTTTTATCGCAATTACTATTTACTATAATATTTTCTTTATGCTTCTTTAAATAAGCCATATATTTATTCTTATGTATTTTTATTTTATAATTTGTTAGCTATATATATATATTATATAAGTTTTATATGAATTATTTTGCGATTATAAATATAAGAAAAAATACATGATTTATTATTTATATTTACAGCTTTGATTTTTTTTTTTTTTTAATAAAGCAAAAAAGACATACAAAAAGAATAATTATTAAAGTAGATAAAAAGAGATAAATTTTAGTAGCGTTTTTAAAAAAAATAAAAACATATATATATATGTATATGCTATTGGTTAAAGAATATACAAAGAAATATGTTTTCATACAAAGCAATGAAAGTTTAATTATTAAAATATAACATTTTTATAAACAAAAAAAATTATATTTTGAAGGATTTCAAAATTAGTTTTAGTTAAGATTTCTATAATTGTATATGAATAAAAAGCTTGTAATAAGCATATTTTAATTATTATTATTTCAAAAAGAAATATAATAATGTGTCTGTATTCATTTTTTTTTTTTTTTTTTTATTTTTAATTGAATATATAAAAATAAAAAAGTTAATTCATTTTTTCTTTATTATAATTGTTCTCCTTAATTTTCCAATGTTTTTTAAGCTATTTTTAAAAAAATATCATTTTATTTTTTATGCAATATACATTTTTTTTTTTTTTAATTAAATATTAATTAGCTCCTTAAATACAAAAAAATGTCATTAATTTTACATTTTTGAGTTTAACACTATATATTTTTTTGGAAGATAATAATTATTTACTAAAATTTTATATATTTGATTGACTACATTACCCTGAACTAATACTTCTTCTTTTTTTGTTGATGGAGAAATTGAAATAGTACAAGAGCATGCTAGTTGCTTTTGCAAATATTCAGAAAATTTATTAAGATCCAAATGAAATAAATATAGATTTGTTATATGAGTTACGAATTTTTTACCTTTCATTCTTGCAACAGAATAAATATGAATAGAAGGACATATTCCTTTTATTATTTTGATAGGTTCAATATCAAAGTTTGCATAAGGTTTAATTATTGAATAACATGGTTGTTGAGTTGAAATAAACTGATTTAAAATTGTTTCATATGGTAATCTATCAACCTTATCATCAATAGATAGAGATAAACGCAACGTTTCATTTAAATTTATTAGATGCATATCTTTCTTATCTTGCAAATTTTCTAATTTAATATATGATTTAAATATATCTTTTAATTGAATTATATTAAAATAAGAATTCTTTTCTGTTTTAACATCTACATATCTAAATATATTCAACGTTTTACTTGTAGGCATATAAAATTCTAATACTTGAGCACCTTTATTAATTAAATCAGTCTTGGGATTTTCATTTTCATTTTTATTTTCATCCTCATTCTCATTATTTTTTTTTTTTGCATTCATAGGTGTAGGTTTATATGAAGTTAATAAGGGATTCTCTTTACATATATTTACTATAGATACAATATTTCTTTTTTCTTTAACTTTTATTAATTTTAATTTCACACAGTTCTGAATAAACTTTATTAACTTTTTGTAACTTGATTTTTTTACATCTAATGTTATATAAATTTCATTTTTCTTTATTTTTTCTATATCTTCATAAGATACGTTACATTTATGTAATTCTTCTAAGAACTTTTCATTTTTATGAATATATGTGCATTCTTTAGTCATTCTACTATAAATACCAGAAACATCAAGTGGTAAATTATCATCATTTAAGTAATACAGAACTTCTAAAAACAAATATAATAACAATAAATCTTGATGTTCACAATTTAATTCAAACATGTTTTTACTTATTTCTGTTCTAGTAGATATCTCTTCTTCTGCTATATCTTTAAATCTATTTTTAATGAATTTTTTTTTTTCGTATGTACCATTGGCATCATGCTCAATTTCTGAATCATCACTTCTCTTTTCTAACTCCTCTTGTTCTATGTCTTTATAACCTTTATTTATATGCTGAGTTTTCTTTATTTTATCACAATTATCAAGACCATTTTTAGATGATTTCTCTTCTTTTTGATTAATATCTTTTTCGCAATATTCATGACTGTTTAAATCTTTTTTCATATATTCATAATTTATTTCATCTAATTCATTTAAATCTACATTTTTTTCTGTTTCACCAAAATCAATATCATATTCCTTTTTATCATTTCCTTCTTCCAAATTATTTGTTTTACTTACTTTTCTTACTTTTTCAGCACACATTTTTTGTTCTTTTTCTTTATTATTATCATAGTTTAAGCAATAAGATATATTTTTTGCTTCGTTATTTTTTTCTATTAATACTTTAAAGTGCTTATAAAAATTTTCTAAATATTTTTCGTTTGATACACTTTTACATTTTATTTTCTCTTCCCTTATTTTTCCTACATTATTTTTACCATTAAATTTTTGAGAACTATTTTCTTTTTCTTGTTCTGTATCAGTATCACTTCCCCATCCAAAATAGTCGTTTTTATTTTCTTTTTTCTGCACTATTTTCTTTTCTTTTTTTTCTTTTTTTTCTTTTTTTTCTTTTTTTCCTCTATTTTCGTCATAAATTTTAAAGTCACTGAAATTGTCTACTATATCTTCAACGGAATCAATAACTTTATTTTTAAAGCTTTTATCTGGTACAATTTGTGAACCAAGTTTCCATAATTCATCATTAAATATATGAATTAATTTTAGACATTTTCCTTTTAAATTGTACAATTCTTTGTTATTTTTATATTCGATCAAGCATTGTCCTACAGCGAAAATGTAGGGATTGTTAAAAACTCTAACGCCCCATACATTCCCATCTTTGAGTTTTTCTAAATTATCAATTTCTTTACATATACCTGGAATCATTAAATCTGCACCTCTTAATAAATATTCTGATGCAGGTGGATATATTACAAAACATGGAATTAAATTTGGAAACCTCCATAATGTATAAACAGTTGGATATATAACATTATTAATACAAAACAAAACTGGAATATTTTTAGATAAATATACTATTATTTTTGTATTTTGTATCTTACAAACACTCGTATCTTCTTTACATAAAATTTCATCTATATCTTCTTCTTTTTCTATAAAAAATGTACTCTTTACATTTAAAACTAGCCTTCAAAAAAAAAAAAAATGATGAACAGTTAAGATTATTTTTTTTTCACTTATAAAATGTATTAATAATCATATAAATTACTTTTATTTTTCAATTTTATAAATATGAAAATTTTTTAATATTTTATTTTAAACTTGTATTTTTTATTACATATTTTTACTATTAATATTTTAATTCAATTTTCCATGTCTTATATGTTTGTATTTTAACATAATTTTTAATTTTAATTTTTATTTTTATTTATTATTATTATTATTTTTATATTATTATTTATACTCAATTTTTATTCTTCTTGTTAATTTTTTTTAAGTAACAATTTTTTATTAACATTTGTAAACTTACTTTTTTCTATCTTTGTTACCAAGAAAATTTTTGTTTGTTAATGTTATTTTATTTTTGAACATCTTTCTTTTATTCCCACAAAAATAATATTTTTAAAATGCTAAGATAATGAACAGTATTTTGAAAATTTTTAGCTCTATAGGCATAATTATCATAAAATATTACAATAAAACTTTGTTAATAGAAAACAAAAAAAAAAAAAAAAAATGAAATACAAAAATATTTATATAAATTAAAATTATTTTAATTTCTTTTTTACAAATTAGAAAATAATCTTCGGTATGATTAAAAAAAAAAATTAATCAAAAGGAGGATACATTTTGTAATACATTTTTTTCTTTTTTTTTTTTTATAATTTATCAAAAAAAAAGGTGTTAAATAAAATTAAATTTTAACATAAAAATTTATTTGTTTCATCATTATGTTTTTAGTAATATATAAAAAGCAGTTTTAGGTAACGAAAAAAAAATTACATAAATATATAAATGTTATATGCTATTAAAAAAAAATAATGAAAAATAGATGCAATAGAAGTTTTTACTAATGTATTCCATTTTTAATATATACATAAAACCGTACTATAGTAAAAATTAAGAAAACAATTAATAATAAAAAAAAAAAGTAAAGCACATTATATAATTTTTATAATTTAGAAATGTTTTTAAAAATATTAAATGTTAAATAATAATTTATTATCTGATTATATTTTTATTATTATTATTTTTATGTGGCAAATTATAAAAGAATAAAAAAAATACATACCTATATATTAAAATTTATTCAAGAAAATATGAAAAAAAATACCTTTGATTCATATTTTAGTACTTTTTTATATTCTATGAGAAGTAAATAATTCTTAAAATTCAAAAAAAATATATTTTTTCCTTATTATATAAAAGATCTTAGAAAAAAGCAAAATATAAAAAAAACCTTTGAGGTGTATTGCACTTTTTTTTATATATTACTTTTTATAGATGACTTTTATAAACAATATTTATCTATCTATATATAATATATATAAGGATAAGTAACTTTTTTTCAATATAAAAAAGGATTTTTTTTTTGAAAGAACATTGAAAGAACAAGGATTTAGATAAAAATAAAGTAGATATTTTCTTGATTTTTTTATAGCACTTAAATATCATTTTAAATTTTATTTTTTATTGCCAAAATTCAATATTCTAGTGTATATGCAATAGGAAAATTGCATGTCTTTTATTTTATTCTTTCAACTACTATAAAAAATACTTAAAAAAAAATATTTATATAGTATTTTTGAAGATCTACAATAGTTTTAAGTATTTATTTTTTCATTTAATTCTTTAAAAGATTAGTAATTATTTTTGTATATATAAAAAATTATACTTCTACATAATTATATTTGAAAATTATCTATATATTTATTTTTTATCTTAATAAAAATATCATATATTTTTACTTTTACTGTATATTAATCATTTAAAATTAAAAAATAGTTTTACGTTAATTGTTATTGAATTGTTCGTATTCATCTAAATATTTCTTAATTTCTTTTTTTTTTTTTGTGTGCGTTCAAGTGTGTAATATGTGCATAAAGATTATTTAAAAAATGAAAATAAAAAAAATAAATTTAAAATAAAAATTAGTGCACAATATTTTTACTCTTTTCTACATAGAAGAAAAAAAAAATTTGTAAGAAATATTTCTATGATAGATTAAATAAATTAGAAAACATTTTCAGATAAAATATATATGTGTTTACATATTTGCATTTATATATATATACAACTTATTGAGCTTTTCTATATTTTATAATTAATGAAAAGAAAAAGTAAAATAAGGATAATGGAAAAATGTTTATTCCATTTTATAAATACTATTTTGTATACTTTTCATTTATGTTAGAATCATATATTTTTGTTTTTTATTTTTTATAATTGTACAAATTTTCTCTATATAATTTTTGTTTAAATAAATTATTATTTTTACTTTTATTGGGATATAAAATTGTATATTTATAAATGTGTTTAAGAAATAAAAACACAATATATTAGTGTTCTTTTGCAATTTATGAAAAAAAAATTAATCTCTCAGATATAAAAAATTAAAATTTATTAATTTACTGATTAATTTAAAAACTATTTTTATAAGATACTAAACTTTTGTTAAAAAAATATTTTAAATATACAGAAAAAGGTAAAAAGTCACTCTTGAAAAATAAATAGCAAATACTAATATACATATATATATATATATATGGAAAGAAATAATAATAAAAAAGAAAATATAAAAGATAATTTCATATTGTTTTTATTTTTATTATTAATTTTTTTTTTTTATTTCTATAAAAAATTCATAGATTACAATATATTATATAAATTTTTAAAACTCTTCATTGAATTATTAAGTTGATAAAATATCTATAACTTTATATAAATAATTGAATTTTTTAAAACATGTTAAAAAAAGATAAAATAAATGAATAAACTATTGCTTTATATATTTATTTTAATATTTTTAATGATAATTTAAGAATTATAAAATTATTTTTAGTAGTAATGTGTATATATAAAGTTGAATATTGAAATGTCTAATTTATATAATTGAATTTTTAATTAGAAAAATATTAAATATTAATAAAAAAAAGGAAAATTCTTTATCTTTGTATTTATATAAATAAAATTCTCTCTCTCTCTCTCTCTCTCTCTCTCTCTATATATATATATATATATATATATATATATATATATATATATATATATATGTATGTATTTTAATAACTAAATAATATAATTAATTTTTTTTTACTATTTAGATGTCGACTAAAAATTATTCAAGAAAAGCGATTTCAAAGCTTCTAAATTGTATATCAGAGGTATTTTTTTGATATTAAATTTTTAATTAAAAAAAAAATAAATATTACTTTTATTGAGATACTCTGAAACTATATTTTAATTAATTTTATTTTTTAAGGAGATTGATAAGCAACAACCAAAAAATGTTATTCATTTTATGGTAGATTTTTTATGTAAAAATTATGCTTCACACTTAAAAGGTTTTGCTCATGTATGGAATGTAGGTAATTTATTAAAAAAATATTTTTTTTCTTTCCTGTATATTTATATTTGAATGTCTTTTTTTTTTTTTTTTTTTGTAGATGCAGAATTAGAAAAAGAAAAAAAATTAGTTATAGAATTTTTTAAGAGTCAAAAATTAACAACCGAAATAGCTAAGCATTTTATCAATGTTGGTTTTGATAGTGTAAGTGTAAATGTTTATTTTGAAGAGGAAGTGATAAAATAAAATATATCAAAATTAATTTTTTTTTTTCTTTTTTTTTAAATTAGATGGAATCATTATTATATTTAAATGTACATATATTAGATGATATAGAACAATTTAATCAAGTACACTGGCTACCTGGACATAAAATAAGATTACAAGTTTGATTAAATTTATATTATATTTCGTTTTATTTATTTTATTTTATTTTTTGATTATGTTTTTTTTATTTTATTTTACTTTAGCAAATGTTTTCTAATATTGATGAAAATGTTAAAATGTTCTATAAGGAATACGAAAAGGATGATTTACAAAATAGTATAACCTATAGTTGTATGCATGTAAGGAGAAAATAATAATAAAATGTAATATTTTTAATTTATTATTCTTAGAATATAAAAAAATATTTATATTTTTTTTTTTATAGCAACCCATTAATTATTATAAAGTTCCAACTTTTCAGTAATTTTCAATTGGAAATTAAAAAAAAATTTCAAATTACGAGTAAAATAACACATAATTTTTTTTTCTTCTCTTAAAATTATTCGTACCATTTGATCAATGACATATATATATTGTAAATGATAAAATAATTCCCTATTTTTTAATTTTTTTTTTTTTTTTTTACATTCTTCCATTTTTATGATATTAAAAATTTATATATATTTAAATAGTGCTTTTTTTTTTAATTCCTTTTTTAATAAATATGGAAACTTTTTTTAGAACATAGTTTATACAAAAAAAAAATATATAACATTAAAAAAAGATACTATTTTAAGAAATAAAAAAATAAGAAAGGTGCTACTTATACATACTATTTAAATGATTTTATATAAAGTTAATAAGAATTATTATTATTAAATTTAAAAATATAGAAGCATGATAAAAATAGTGAATATAAAAATGAATATACATATATATGTGCATATAAAAAAAAAAAATTGCAAATATATAAAAGTTTATTAATACATTTCTTAGAAATTTGTTGAATATTTTTTGAAGATTATATAAAAACAATGTTTTAATAAGAATCAATATAATTTCTTTTATTATACAATAAATAGAAAATTTATAACATGCTAATATTAAAATAAACTTCATTTAAATTTCTTATAATAATTATATATCTAGCTTTGAATAAAGCGATAATTGTAAAAAACACGGAATACCATTTTTCTTGAATTCGTATATTTTTACTAAAAAAATATATTTCTTTTATGTAATGTTGAAAATAAAATTACTGCAAAGATGCCTTTTTGCTATTTAAATGAATAAAAAAAAAAAAAAATTAATAATATAAAGTGTAATTTTTTAAAATTATGGAAAAAAAATTATTAAATAATATATTTTTCTATTCATTGGTATTTAAATGGCATCTTAATTTTTCCTATTAAAAAAAATTTTATAAAATTTTTATAATATAAAATATTACGCATTAAGTATGCAGAAATATTTTATGTTTAATGTGCAGAAATATAAAATAGTTTTTTCTAAAAAAAAAAAAATACAAAAGCCGGAAGAAATATTGTTAAAATCTCACAAGAATATGAATTATAATATTCATAACAACAAATTAAAAAAAAAAAAAGAAAAAAGAAAAAAAAAATTATCAAATAAATTTTTGTAATTAATTTTTTTTTATAAAAATTTTTATGAATATTTTTTTATTGTTGTAATATAAATATGCCTTGACTTTTTATAAAAAATATATATTTTTTTAATTTTTTCATTTATTAAAAATAAAGTTTTTATTACTTTACATTTTTTTTTTTTTTAATATTTTTTTATACATTTTTCTATTAAATTAGTCATAAAGTATATCACTTTTATATATTTTTTTTTCTCTTATAATTTTGAAGAATGAAAAATTTTGATACTCGTAAATTTATTAAGTTATTTAGTATTTTAAATAAAAAGAAAAAATATCCTTATTTTAACTTAAGATATTTAAAAAATATAAAAAATGGAAAAGTAGGTTACGATATAATGTCAAATTACATAAATGCCAATAAAGGAAAAATATTAAATGATACAATAAAGTATAGATATGAAAATGTTTTGACAAAGTTAATTACAAATATTAATGAATTCAATAAATCAATAAATAAAATAGATAATGAAAACATGATATTTCCTCGTAATAACATAGGACATAAAAATAATTTTGGTATTAATAAAAAAAATCATGATTTATTAATTCAAATAACTTATAAAAATAGTGAAAATACAAATATGATCAAAAATAGTAATAAAAAAAATGATATTAAAAATGATAATAATAAGAATTCCAAATTAATGATTATGGAAAATTATAATAAAAAAAAAGTAAAAAATAAACCTGATAAATTTTTAAATAAAGATGAACTAAAAAAAGTTTGCTCTTTTGAAAAAAAAAAAAAATATACACTAAATGAATATAAAGAAGGAAAAACAGATAAGACTGATGATCAAGGAGAAAAATATGGAAATATTTTAAAAGAGGTAAATCATGATAATTTAAATTTAGAAAACAAAACAAATGAATATGAGAAAGAAACTTTAAATAATATTAATAATAACAACAATATTAAAAATGAGGAAATAAATAATTTAGGAACAAGTGAAGTAAATTATAACGAAGAAATTTCTTTATGTAATGAAAACGTAAATGATAATGTGAATTGCTCGAAGGTAAAGATAACTAAAGAAAATATAATAAATATAGATGAAATAAAAAAGGAATCAAAAAAAGGGAAAAACCCCAAAAAATTACTTGTTGAAGAAGATAATATAGGAAGTAATGAAAAAAATTTAAAAGAAAATATGATTAATGAAGAGAATATTAAAGAAATAAATGAAAAAGAAGAATTAAAAACTAAAAAACAAGATAATACTAAAAAAGGAAGTGATAATACTATCAATTTTCAGATGAAAAATTTAAAATCCAATAAAAAGTGTTTATATCCTCACGAAATTGTGGAGTATTTAAATAAATATATTATAGGACAAACTGAAGCAAAGAAGGTTGTAGCAAATGCATTAAGACAAAGATGGAGAAGAATTCAAGTAGACGAAGATATGAAAAAAGATATAATTCCCAAAAACATTTTAATGATTGGCCCAACTGGTGTAGGAAAAACAGAAATTGCTAGAAGAATTTCTATGTTTGTTGATGCTCCATTTATAAAAGTAGAGGCCACTAAGTTTACTGAAGTTGGTTTTCATGGTAAAGATGTAGATCAAATTATAAAAGATTTAGTGGAGATAGCAGTAAAAAGGCAGAAAACAAAATTTGAAATAGAGATAAGAGAACAAGCTGAAGAAACTGTAGAAAATATTATTTTATATTCTTTGTTAGGAAATATAAAAGAAGAAGAAAAAAATATATGGAGACAATATTTAAGAGATGGTTCATTAGATGATAAAGTTATAAGTATAGATATACCAAATTATATAAATAATAATATTTTTTCCAATGATTCTGTAGAGAATGCTGTAAAAGAAGCCTTAAGTAACCATCAAAATATAAAAAGTGTAAAAATTATACATCAAAATATAAATAAACAAAGTGATAAAAAAACAATGACTATAAGAGAAGCTAAGCAAAAGTTATTGCAATTAGAAATTGATTCTTCCATGAATCAAGAAATTATTTTAAAAACAGCTATTAACTCAGTTGAAGAAGAAGGAATTGTCTTTATTGATGAAATTGATAAAATATGTTCTAAATCAAACTCTTCATATAATGGTCCAGATGCAAGTGCAGAAGGAGTTCAAAGAGATTTATTACCATTAATTGAGGGATGTGTAATAAATACCAAATATGGAAATATTAATACTAATTATATTTTATTCATTGCTTCGGGAGCATTTCAAAGAGTCAAACCCAATGACATGCTAAATGAATTACAAGGAAGATTACCTGTCCATGTTACTTTATCTAGCTTAACTATTAAGGATTTTATTGAAATATTGACAAAAACTCATAATAATTTAATACAACAAAATATAGCTTTGTTAAAGACAGAAGGAATTGATTTGCAATTTACTGAAGATGCCATTGAAACTATTGCAAATGCAGCACATGACATGAACTTTTATGTTGAAAATATTGGGGTACGTAGATTGCACACTATTATCGAAAAAATAATGGAAGATATCAATTATGATGTATATAACTATGTGAATCAAACTGTAGTTATTGATAAAGAGAAAGTGAAGAAATCATTAGAAGGATTTATAAAGCAGTATGACTTAAAAAAATATATTATTTGAATTAGATAGTAATACTTTTGGGGGGGGAAGAATGTTTAAACTAAAAATAAATTTATGTGAACAAATACATTTGATTATATTTTTTATGAAGTGTAACATTTTTCAGTGTTTTTCCATATATTTTTATTTATTATTTACATTTATATTGTTTTATGTAAATAAGTATATATACATATACAAATATATATATATATATATTTATTTTCTTTTATTGGCATATTCATGTTTTCTATATTATAGTTCTATTTTTTAACGGTACAGTTCTTTTTTTTCATTACTTTTTTTTTTTAAGAAACAGAGGTTTATAGGATACCATAATTCTTTTTCTTTTTCTTTGTATATATCTATATATATGTTATAAAATTAAACTAAAACTTTTTTTTATTTATTATAATGTAACAACAAATTTGTTGAAGTTTATTTTATTGCTATATAATATATATATTTTTTTTTAATTAAAATTTTGGAGATTCTAAAAATAATTTTAATGATTCATTTTTTATCTTAAATTGTTTTAAAAAAAATTAAATTGATATATCATTAAGAAATTATAAATTTTATTTCATTCTTATATAATAATGTAGAATAATTTGTTTATTTAATTTAATATTATATAATAAAGATAAAAAGAAGTACAAAATAAGATCGACTAATTCATTTTGAAAAATAAAAAAAAAATTTTCCTATAAAATAAGACAATTATAAAATTTTATTTAATAAAATATATTTATATTAAAAGAGTAAATTTAAAATTATGTATGTATTAAGTATTGATTAAAAAATTTATTTAATAAAAATTCTTATAATATTGAAAAAAAGGGTATATAGAAAATGAATAAAACAGTAAAGTAATAAATATATTTAAAATTCTCTCATTTATTTGTATTTTCTCTTAAAATATACTAGTCTATTTTATTTTAGAGGAGTAAATATACATATACAGAAAAAAAAAAAAAAAATTAATTTTTTATTACATTCTAAAAAGCAGAGATGGAATAATATTTAACAAAATTTAAAAAAAAAAAGTATAAAAAACAATTATAAAATTAAAAAAAAATTAAAATGTGATTTTTATATTAAAAAATAGATATAAATATATATATAAATTTATATATTAAAATATATGAATTAAAATAAGAACAAAGGGTTAATATGGAATAATATTTATAATGCTATAACCGTAAACTATAGATAAATAAAAAGAATAAAAAAAAAAAAATATGACTGAAGATAATATTGATAATGATAAAATTGAAGGAGCCACTCATAGGCTTATTTTAAAATTAAAAAATGAAAGATTGAATGAGGAAATATTAAAAAAAACAATAAATGAATATAAACAAACAATTGAAATAGTTTCCAAATTAACAAAAAAGTTAAATCACAAAGTTATTATTCCATTTTCTAGGATTGCTTTTTATGAAGGACAAATAAAATATACTAATAATATTTACCAAAATATCGGTTGTAATACATATTGTGAGAGAACAGCTGAAAATGCACATGATTTTCTTAAAAATAGGCTAGATTTTTATGAAAAAAAATATAAAATAATATCAGATTCTATAACTAGATTAACAAAAGAAATTGAACTCGCTTTAGAACTTGATCATACTTCAAAAATTGAAAAAAATAAAGATAATTTAAATAATATTTTTTTAAGGCCTGATGGATTTTTAGAAATAAGGGAGGAATATCATAGTAGTGATGAAGATTCAAAGAACCAAAAAAAAAGTGATAAAGAAAAAAATATTATTCAAGAAAAGATTACTGATAATGAAAATATTATTGTAAAAGATGAAAACATTAAAAGATATAATAATGAAATGACAAATATGGAGCAAATTAATTCAAAAAAGGATAAGCATCAAGAGAAAGAAAAAATGAATTTAAATAAAATAAGTAATAAATCTTTAAATGTTAACGAACAGGGCTTACTTAATATAAAAGAAAACTATACTAGTAGTAGCAGTAATTATGAAGAATAACTTATACTTGTTTATTTTTCTTTTTATAGTTATAAAAATTTGGTAAAAACAACTCAAAGTTTCATTCACTTTAGTTTTTTTTTATATTATATACTTCAGTTTTTAATTCATTTAATTGAAACCTTCGTTTTTTAAATGAAATTTAAACTATTTTTTTTCATTAACTTGAAAAATTAATAATAAAATTTTTACAAAAAGTTAAACAACATACATACTTTCTTACATTTTTATATCATAGTCTATACATTATAGAATTTATTTTCTTATGATATAAACTAAAAAAAAGTATATACTTAAAATATTGAAAAAAAATTAAAATATATTAATTTTTTATTGTGTAATAAGATGAAATTATTTAGTATATAATATATTAATAATTTATTTATTTTTTTTTTTTTTCTAAGACTTAAAACAAACTAAAATTTCAAAATTTTATAAAATAAAAAAAAAAAAAAATACAAAAACAGAAAAAATAAAATAAAAAAATTTAGTTTAAAAAGACATATTTAAAAAAAAAAAAAAGGGAGGAAAAAAAAATGATGATATCAAAATAAATTTAAAAAAAATGAATTTAAAAGAGGAAAAAAAAAGATTAAGTAAAAATTACATATAATGTTAATTACGTAAATTATGAGAAAAATATGTATTTATGAAAAAGGAGAATACAATCACATAAAAAAAAAGAAAAATTTTTTTTGCATTCAAAATTTTTTATGATAATGTAAAAAACTCATATATCATTCATGCAATTATTACTGTTCATAAAAAAAAAAAAAAGAAAAATAAGCAATAGCAAAATTTAATTAAATTTCACTTTACATATATACACATTATTTATTTTATTTTATTTTATTTTTTTTTTTTGATTATGGTATATATCAAAATGTACTATCATCTAACTTATCATTTCCCTTAAATTTATTTTTATTTAAATTTATATTATCTAATTCATAATCCATATTATTTTTATTGAAATGATAATATTTATTTATTGTAGATACATCAAACCAATTATTATCTTTTGCATATGAATGAATTAAGTTAAAAAATCCAAAATTGTTTTCATTATTATTTTTTTGTTCATTTTCATCATAATTAATGTACTGAGAAATATTTAAAATATTCTCCTTGTCTTTTTGTTCTATTTTTTTTGCAGGTTCATTTTTTTTTTTCTTATTTTTATATTCTTTAAATTTATATATTTCTTGTTTCTCTTTCTCATTTAATTCTTGTTCATATTTATTCATCTTTATTTTTATTACACTTTCAGATTTTTTTTCTTCTTGAAAATTATTATCTTTAAACTGCTTATCAAAATAATAAGCATGTCTTTTTAAATTGCTAAAACTTTTTCTCTGCTTTGTATCTCTCATAAAATTAGTATCAGTAAAATTATTTTGATTCGTTAAATAAGAATTCTTACTATCTGATGTATCTTGTTTATAAAAATTGAGATTATCTAGTGAATTAATATTAATATATTTTTTTTGATAAGAATCTAAAAAAGAATCACTTTTATATAAATGATCACTAGCATCATGATGATGATCATACTGTGGAATGTCTGTTGTTATTATCTTAGAATTACATGAATCTTCACTTAGAGAATTATTGAAATGCGATGAATTAAGAGTGTTCATATTGTTTTTCCTATTGTTATTTTCATAAAAAGAATTCCCTATAAAATTTTGATTATCTTTATTATTATAATTAATATTATTATCGTTACAATTTTTGTTATTCTTAAATGTGTTAACATGCGCATCATTATTAAGATTTAAATTTATCTTTTTTTTTAAATCATTTTTATCAATGTTATTAATATTATGATTGTCATTGTTATTGACGAAATTATCACTTGAAGAATTCAATTTACTACTTTGAGTCATCTTTTTATTATAATTATTATTAGTCCATTTATTATTGTTGGGGTTATTTTTTTCTCTTTTTTGATTATCACGTTTTTTTCTATTCATATTAATAGGACTCTTAATTTCATTAGAAGAATTTCTAAAAAGCATAATTCCACTATTGCTACTATTTTTACTAGAAGGAGTATTTTCATTTTTGATATTTTTTTCATTGCTACTTAAAATTTTATAATAAAAAGTATTTACATTATGTTCTCTTAAATTTTTAGCATGCTTTTTTTCTTTATATTCACAATTGGTAGTTGGTTTTAGCTCTTCTTCACTTTTTTTCTTTAATAAATTATTGGAGAAAAAATTTAGTAATGGAACCCCATCTAATACAACAAAATTATTATCTTCTGAATTGCTCATATAATTTTCTTCCATATTTTTAATATTATTCATGTCATTTTTAACATGATTAAAATGATAATTAGTAATGTTTTCAATAGCATATTTACATTGACTATTAAAAAGAATATTATCTTTTTCAATATTATCAAAAAGGAACTTGAGTTCTTCATTTAATACAATGGATTCTGACTTTTTTATAAGTAATTTAGCAATTAAAATATCATCATTGCTTTCATTATATTTCAGTGATTTTAATAATTTTAATATTTTTTCAAATTTGTGTTTCATTAAGTAGCTTTTTAATATTTTCAGTAAAGCGATAGAAATAATTATAATCATTTTTATACTTGTGCTAAATAAAAAATCCCATATCACAATTACACTTTTAATAGGTAAGCTAGCAATAAATAATGTAAGCATCCACTGATGCAAATACACAGGAGGAAATACTTCTTCTTTATTGAAATGTTCTACTAAATCAGGAATTTCATTTTGTAAAATTTTTTCAAAGACATAAATATATTTATTTAACAATGGAAATTTCTCCTTGTAAAATTCTTTTAAATGATAATTATTCATTAAACTAACTAAAACACAAAATGTTTCTAATTCATTAAAATTACTAACTATTAGTAATAATCCAACTAAAAAATTCATACCTTGACAATACCCAACTGCTGGCTCGTAGTTAGAGTAAGCGTTTAAAATTCTATATAATTGTTGTTGTGCATATTTATCAAATATTAGTAATTCAGGAAAAGTTCTAGATATATCAATTAAAATTAAATTAGTATAACATGATTTTTTTTTGGACAAATAATAATATTTTTTTTGAAACTTACTTATTAAACATTTTGCATTGGTTATTTGAAACCAAATTTTCCATCTATATTTTTGAGGTATACCTCTTTTTACTCTTCTTAAATAAGTTGTTTTATGAATTTTAATAAACCATGTAATATCTCTATTTATCATAGATGACCATTTTTCCAAAATCCTTATATTATTTTTTTCTCCACATGATAATAATTCGTTTGTGTAATGCTTACGTAAACCAATAGTTGGATCATATATTTTTTTTTGTGTTTCTTCCCAATCTTCTAAAAATTTTGTTTCTTCATCAATATCTAAACAAGATGAATTACCAAATGAATTGTATTTTGCATCATTCACTGATTCTTGTTTAGAATAATTTTTATTCAAGCATTCATTATATATTTCCTTTTTTTTATAATGAATTTCTTCTTTTTTATTATTTATATCACCATTTTCTTTTTTATTATATATATCATTATATATATTGGGACTGTTATTGCCTTTTAAAAAGTTCACATTATTTTTTAAATAATTATTATTATTTGAAGAATCTTCTTTATTCTTACCTGAAAAAAATTCATTTAACCGAAATGACTCAAATATACTTTTCACATCATTATTATTATTTTTAGAATTTATTACATTAATTTCATTTTCATTTCTTTTATTGAAGTGTTTTTTACTTTTATTCATTATTTCAACTTTTTCATTTTTCTCTTTTTTATTTTTGTTAATACAATCTAGCTCCACTGACTTCAATTCGCCCATATTACAAGGAATGGTAGTATATCAAATACATATATATATATATATATTATTAAATGAAAATAGCATAAACTAGTAAAATAAAATAATAAAAGTAATAATAATAATAAAAATAATAGTTATAACTAAAATCGTAATAATTATAATAATAATAAATAAATAAAGCTCTATATATGATATCTTTGTATTTTCATATTTATATCTAAAAGAAATACAATTAATAAAACACAGTATCTAATTTTTTTTACAAAATTAAATATTATTATTATTATTATGATATGTATTTATTTCAAAATTGACTCAAAAAAAAAAAAAAAAAAAATACAATAAAAATAGCGGCTTTTAAATGTATTTATAATAAATGAATACTCTATGTTATTCATTTTGTATTTTTTTTTTTGTTTTTTTTTTTTTATTTCCTTTTTTTCCTTACAAATTAATTCATAAAATAGTGAAAATGCTATTATAATTTCATTTTAATTATATAATGAAAAACTATGAAAATAATGATTAAAAAAAATTTTAATATACTAACAAATTTATTCAAAGCCTTTTTTTTTTATGTACATTATTTTTAATTTTTTCATTTGGTTATTAAAAGAAAAAAAAAAAAGAAATTTTGTATAAAAAAATAAATGTATGTCGTAAAAATAAATCTTACAGAATTTTATTATACACATTTAACATATATAAGAAATAATATAACTATTTTACTCTTTTTGCTCCTTTTTTATTCTTTTCTTTTTTTTTTTCGTTTTTCTTTTTGTTTTTCATTTTGTTTTTCTTTTTGTTTTGTTTTGTATACTTAAAGATGCAATTGTTCTTTTTAATTTTTTATTTTAGTTTATTTTGCTTATTTAAATGTAATTCCACATTTTTTCTTCATATGGTTTACATCATAGATTTAATTTTTTTATTTTTTATTTTTTTTTTTATGCACTTTTTGCACACAAATGAGTAATAAATTATTTTAATATTTTTCTTAATTTTTCTTAGTTATTTTTATATCATAAATTTATTATAATTTCGTGCCTTTTTTATTTTTTTTGTTATTTTTTATTTTTTCTCCCATGAATAAATATTAAATGCACAAGAAGTATATCCAAGTCATAAACTTTTAATTGATCGATCATGTTTGCATATATATTTTTTAAAAGTATTTGTTAAAATGAAATAAAAGTAACGGATTATATAAGAAGACTTATTGTACATCTTATAAACTTATCACTTTTTTATATATTTTAATTATATATATATACACAAGCCAAACACCTTTTATATTAAAAAAGATAATATAAACAAACATATATGCTTTTTTTTCAATAAGCTTAAAATAATGGTAGTTTTATCTTTAAAGCAGTTGGTTCTTATTAAAAAAAAATGGATATCCATATATAATAAATGAATTCGTATGAATATTCTTTTAAGGAAAAATATAATTTTTAAAAAATATGTAGAATACTATTAAGAACATTTGATAAAATAATAAAAAATATATATAAAAATATAACCATGAAATTATATCTGTGTTTTCCTTTTTGTGAAATATACATATTTAAACGTAATTTTTACCACATATATATAAATATATATGTAAACTATATTTTATAATTATCAAATATGTATTTCCTTTTTAAAAAAGTTAATATTATTAAATATTTTTATCAATATTCTTATAAATTAAAAAAAAAAAAAATTATAAATATTTATATTTTTCTATATATTTTTGTAGAATTTAATAATTTAAAAAAATTGTGAAATAAAAAATCAAATATTCCCTCTAATTTTAAGTAAATATCTTTTTATACAAAAATATATTTAAAAAAGAATTTTAAATAAAAATTGTATTCTCCAAAAATAATATATATATATAAGAAAAGAATCATAGAAATATGGTATTTTGTTGTAACGAAAAATAATTGTTCGTAATTAAAAATAAGAACATAAAAATGTTAGTGCCAAATATTTATCTGCATATTCATTAAATGTATTCCCGAGATATATAATTCCATTAACAATTTGAAAAAAATAATAAAATATTTTAGTTTTCAAAGAATTTTCATAGGGGATCTTAACAAAAAAGAGGAAGAAAAGTATTTATGAAGTATATAATAAAATGTTTAGTTTTTCATATGTATTAATAATAAAAAAAATAAAATAAAATAAATAATTGGTTAAATATTTAAAATTTTGTTAATTTTTTTTTTTTTGAAATTATAACAGTCTCTTTCAAAACTTTTTATTTTTTTTTTTTCTCTAAATTTAATAAATGAAAAAAAAATAAAATAAGAAAAATAAAAATGTAAATAATATTACTTAAAAGAGTCAGATACATAATTTTTTTTTAATTTTTTATTAGTACATCTATTTTTTTTATTTTTCTTTTCAATTTTTTTTGAAATGTACTAAAATTTTTTATAATTTTTTTCTTTTACATTTCCTTAAAAAAATATATTTACTTCTATATATATTTATCTAAACACAACAGAAAATAATAGACATGAACAATTTGTAAAAAGAAAAAAAGGTAATAAATCACAATCAATATTAATATGGACATATGTTTAGAAGATGTGTTAAGAAATGGAGAATGCGATAATTTAGAGAAAATATTAATGCAATTTTTTTCTGATAATATTCCATTAAGCTTTGAAATAATAGAACTGAAAAAAAAGAAGAAATATTTTGAAGCATTGACACAACTGAAAAACAATAAGTATACATTAATTAATGAGTGTTTTTTTATTTTATCTAATATTATTTCTTCCATTTTAAAAGGATACTTGAAAATAGAAAATATTAATAAGAATAAAAGATACTATCTAATTTATATATGGTTTGTTCCATTATGTGAAAGAAAAGAGAAAAAAAGATATAACATCAATTTTTTGATAAATAATAATATCAATACTATACAAAAAAAAAGAAATAAAAATAAAAAAAGTTTTTTTTCTGGCATATATTTTAGTGAATGGATTATAATAGTGCTTAACAGAGTTTTTCGTTCCTTAATTTTACAAAATGTTAACATTCCTTTAGAGAATTGGTCTTTTATAATTGATTTAATGAAGTTTATATACATAGATCAAAGTATTATAATAAAGTATTTACAAAATATAAACATATTACACGATTTTAATTATTTAGAAAACACTTCTAGAAATAAAAAGGATACATTTCAAAATAAAATTTTTAATTATAGCAATTTCAACAAAGCTTTAGAAAATTATTATGAAGACATTAATAAAATAACAAAAGCTTATTTTTCTTTTCCTTTTTTATTATTTAAATGCATAACAAAAGGATTAAAAAGTAATGATGAAAAAAGAAATTTATATATTTATAATCATGTTATTCCTCAAGAACTCAATGAAAAAGGTTTTTATAAAAATATAGTTCAATTATGTGCTTTTAGTTGGCTTTCCTCAAGAGAATTTAATATAAATTATGAAAAAGTTATTAATTTAACTAAAAAAATTATAAATTTGAATATGTGTAATTCATTTTGCTCTACCCTATTATATATATTTCTACAATATGAAGTAAGTTTTATGGAAAAGAGTACATGCTATGATAAAGAGAAAAAAGAAATAAATAAAGACAACGAAATAAGTAAGGATAATAATAAAAATAAAAAGAATATAGTATATTCAAAAGATGAAATGAAATTAAATTTACTAATTAATTTAAATTTTATTATGGAAAATATATTCTATTATCTACATTTACATTGCACCCAAAATGAAGATAAAATATTTTTATCATGTGTGATGAAAAAATTATTACCATTTATTAATATTATTGAAAACAATAATATGTTATATATATGCTTATTTAATAAAAATGTCAATGTCATTTTAAATATAATTATTAATATCGTTCTTCTATATGAATGGAATTCATATTTTTTGGAAACTTTTTTTAATCCATTTTCAAAGAATTGCTTACCTGTATGCTATGTTATCGCTATCATTGACGTAATAAATAATTTAATTAGCCGTAAATCAATTTTATTTATATCAATTTTTAAAAAAAATTATAAGAAAAAAAAGATAATTCATTCAGCTTCAATTAAAAATGAAAAGAGAAGTTATTTTGAAATAACTAATGAATTAGAAAACGAGTTTTTAAATGAAAATGAGAATGATATGGATGAATATAGCATAGAAATATTATCAGCAAAGTTTTTAAAAGAAATATTTTTCTATATTTTAAATATTTTCTCTGATGATGAACAAGAAGAAACAGAAAAAGTTTTTATTTCTATTGTTTTAAGTAAATTATTATATACATTTGGTAAACATATTAAAAATATAAATAAAAAAATTGCAAAAAATTTATATAATTTTGAAATGTTATCAAAGGAGGAACTTTTTATATACAACATAAATATATATAACATAAACATATTTGAAAATATTTCTAATAGAATACAGAATTTATTTAAATGTAGTGACGAAGTATCTTTACACTGTGGACAAATATTGGCAGAATATTTTAGTTACTATGTTAATAATCAATCATTTAAAGAAAAAAAAAAAAAAAAATCTATACATAAGAAAAATGAGTCTGAGAATAGTGATGAATGCAATAAATTAATTTTTCCAAATTTACATCATCCAATAGATTACTTACCAAAACAAATTTTGTCTTTTAAAGTAATTAAACAAAAAAAATTTATGTACTTAGATGATTTGATTTTAATAAAAAATATAAAAAAAAAATTTAAAATAAAAGAATATTCTCTTAAAAAAATAAAATCAATGCTAAATATTGATAATAATAAAGAAAAATCAGATAACAATAAACTAGATAAACAAGAAGAACAATTTACACAACATTTAATAAATATATACAAAGAAGAGAAAAAAGAAACAACCAAAAGTCAGAAAATTAAATGTGAATATAAAAAAGGAGATGATGGTTTAGACAAGAAAAATGTTAATGAAAATGATGAAATGAATGATGAAGTAAATGATGATGAACATGATGAAGTGGATGATGAAGTAAATGATGATGAACATGATGAAATGAGTGATGAAGTGAATGATGATGAAAATGATGAAATGAATGATGAAGTAAATGATGATGAAGTGAATGATGAAGTAAATGATGATAGATATGAAGATGAAATAGGGGCTGAAGAAAGCATATTTAGTAAAAATCAATTTGAAAAACGTGAATTTGAAGGTGAATTTAAAAAACAAAAAGATAAAGAAAAAGAAGATAAAAATGAAATTAATAATGAGGATGTAAGTAATATTATTTTAAATAAATGTAATATATATAAGAAAAAGAAAATAATAAAGAATAATTTAATGGTACAAAACGCTAGTAATATAATAGAAAATGATTTATATGATCTTGAAGAAAAAGAATTTTTAGTAAAATTAGAAAGAGAAAATGAATTTTATTTAGACATTGATATCAATAAATATATGTATATAGACCCATCGGAAGATTTATTTGAATGTTTAAATAGATTAAAGGAAAGAGCAAATTACATTGAAAAAAATGATGAAGATACTAATAATGATGTTTTAAAATTAAATGAAAAAAAAGAAAATTACGAAGAGGAAACTTTTCGAATATGCCAGACTGTAATTTTCTTACCACGTTTAATTAAGAAATGTGACATATTATCTTATATTGGTTCAAATATATATGAAGTTCTATTATCATTAAACAATTTATCTATTATAAATAAAGGAAAGGATTATTTCTTAACCTATAAATTATTTAATATGGTTTTATTGTGTATTAATTCACCTGATAATATAAGTAAATTTGTTTTTAATAATATTTACTCTAATTTTTATTCCAATATTCAAAAAATGTTTATGTTGTTATCACTTCAATTTACAGCTTTATATTTATCAAACAACATTAAGCTTAATGAAATATTCGAGCATATAAAAAATCTTATGAAAGATATGAATTTTTCAAAAAGAATAATGAAAAACAAACATTTTTTAAATGAAGAACGTGATTTAACACATTTTTCGGAAAATTTTTATAATGAATTTGAAAACTTTTTCAATGGAAATTGCTCTTATAAGAACGTAGATAAAATAATAATAAAAAACAATCATTATGAAAATAAAAATAAAAGTTTAACTAACAGTAAATATCAATTGAATAATAAAATACAATCAAATGATAATAATATAATTTATGATGTAGAAGAACAAAATGATTCCATTATATCTGAAAAAGATATATCAGATGATTTACTAAGAGATGAAAGTTCATTAGAAAAGTATGAAGAAAAAAAAATTGCCACAAAAAAACACAATGAAAATACTAAAACATTGCACGATAAGAACATCAATAAAAAAAAAAAGATAAACAATTTTTTAAAAGTATGCGATTTCTTTTTTAGTAGTATATATACAAAATTATTTTGTCTTAGCACAAAAAAAGAAATGATAAACTTAGATTATGATGAATATAAAATAAAAAAGTTTTACTCATCTGATTCTTCTTTAATATTATATTTAATTTCTTCGTATACTTTATTTTTTAATTGTTCAAGTAATTCATATTTATACATAGATGATGTCATAGTTGATGGATTTACTATAGGCAACTTTTTTATTCAAAACAAAAATTTCCTTGTGAGAAGAGTAGCTTTCAAATTATTATTTCATATGATTCATTTTATATTTAGAAAAAAAAAGTTTTATATTTTAGAAAATGAAAATTACGCTAATGTAATTAATTATATATCAAAAAAAATAGATATAGAAAAAGATCTTTTATCTTTGCAGTATATGAGAGAACTGCTGCATTATCATAAAATCATAAATTAAAAAAAAAAAAAAAGTAAAAAAAATATTATTTCAAGCACCTACATTTTAATATTTGTGTTTGTATATGATTTTAAATATTTTCTTTTAGAATATTTTAATTAATGTCTTATGTACAATTCTACAGTATTATTTACTTTTATTTAAATCGTTAATTATTAAAATCATTATCTTTAATAGTTCATTTAGATAAATATATTTCAATACTTTATTCTATTTTTTGTTATTTTGTCTTATAAAAAAGAATTTCACGTATATAACTATATTTATTTTTTATCATGAATAATCTTATTTAACCGTTATGTTTTTCTTTTTTAGTATCAATGAACATAATAATTCTAATTCATCTAGATTCATCTGTTTTAAATAAGAATCATCAAATTCCTTTAAAAATCTGTGAAAAAAAAAAAAAAATTAAGAAATAATTTTTATTACATTAAATTAAAAAAATATCATTTAATATTGATTAATATATATAATAATATATATTTCATGCATATTTATATATATTAGTATGTTTAAATGCTTGATATAATAAGTGAATAAATATATTAATCTGCTAATTTTCTTTCTGTCATTTTGTACTAACTTTTCCGCATCTTTTTGATTTAAAGCATTTTCATTTACATATTTTTTTAATAAATCAGGAAATTTCTTATCACTATTAGTATAATCTTTTAAATCTTGAAGAAGTATATTTTTTGGTTCATTATCACTCATTTTGTTTATAAAGACAAAAATAAAAATTGTAATTTCTTATATTTTTATAAAAAAATTTTTTTTTAATATAAAAAAGAATTGTATATTTTTGTACAAAAAAAGAAAAAAGAAAAAAAAAAAAAACTTAATATTTCTAATTACAAAAAAATAATAAATTCAAAATTTTTTAAATTTTAAAATATTGTATATTATATTTGGTGATAAAATATTTTTTTTTTTTTTTTTTGAGATTAAAAAAACTCAAATTTTTTTATATAGTTGAAAAAATAAATACATTCGTACATGTATATTTTTTTAATAAATAAACTTTTATTTCATTTAATTTTTTTTGTTAAAGTTTGTAAATTCAAGAAAAAAAATAAAAAAAATTTTAAATGTAGAAAACTAAAAACTTTTAAATAATGCGTATTTCATATAAAATATTAATTTTTTTTTAACAAAAAAAAGAATTTGTAATTTTGTAGAAAAACATAAAAATAATTCAAAATATAAAAAATTCCTATAGAGTGAATTATAATAATATAAAAAAAAAAAAAAGAAAATGAATATATTAATAAAACAAAATGAAAAAGTTATGGATGCATAAAAAGAAAGTATTATTAATATTTAAAAAAAATTAAGTTTATTTTTACATAATATCGATAATATAGATTATGATCAATAATTTTTATTTTATACATATATATATTTATAGTTTTTTTATGTTTTATATTGAGTATGGTTATCAATGCAATGAATATATATATTTTTTAAAATTCTTCTAAATTCATTATATCAAAAGGAGGAAAATCTCCCATTTCAACTGAATTAATGTTTCCTATATAACCATATTTATCTCCTTTGCATTCGAATAAAAATTCATTATGATAAAAGCCATTTGAATTACCTAGGGGTTCATCTAAGTCAACTCCAACAAAAAATTCACTGTTATTTTTTAAGTTTCCAACAAATTTTAGTGTTCCTCTTCTATCTCCCATTTTAACTCTACATCTATTCCCAATTTTATATAATTCATGATCATATATATTATGTGCATTTTGATTATTATCATTTAATTTAATATTTTCTTCTTTTTTTTTTTCTCTTAATTTTCTTAGAAAAGTTCTCATACTATCTTGCCTTTTATTATAATCTTCTTCTTTAATTTGATATTTTAAGTGTTTTAATTTTTCTAAATTTTCTTCATCATCAATATTATATAAATCATTGGTAAATGTTTTGCTCTTTTCTTGTATGTAAATAATATAACTGTCTTTAACATTATAATCATTTAAACATAATTTATCATTATTTAAAAAGACTTGAGTTTTTTCAATATTTAATTCATCATATGCATATAAATTCATATTATCATAAGGTGTTCCTGTGTGTGTATATATTTTTTTTTTTATATTTTCAATTTTGTCAAATTTATTTAATTTGATTTCTGTCCATTTTTTATTCTTATATAAATTGTGAACTAAATCTACTTTAATATAATCATTCATGTTCGTAAAAATAAAAAAATATTATTTCTTTTTATATGTGAATATTATTTTACTCTTTAATATATAAAAAAACTTTAAAAACCTGCATATAATGCTGCATATATATATATGTTTTCCTGTATATATATATTGTGTTATTGAGTTTAATCACTATAAATTATATTTGAATTAAATTTATTTTATGAAATATTTATAAAAATAAAAAGTTTTTTTTTTTAAAACTTTTTCAATGTATGATATTTATTTTAATAATTTATTTAGAATATTTTTATAAAAAGATAATATAGAAATTCGTTATAACAATTTTATTATTTTGGTATTTAAACTATCTGAAAAATTATATATGTATATATATATTAATTTTACAATAAATTTTTACTTTTTACTAAATTTTATTTCCTTACATTTTATATACTTTATTCATTTTTTATTTTAATTTGTTTATTTTATTTTATTTTTTTACATGAATAAAAATATTCATTTATATTTATATAAGAAATAATTATTCTATTTAAAATAGAAAATCAAGAATTATCAATAAATGAGTAAAATTAGAGGCTATAATTATTTTTTATTCTTTTTTTATTCTCATAATAACTATTTTAGTTTATAAAATTTTAATATTATAATTAATTATTTTCATTATAATTCATTTATATTATTGTTAATAGTGCTATTAATATTGTAGAAATATAATGAATTATAAATTCTCATATTCCATTAAACTTAATCTTTTTTTTTGAAAAGAAACTTTATGTAAATTTGTTCAAAAAATTCTTTTTTAAAAAACACTCTGCTTTAAATGTAATATTTTAATTATTTTGTTATTTATTTATTTATTTTAATGAAATATAATCATAAATTTGAGTTTAGTTTACATTTAATTTTTTGCATAATAAACTTTTTAAATGATATAGGACAGTATGTATTAAAGACTTGTTCAATACAATCAAATTTTTTTTCTCCAATTAAATTTTGATTCAATACTTCAAAAAAATCACAATGAAATTTAATATAAAGATTTAAATTGTTTTCTTTTAAATTTGAAAAATTATCCTCAATTTCATCTATTTTAATATGTATACAAAATGTATTTTCATTTATATATTCAAATTTTTCATAAAAATGTTTATACTCTTTTTCAATAATTTTTAATTCTTCATTCATTCTACACAACTTTTGGATTAACTTGTAATATTTTTTAGAAAAAAAAAAAATAAAAATAAAAAAATATCCTTAATAATATTATAAATTACTAATATAATTTCTGTAAATACTGTGTTAAGTGATTTATTATTATTTTATTTATTTTTTTTTTTTTTATTATAACAAGTTTTTTTTTAATTTTACTAATATTTTCAAATTTTTTTTTTTTTTAATATATAAAAATTAGGTTTAGTTACATTTATGAGCAACATTTCTCTTTTATTACAATGAAATAAAAAAATAAAAAAATGTTTTTAATCTTTTAAATTGCATAAATTTTATTTTTGCTTAATTGTATTTATCTAATTATTTTTTATTTTCATTTTTTCAAGATGCAACTAATAAAGCAGAAATAAATAAAGTTAAAATTTTTTTTCTATTTTAAATTTTATTAGATATGCATTTTTCAAAATATATTTCCCCAACAAAAATTACACAAAATAAATATTTTTATTCTAAATTTAGTAATTTCATTAAAAAGAACTTTTATATTTTCAAAAAAAAAGTCTTAAAAGAGAATTTGAAAAATAAGTTATTTTTTAAAAAAAATAATGAAAATAACTTACAAGAAAAAAATATTATAGAAACAAAAAGTTTTTTAAATGATTTATTAAGTTACAACAATTCAACTCGTTTAAAATCAAATGATAAAAGCAATAACTTAAAATTCCAAAATTTCCATTTAAGTGAACAGCTTATAATTTATAATATAATTTTAAAAAATAATTTAATAGAAAATATAGAAATAGAAATATTATTCAAAAAAAATAATATTACAGTAAATGAAATTGAGAACTTTTATTACCTTGAAATTTTTTACAAAAGATTAAAAAGCAATAAAATAGAAAATAAATTAATAAATTTATACAGGAGTAAAATTAATAATATATATAGTAATTTGTTATTTTATCACTTCAATCAAAAAGGGAATAATTTTTTGCTACATAATAATATCTATAAGCAATTTTCTCATGTTCTTTACTTTATTATTCATGAAATATTAAACATTAACATTTTATTATTTAAAAAAAAAATTACAAAATCAGAATATGTAAAAAAAAAATTTTATAAAGTAAGTGAAACAGAAAAGCTCATTCAAAATTATATATTTAAATTATTGAACAATTTTTTTATAAATAACTTTCTATTATTGTTTAGAAATCCATCTAATAATTTAACTAAACATAATGAAGGTACATTTTTAAAAAGAGACAGCATAACTAAAAACAGAAAATACTTTGAAAAAAATGAAAACAGAATTAATGAGAAACAACTATTTTATATTAATAAATTGAACAAAAACAAAATAAAATTAGATCTAAGTAAAAGTAACAAAAATAATACTTATGATTTTAGAAGAACCATAGAGTATTCTTATAAGTATGCTAACAAAAAGGTAAAAAAAAAAAACTGTTTTAAATTTAAATTAGATTTTAAAAAAAAACATCATTGTCTATGTAAGCAAAGATCCAATATTCAAATATTTGAAGATTTTAATATTCTAAAATTGAATAGTATATTTTTAAAAGCAAAAAATGGAAATAACAGCGATCTATTAAAAATTACATTTAAAGAATTTCTTATTATACTATCAAGAAAGCGTAAAGATAGAAAAAATTTCCTATCATCTATAATAAAATGCTATGCACATTTTTTTACTTTTAGTGATATATTTATTGTTGATAAAGAAAATGTAAATAAATTTTTTTTTTTTTTTTATTACCATTCTTTAAATAGTGGTTATACTATTTTTTTCCATAATAGGACTAATATAAATATGTCAAAAAAAAACAGTATAGAAAAAAAAAGAAAAGGAAAAATAAAATCATTTAATTATAATACTATTACAAATTTTTTAAAAAGGAAAAAATTGAAAAAAAAAAAAAAAAACCAGTATTTTATTAATTTAAATAATAACAAATTAAAAAATAACAGTTCTGATAATTACATACTTTTATTTTTATATGATTTGATCTTTAATATGAATTTCCATTTTAATAATTATTTAAAATATAAATACAGTATTAAGAATATTGATAAAAAGTATGCGATTTTAAATAAAAAAGTAAAAAATAAAGTTAAAAAAGGGAGAATAATTTTATTTACAAACGACAAAAAGATGCAGTCAATGTGTTTTAAAATAAACGTATTTTATCAAAATTGTTGCGTAGAAGAGAACAATAAAAATAAAAATAGTGCTAAGTTATATGTTTTTAGTGATAACTTCTTAAATAGAAAGAAAAATGATAAACAAAAGAATAAGAAAGCAACAGATAGCTATGAATTGTATGCTTTCTCGAAAACTTTTCATTTTTAATAGCATTTTTTTTTTTTTATTATTTATAATCAAGCACTTAGATTTTTATAAAACTACATGAAATAATTTAATAAAATTATATAAATTTATCTCCTTTTTTTTATACATATTTTTTTGTTTTTGTTGCATTTGCACTAATTTAATTTGATATTTTTAATTATTCTATAACTTTTAATCATTTTTAAAATTAAAAAAAAAAGAGAGATTTATATTTTTTTCTTTTTTTTTCCTTATTTCTGTATTTTTTGCATTTAAATATTTTTTTTTTTTAATATCATTTAAAATTTTTATGTAATTTCCATTAAACTTATTAGATAATTAAATAGTTCCTTGTTTTAAATCTTGTTAATATTAATACATATATATATGTATAATTAAATTTGTTTAATATAGAATTATACCTGTTATCTTTATTAATTGTACAATTTTAAAAATGGATGAAAACTTAACCACTAAAAACTACAATGAAGAAGATGAAAATAATAGTAGAGTATTCATATTTTTCGAAAGACAGTATGATATAGATAATGGCATAAATATAATATTAAACTTTAAAAAATTAAAACTAAATAATGAACAGAACTTTTTAGAAATAATCAATTTAAATAAAAACAATATAATAAGAGATATTATAAAAATTAAAAAAAAGTTAGAAGTGATCAGCAATTCAATAAATAACCATAACAATAAAAAGGAATTAAATATTCAATGGGAGTTAGATTTATCATTTAACTATTTTAAAATAATTTCAATTGATAGTATTTTGTCCATTTTAATTGAACAAAATATAATAAATGAAAAAGAAAATATTTTTTACGTAAATAATTTAAAAACACTAAACTTAAGAAAAAATTGTTTGAAAAAATTTCCGTATATTTGTAATTATAAATTAAATAATTTAACGAATTTATGCTTATCTCATAATGACATTAATGATATCACAACAATAAATAACGAAAATAACCTTTTAAATAATAACTGTTTAACAGAAAAAATAAATTATGATAATAATAAAGGTGTTTTAAATGAAATAATTCCAAATTTGAAAAATATTTATTTGCAAAATAACAAAATTGAATCATTTTCTTTTATAAAATATTTATTTAATCACCATAAAGAAATTATAAATATAAACATCAGTTTCAATAAAATAAAATATCTATGTCACCTCCCTTTTTTAAAAAGTTTAAAATATTTGGATATTTCATTTAACGCTTTATTATGTTGCAACATTGAGGATACTGAGTATAAAAACATAACAAAGGAGCTTGAGAATTCCTGTAAGAAAGAAAATAATGATCTATACAAAAATGACAGCGATTTTACATCTTATCATTTTTTATTAACATTTAAAAATTATTTTCCTAATTTAAAAAATATAAATACAAAAAATAATCATTTATATAACTTGAATACAATATAAAAAAAAAAAATTCTTTATTTTTCCTTTTAAATTTCTTTTTTTAAATTTTTATCTATCTATATATATATATTTTATATACATAAAATATGCTGAATTATTTGATTAAATTTGGACTATTATAACTTAAACACCTTTCTCGCAAAAGCAACCTATTTAAAAATTTAAAGGAAAAATGATAAACAATTAAATTTTTTTTTTTCCTGAAAAATATAATTTCATATTGTTAATTTTTCTTTTTTCTTTTTAATGGCATTTTTTTTATTTATTGCTCAATTCTTCATTTTTGTTTTTTTTAAACTTCTTAATTTTGATCTAAACACTAATTTTTTTTTTTTAAAAGTCGAATAATTAGTGGAAACAAAACTATTTCTAGTAAAAACAGTGAAGAAAAATGTAAGTTTATAAGAATAATTTAATATTTTTTAAAAATTTCAAAATAAAAAATTTTCTTTTAATTTCTTAATAAGCATTTTATATAATATATTTGTATGCCTTTTTTATATATATATACATATTCATACTTTTACATTTTTTCTGTAAATATCCCATATTTATTAATAATAAAATTTAAAATAAAAAAAAAAAGATAGATATATATATATAAAACTACATAAAATGCATCTATACAAAATTCACAAACTGTAGGTGGATCAACAAATATGAATCATAAATTGATACATTTAATGTTGCAATTTTTTTAATTTTACTTAAATATATTTTTTTTTTTTATTGTTTTAATATTAAGATCGATTATAAAATTATATATATAACCTAGAAAACTCAAAAAAAAAAAATAAAAAATGCAAAAAAATATAATTAAAATAAGTTGCATGCAAACAAATATAGGACCTTTTTTGATTTTTCTTTTTTCATTGTTACTTCATTTTAATATACATCTATTTCTATATATATATATATATTGTTGCTTCATTACATATATATACATGTAAATATATATTTATATATATATATATATATATATATATATATATATATATATATATATATATACAGATAAATAAATATATCCATTTAAATTTTTAAAAAAATAAATATTTGGAAACATATATATATAAATAATCATGCACTAAAATATAAATTTGGCTATACAAATTATATATTTATAAATTCATTGAAACTATATATTTTATGTTTGCTTTTACTTCTTCCTTTTTATATTAAAAAAAAAATTATATATTAAATTAAAAAAAAGGCGAAAAATTGATAGATGCAAAATGAAAAAAAAGGATAAAAAAAAAAAGTTATTGTAGCTTAGGAGTAATTTTGATTCATGCAATTTCTTAGAAGCTTTTTTACTCATTGATGCATTCACTTCGAATTATACCTGTATTCATATATATATATATATATATATATAAATTAATGCTAATTGATTTTACAATTAATAAAAATATATAGCAAGAGATGAAAACAGCTAAAAAAAAGGAGAAAAAAATAAATTATTATAATATATATATAATTTATAAAAATATAGATACATACATATGTTTAACCAAGAAGTTGAGTAATGAATTTTTCAGAAACTTGCATTTGACAAAGCCAAAAAAATAACTTTTTATATTTGTCACTGAAACGAATGCAAAAAAAAAGAAAAAAAAAAAATTTATTTTAAAAAAAAAAAAAAAAAAAAAAAAGAATAACTCGCTACACCATTTTTTTTTTTAACAATGTCACTTTTTTTTTGAGTTTTAAAAATTTTTTTTATCATTTTTATATTTCATATAAAAATATATTTTTTTAAAAAAATATTTTTTTTCATAAAAATACTTTTTTTTTTATGAATATATTTTTTTATATAAATTTCTTATATCTTTTGACTTTTTTTTTATAATAAATATTTATTTTTTATTATTAATATTTTCAATTAGTTTATATAATAGTATTATTATATTCATTAATTTTTTCTTTAATAATTTTTAATAGTTAATTTTTTGTGTCGAAAGATTTTTTTCAAATTAAAGTAGTAGGAGAAAAAGAAATTATATATGCGTACATATAAACATACATACATATTTATATATATTTATATTTATATATATATTATTATATGGAACTTGTTCTTGTATATATAAAATAAAAAAAAAAATAAAATAAAAATAAAACAAATAAAAAAAAAATATTCTAGTGAAGATATTCAGGAAATGTACTTTGAGGAAATATTTGTTTTAAAAGAAAATAAAAATTTTAGTATTTAAATGTGTATATTTATACATATATATATTTATATATATATATATATATATATATTTCTTTTTTTCTTATATTTTTAGTTTATAGTTTAATTTTAATTTTTTATCATATTAAATGAATGTTTAGATTTATAATCGTTTTCTTTTTTTTTTTTTTTGATGTGACAGAACTATTACTATATATATTGTCATTTTATAAAAATATTATATTTATTATTTTTTTTTATTATAATATATATGTATGAAAATATATCTTTTATGTTATTTTTTAAAAATAACCAAAATAGAATATTAAAATTATATATACATATGCCCATATGCATATATAAGCATTTAGAGATATATATATAGAATTTTAATTGTTTAAATAGAAATAAAATTATTATTTAATTTTTTTTTTTTTATAATAATTATTCTTTTTTTTTTTTTTTTAAAGTATATTAAATAATAATTTTATTTAATTTTAAATTCTGTATATAGATTTGTAATTATATTTTAAGTTTGCTCATATATTTTTTTTTATTATTAGTTTTATTAAGAAAATAATCTGTTTAAAAAAAGAAAATATTCAATAATGTTGGCATAATATATATAGATAATAGTGCTGAGAAATAAAATTTATATAATTATAATATTTTATAATTTATTTTTTCAAATTTGTAAAAATATTAGGAATCATTAAAAAGTAATTAAATGCATATTAAAAATATTTTTTTTTAAATAAAATAATAATAAAAATTATATATTTCAAGCAATTATTTATGTATATATTCTGTATTATATTTAAAATTTTTTTTTTAATTGTATTATATTACATTATATGTATATATATAAATTATTTGTAATTTCTTAATTATATTATTATTATTTTTTTTTTTTTTTAATAATTTATAACAGGATTTAATATAATTTAAATTGATATTTAGTTTTTATTAATAAAATTGTTATTAAATTGTCATTATTATTAATTTTTTTTTTTTAATTATTTGTTAATTTTTTTTATTAGATAAATATGAAAAATATTCAACTAATGCTTTATGCATCTGAAATATGTTATAATATATTTATAAAAATTATTACAATTTTTCCTTTTTTTATTCCATTTTATATTTTTTTATCATACATAATTTAATTTTTTTATATATTTATTTTTATGATTGTATACACATATATTATTAAATAATAAGACTAATAGATGTAATATTGAAGGAAGAAAAACAGAAAAAAAAAAAAAAAAAAAAAACATAACAATAACACAGAATTTGTGAATACAAATTTTTAGTAAGCTTTTTCTCTTTTTTTTTCTTTAATTTTTTACTCTATAAAAAAAAAAAAAATATATTTTTATATATAAAAAATTTAATGTGAAAGTTTATCATTTTAAAACATTTTCATAGCAATTTTTTTTTCTTTAAAGATATATATGTTTATATTAGGTTTTTTTTATTTTATAAATATTTATGTATGGTAGCATAGATTTATATATTTACATATATATATATATATATATATATATATATATATATATATATATATAATTTTTTTTTTTATTATTATTTCAGCAAATATTTAATTATGTAATATTTGACTTTTTTTTTTTTTTTTTTGAATATATAAAATTAACTGTTTCTTTTATAAATAATATATATAAATTTTATAAATATTTTTTTTTATAACTGTTTTATATCTATTTTTTATATCATAAATATATAATTTTTTTATAAATCGGAATTTTTAAAAAAAAATTAAAAAACATATATTTTTTTTTCAATATTCTATATAATCTACATGATGAATACTAAAAAGAATTTTGCAAAATTTTTGGAAAAAAAAATGTTTATTAATGTTCCAAAAGACAAAATGAGTGAAGAGTTTAGGAATATAAGAAAAGAAGAAAATTTAAGTAATGTTGTAAATACAAGTGAAAGAAGAATTTTATTTTATAAAACAAAAATATGTCCATGGTATATTAAAGGGAAATGTGAAAGAAGAAAAACTTGTCTTTATGCTCATGCCCAAAATGAATTAAGAGAACTTCCAAATTTATGCAAAACTAGTTTGTGTCCAAAATTAAAAATAAATGAATTATGTAACGATAAAAAATGTAAATATGCACATACTAATATTGAATTAAGAGCTACAGAAAATTTATATAAAACTGCTTTATGTGAAAGTTTTCTTAAGGGGAAATGTTTCTCTGGTCAATTCTGTAGATATGCTCATGGGCATAACGAGTTAAGAGAAAATCCAATGGAAATAACAGATAAAAATATTATTATTGGTACTAGTAAAAATAAAAACGATAAATTAGATTTCGAAAAAAAGAAAAACGTTAGTAATAATAATAACAATAATAGTGGTGATATTTGCAAAAGAAACGAGACATATTGCATTTTTCCAAAAAAGAAGGAACTGTATTTTAGTAAACTTAACACTTTAACAGAAGACGATGGTGTTTATGATATAACTGAAACAATGGATACTCAAGTATTGAATGATAGTACAACAGAAAATTCATATGAATGTAACAAAAAGGCAGAATTTGTTTTTAAAAATGGTAATAATAATAATAATTTGCCATCACCTCTAGAAGCTTTTATGAAGCAAGATGAAAACTCGAAGTTTAATGAAGAACAATTTTTAAATGATAATTTAAATGTTTTAGGTTTTTTAGAAGAACACAATAATGTAGAAAAAATTGGAAAGACTAATAATGCAATTAATGAAATTAATAGTAATTCAAATAATTTTTATAATAATATGGATGTGAATTTTTTGAGAAAAAATAAAGATATAAGTAATAGTACTTCATCAATGATGAATTTTAGTATTGGTTCCCATGGAAAAGTTGACATGAACACTCACAATAATTTAGAAGACAATTATTATAATTTTAATGCTAATAATATAGATAAATTAAATTACGAAGACATATTTTTTAGTGATAATTCTTTTACAACAATAAATAGTAATGGAAATAGAACTCAGACTTTAAACAATTACATGATAAATGAATCAATTAATGGTAATGTGGGAGGAGTAGATCACATAAATAATCATAGAAATGTTAATCCAAATAATAGTAGAAACGATAATATTACAAATAATAAAGATATGGATAACTATGTTGGATGGGATAATTTTTCTTTATTTGGAAAAACGAAAACATTAATACCTGAAAACGATTATTTCAAAATATTTAATTATGGTATATGCAATAATGTTGATAACAAAATATATGATAATTGCAAGGTTTATAAAAATCAAATAGACAATAAAGTTGATAAATCTTTGTTTATTCTTTAAAAACGCTATAAAAAAAAAAAAAATTAAAAAAAAAAAAGAAAAATAATAAGTATATGAAAATGAACCAAAAAAAAAAAATTTTAAATAAAAAAATAATTTTTATAAAATATAGTAAAATTATATTAATTAAAAATAATTAAATTTTTAATAAAATTAAAATTAAAATTAATTGTGATCATTATTAAAAAACAGAAAAAATATATAAACTATATATTAAATGCAATAAATAAAAACATTAAAAAAATTATATATGGAAATATATTTATATAATTATATATTTAAACATATATGTGTTGTGTATACATAAAACTTTATTATTTTATTTTTTTAATTATGTTTTTAAAAGTACATTTTTTAAGTTTTTTTTAATTAATATTTGTTTTCATTGAATTATATAAATATGTGGTAAAAAAAAAAAAAAAGAAAAATTGTAATAATGAGAATTTATTATATTTTTAATGTGTTTCAAATTTTTTTTTAATTAACCTAAATTTCAAAGAAAAAAAATAACAAAAACATTTTGAATATAAAATTATATAGAAAAAAAAAAAAAAAAGATGAAAAATATTTTGAATATAAAATTAAATTATATATGATATAAAAAAAAAAAATAAATAAAATAAAAATAAAAAATTTGACGTCATTTTAAACGGTTACGTTAAATTTAAAGAAATTTTTGCTTTTTATAATGTAGTAAATATAATTTTTAACTGAATTATTAAAATATTGTAAGAACCTTTGGAAGAATAAAAAAACGTGATTTAAAAAATTTTCATTTAGAAAATATCTTCTACAAAATTTTTTTTTTTATACAATATCATACCCTAAGATTCTGGCAATTAATTCAAGACATAATTTTCCTGTTTTTGTTGCACTTTTCGAAATGGGTAATGAGTCACCATGAAATTTTTTTTCTTGTTCATCTAATAATGGATCATATTCTACTAAATCCATTGATACAACTCTTTTTGTGTCAGCCAGAATTTTCATTAATAAATTTATTTCTCTATAAGTTAACCCTCCTTTTGCAATTGTTCCAGTTCCAGGTGCAAAAATATTATCAACACTATCAATATCTAATGATATATGTATTGGACATTTTTCACTTGGATCAATTCTCTTTAAAGCGTTGGATATCGTATTATATATCCCATTTTGTTCAACATCAAATATAGTGTAGTAATTAATATTATATTTTTTTAAAATAATTTTTTCGTACATATCAATATCTCTTATCCCTATCATAGCTAAATTTTCTGCTTTCAAATAAGTCAAAGTTTCCGACCACTCAAAATATGGGACCTTCTTTTTGAAAAGCCCTAATGAATGAGCTAAAGGCATACCATGATAATTTCCCGAAGGAGATGTTTCAGGAGTGTTAATATCTCCATGGGCATCTATCCAAATAACCTTTAGATCCTTATAAATGTGTAATGAACTCAAAACACTAGCAAAAGCTATACTATGATCACCTCCGATATTTAATACAAAGTTTTTTTTTTTTAATTCATTACTCATAACATGAAATAGTCTTTCATTAAACCTTCCAATTAATTCTACGTTTTTTATATTATTATAATAATCATTCCCCAAGTATTTTTTATTCATATGCTCATCAATAATATCATTATATCCATTCAAAATTTCTTTTGAAGCATGTTTTTTGTTTATTGTATTATTCATTTTTGTATTTTCTTCTTCCTCTTTACTTTTATTTTTTGTAGTATTTGTTTCTATATTTCCTATATCTTCATAATTCCATCCCATAAACTTTATCACATTATGCAGACCTAATTTTCTTAAATCATCACATGCCAACTTTACTCCTTCCAAGGATTGCCCAGCCCCCAGTGGAGAACCAATTATGGAGACATTTTTTTTTACATAAAGATGTTCCTTTTCTTTGAAGGTTTGTATATAATTTTCAATAGTCTCAAGCATTTTTCATTAATTCTTTTAGAAATAATATTTTCCAAATATGCAATATTATAAAAAAAAAATTAAAATAGTGTATTAAAAGATTGAATCAAACAAAACTCATTAAAATTCAAAAGAATTTATATGAAATAAAAAATTGACAAAAATAAAAAAACAAACAAGAAGGTAAACAAAATAATTTAAATGATATAAAAAAATAAAGAAAAAAAAATTAATATTAAATAAGAATACATATATATATTTTCAAAAATATAATAATATTAAAAAAAAGTATAGAAATACTTATATGATGTTGATATGTATGCAAATATATTTAAGGTTCATATTTCTTAAAAAAAAAAGTACATATGGAAGCTAAAATAAGTACACACATAAAAGCATAAATTGGTATGAATACATTTTTTTTTTTAAATATTAAATAATTTTTGAAATCCTTAAGTATTTATATCCCTTTTTATTTATCTCCAAATATTTTTTTAATAAAAATTATAATAGATGTTATTACATTATTCATGAAATAATAAAAAAAAAAATTCTATATCCTTTAATTAAAGTTATAATTTTATTATTTGAGCATTTCTATAAAAAATAAATTTATAAAACAATATTTCCTTAAAAAAGTATCTATATAAACTAATTGTATTATTAATACTCACATTTAGTTTTTAAAGCATAATCATAGAATAAACAAAAATATTATATTATGTAAAAGAAAATATTATATACAAAGCTTGTTAAAAATAATATATATATAAAATTTTAAATAAGAAATTTTTTCAAAAGAATATATCTATATATATTCTTTATTTCTGTCAACTTCAAATGAAAATTTAAAATTTATGTATTATAGTATTTTTTTTTTCTTTTTTTTTTTTAGTTTTAAATAAATTCATAAATATGCTTAAGAAAGTTTAATATATTTGAAATAAAAGGAAAATAAATAATTCATTTTAATTTTTTTTAAATTTAATAATTATAATTCAATACCTTTTTAATTAAAAGAACTAGAATAAGTATCTTTAAAATAGGATTTTTTTTTATTATATTTTTATATTTCTTTAAAACTTTTAGAGAAAAGATACGATTTATATAAATATTAGCAGCATTAATATATGTAAATAATGAAAAATGCACAAAATTTTGCAATAAAATAATATATATCAAAGAAAAAAAAAAAAAATTTAACATATAATATTTTTGCAATATTATAAAAATATAGAAATACTTAAAACTTTACTAAAAAAATTCTTTACATTAAAATGTTTTTTTACCTAATATAAATCTTCTTAAGCATAAAATTCATTTATAATTTGAGAAAAATGAAATTTAGGTATTTTTAATTTAAATCAGTATAATTAATATTATAAAATTATGTTATATTGCATGGAAATTTCTTGAAAAATGTTACTAGAATTCTTTAAATTTTGGTTTTACGTTATACTATTTCCGATTTACTTAAAAAAATAAAAAGAAAAATTTAGTGCATTATATAGTGTTTACTGGTAAAAACATAAGCAAAAAATTTTAAATAAAATTTTTAAAATTATTTTTTTTTCTTTTTGATATATTTGTTGATATAATTTATTATTGATCTTCTAATAGATTAATTCAGGCTAATTTTTTATATCTTAAATTTTTTTTTTTTATTTCTATGCTGATTTTTTATCCTTACTTTTTGTTCATTTCTTCTATTTCCTCTTTCCAAATTAATGTTTTCATAAATTTTAAGTAAGAATCTAAATATTATCAATAAAAAATATTTCATTTTTAAATTCATATAACTAAATGAAATGAAATTCTTTTCAGGAATATGATTTTATGAACATTAAATCATTTTACAAATTCATGTATATAATAATATTAATTTATTATTTTATGATTTATTTTAAATAGTAACGATTAAAAATAATAAAAATAATGAGTTTTCCGTTAGAAGCTTCTTTGTTGACTATAAAGAAAAATAAATTTCTAAATTTTCGATACAAAAATAAATAAAAATTTGTACTTACTATATAAAAGAAAAAAGAAAATATAATACCCTATTATTTGCAAATAATTATTTTTAAAAAAATGAAAAGATAATTTATAAAAAAAAATTTTTTTTAAATATTATCTTTTAGAATATTAGAGAGATACATTTATATTACATCTAAAAAATATATAACATTTCAGTTTTAATATAAATTACTATATATAATTTGAATTCTTTATCATATTTTAAAAGATATAATTACTTAAGAATCAAAAGTCTTTGTTAGTTTACACTTTTTGAATTTTATTGTTTTTTTTTTTTTTTATGCAATTCTTTTTTTCATTTCTATAAATTTATATATGTAATTTTATAAGGTGCTCTCCTTAGGTTAAATGGTAATTGATCACTCTCTTTAGCATATTAAGAAACTTTTATTTTATTTATTTATTTTTTATTTAAATAGTTAAAATTATAATTTATATATTATAAAAAATTTTAAAATGTGATAACATATGTTTCACTATAAATTATTATAAATATATAAAATTATTTATAATTTATTTTTTTCTATATTGAATATATTTTAATCATTCTTATTTATATATGATCATATAGATAATCTAAATAATATTTTAATTTTTTTTTCTTTTATTATTAAAACTATAATGGAAAAAAAAAGAGAAATTGTAATTATTTTTAGAAGAAACTTCTTGTTGTGTGGTATTAAAAAGGGTTTATAATTTTAAAAGAATAATAGATTAACAAAATAATTTATTCCACATATTCATTAATTTTATCATTTTAATTTTTTTACTCTTTTTTTATAAATATATAAGAAATATTAATAATTTTAGTTAATGATTTTTATGATATATATAATGATACATTATTATATAAATTTGTTCTTTTTTCTGAGCGTTCTGCGATAAATGGGTCTCTATATTAAACACTTTTTTTTTTATCCATTAAAATCTATTTTTTTCATTTTAGCAAATTATAAAAAAAAAAAAAAAAATAATAATAATAATAATATTAATAATAATATTAATAATAATAATAATAATAATAATAATAATAATAATAATAATAATAACAATAATAATAATAGTAATAGTAATAGTAATAATAAGAAGAAATAATAATAGTTAAAAGATCTTAAAAAATTTTAGAGACTTGTTTTGTGACTTAAATGGTGCACATAAATTAGAACAAATTGTTTGGAGAAAATCTTAAATCTTTTATATATTATTTAACTAGATTATTATTGATCTTTTATGTTAAAAAAAAAAAAAAATAAGATGAAAGAAAACAAAGCAATAAATTATAATATGAAAAAAAAAGAAACTTAATATATATATATAGAATGATATATTTTTTATTTTATTTTGTTTTTTTTCTTTATGCTTTATGTTCTTGAGCTAACATATTTATATATAAGGAAATTTAAAAATAAAAATGTGTGCATTCATTTTTTTATTTTATTGTATTTTTTTTTTTTATAACATATATTATTGCAAGTTATTTATATACATTTTTTTATAAAAAAATAATCATTATATTAATCTAAATATATTTTTATTTCTTTTTTAAAAATATTTTAGTTCATATTTTATTTTAAAGAGAAGCTACAAATAAATAGACCATATAATTTTTTATTAAAAAAAAAGTGTAAACAAATAAAACAGCTCATATTCTATAATTCGCATTTGTTTTTATTTTTTATTAATAAACTTGTTAGCCCTTTTTTTTTTTCACCTTTATTATTTTTTTATTATTTTTGTATATATTTATTTAATAAAATGTAAGAGTTTACTAATCAGATACAATTATTAATATTTTTTTTTTTTTTTTTTTTGAAATGAAGCAAAGTTTTCCTTTAAAAATTAAATTATATATTATATATTTAATTATTTCATTATTTAAAATTTTTTTTACTTTTTTGTTATTTAAATATATACTTATTTTTTAATGGGTATTTTATTTTGTTAGTACAAATATGCTGAACTAAATTTTCACATAATTTTTTTTTATATATTAGAAATACATTTGTAGTTTTTATTTTGTTCTGAAAAAATATTTTTATTTAAAAACATTTTATATTTTTTTTATTTTTCATATAATTAAAAAAAAAAAAAAAAAACTTTTGTTAAAAAAAAACAAATGACTAAAGAAATTTTTTTATATGTATCTCTTATATATATGTATTTTTAATATAACAAGGCTATTAAAAAATAAAAAGAATGAAAAGAGAAAATAATAGTTCGTCAAAAGCAACGATTAACAATTTAAAAAAAAACAGAACTACAGAAAAGCATGTTAATTCAAAAGTGAATACAAAGGTTCCTGTATCATTTAAAGAAAAATTACAAATAAAAAAAAAAGACAGTATAACTTACAATAAAGGCAACACTAGCATAACAAAGGAGAATAGTTCAAATTCTTCAGAATATATAAAAGTATGTGGTGAAGAAAAAGACAATGAAAATATCTTAAAAATGGAAAAAAAAAGTGAAGAAATTGATATAAATGGGAATATTGAATTCACAAATAAAGAAGATAGCAATAATGATAGTAATGTAATAGTTAATGATAATCATGATGATAAAAATATTTATAAAGAAGATGAAATAGAAAAATATAGAGAACTAAACAAAAATAAAGAAGAAGAAATAGAAGAAAAAATAGTCAATAAAAAAGAGATGCTCAATGAAAAAATAAAAAATTATGAAAATATATATAAAATGGAAAGTTTAGTAGAAAATTATAAAGAAAAAAATGAAGATAAAAAAGAAGAAAATGAAAATGAGAAAGTAAAAAGAAAAACTGAATATGCAGGATATACTGGTAATGAAATAAAAGGTGAAGATGAAAAAAATGATGAGAATAAAAATGAAAATGAATATGAAGAAGATGATGATGAAGATGAAGATGAAGATGAAGATGAAAATGGAGAAGAAAAACAAAAAAAAAAAATAGGAAATGATAAATCTTATGAAAAAAGTAGTATATATCAAAGTATATTAAAAAAATTGAATATAGAGAAAAATGAAGAATTAGAAAATAGTCATATTATAATATTTGGTAATAAAGATGTAGGAAAGTCTTCCTTAATTCAATCATTACAATATGTATCTATGCAAGGAGATATAAATAATGAAGAATTGTATCAGAATGAAAATCGAGTATTACCACTAGATTATGCTTGTTTAAATGTTAGAAATTTAGAAGAAAACAGTAAAATAAAAGATATAAAAGGAAATAGCCATATATGGGTACTGCAACATTCTTCTTATATTAGTTCATTAATTAAACATATGAAAAAATTTAAAAATATAAAAAATATAATTATTTTAATGTGTACTGATTTATATAAGCCGTATAATATTATATCTGATTTAAATCATTGGATAGAATCTTTATATGTTTTATTTGAAGAATTGCATTCTTATTACGATTTAGAAGTATTTAATGAATTAAAAGGAAAATTAGAAAATTATATATATAATTATAAAAAACATATATTTGAAAAAAAAAATAAAAATAAAAATGATACTTTTGATTTAGATAAAAAGAGCTTAGTCAAAATCAATTTAGCTTTTCCTATATTTTTTATTATTTGTAAATCAGATGGTTATGAAATTTTAAACAATCGAACTTATCAAGGGTACATTGACGTAATCATTTCTTATTTGCGTAATTTAGCTATAACTTATCAAGCATCTATTATATTTTGCAATACTGTAAATAAAAAAGAACCAAAGAATATAGATATTTTATATAAATACATAATGCATAGAATTTATGATTTTCCTTTTAATGAAAACCCTATATTAGATAAATATGAAAAAATATTCATACCATCAGGATATGACGATATAGAATTAATAAATGAATCAATTAAAAATACTTTTGTTGAAAATTTTAGTAAACCTTATGACTCTATTATTATTAAACCAATTTCAAATAAAAGTATTGTTGAGCATAGCCAAAACATTGTTCAAGATGTTTATTTTAATGATTTTTTAGCGAGTATAGCTTATGATATAACCACTAATGAAACGAATGATAAAAAGGAAGCTGATGAAGAAAAATTAAAAAATTCAGTAATTTTTAATGAAAATAGCAAAATTAAAGAAGAAAATAATCAGAAAAGTTTAAATAAAGAAAAAAATGATCAATCTCTGCACAGTTTTTTTCAAAGTCTTTTAGCAAAAGGAAGATCAAAATCCCCAAGTGCTCCAAATATATCATCATTACCTTTGGAAAAAAAACTTTAAATTCAAAAATACACACATATAGTTATATATATGTATTCAAAATAATGAAATAAGAAAAACAATAAATTTTATGCAGTTATCTATTTATATTATAGAAAAAAAAAAGTAAATATTTAACATTAAAAATTATATAACAGAAAATACCTACAATTTGTTTACATATTATATTATTATTTTTTTTATGTTATTTTTTTATTTTTTTTTTTTTTAATTAATTTTTTCTTTTTTCTTTTTAATTAATCATTATTTATTTATTTATTTTTTTTTTTTTTTTGTTATTTAATTTTTTTAGTTTTTCCTTATTTTTTTGAAATAATATATACATAGTATATATATTTATTTATTTTGTTACATTTTGATTTTTATTAAAATGAATATGGTCATTATTAAATGGAAGAAATGTACTTTATTGAGTACTTAAACTTTTCTTTTTTTTTATTGGTATTTTTACATATAGAGTTATAATTAACAAAATATACATTTATATATATATACTTAGAAAAAATATAATAAATAAAATATTTTTTATATAAATATACGAGAAGACTATATTTAAAATATATATATATTAAAAAAAAGTACAACATAAATTATTATAAAATGTAAAAGGTACAATTTTGAGAGAAAAAAAAAATATATACTATGAAATAAAAAGAAAAAAAATAAAATACATAATATGAAGTAAAAAATAAAAAGAAGGGAAAAAAAAAAATGAACAAATTATATAAAACAAAAATAACTATATCAAAATTCTATAAGAAATTAACCAAGTGAAATAAAAGATTTATTGATAAGCCAAAAATACTATCAATATTTCCTTTTATTTCATTTATATATTTATGCATAAAAGTATTTTCTATTTTTAATGCACCAGCACAAAAATATATAGATAAATCTTCCAATATTTTATTTATAATGTTATCATTCATATCACATATTTTTATAACGGATTCATCAATTCCAGTTATAATTCTTTCAGTTTTAAAATCAATTAATGTAATACAACTATAGCTAAAGCATTTGTTATTGTTATATGATTTAAGAAAATCATATGCCTCTTTTTCATCCTTTGGTTTTTCATATATTTTATTATTACAGTAGATTACTTCATCACCTACTAATAATAGTAGTCTCTTGTTTTTGCTCAACTCCAAAATTCTATTTCTTAATTTTGTGTTATTTTTAATTATATTCAATAATTTCAATCCTTTTGCTATAGAAATATTTGATGTTAATGTAAAAGGATCATGACTTTTTCTGCATCCAATTTTTTTTTCATCAATTTTTATATGAATGGATAAAAAATTTAAATTGCTTTTTTTTAAAATATATTTCCTTGAGTTAGATGTAGAACCAAGAATAAAAAAATAATCATCTAAATCGTTCAAGTTTTTTATGTTAAGAGAATTTGAAGCTTGCATATTTGACATATAATTTTTTATATATCTATCACAAATGTCACATTCATCATTTTTTTCGTCATAACATAAGTATAATACATTTTTTTTTCTATTATTATGCACATTTATGTTTTCATTTAAGCATTTCATTATTTTCATTTTATTTAAATTATTATATTCTTCGTAAATACATGTATTCTTATTTTCTTCTATCTCATTTTTATATAATTCATTTGATGAGTTTATAGATATATTTTTTTTTTTATCATCATTATGAATAGAGTTATTTGAAATATGGCTACTCTCTTTTTCTTCACTTTCTTCGTTATTTACTATATATTTATATAAGTTTTCATCCATTAAATTATTTACTTTTATTATTTTATGCCTAATATTTTTGTTATACACACGAGAAGTTAAATTAGAAATAATTTCATCATCAATTTCTAATTCAAATTCATTATATAATTGATTTTCAATATTTAAATTCTCCTCATCTTTTAAAACATTTCCATTACTTAATTCATTTTTTGTATTTAATATATTATTTTCTTTATATTCTCCAAAATTGAATTTATTCATTTTTTTAATTCTCTTTTTTTTGTTATTATTATTTCTTATTATAATTTCTCACGTTAACTTTTTTTTTTTCTTTATTTTAATGAGTTTCTACTTTATCCAATATTTAATCTTATTCTTTTTTATTTTATAACCTATTTTTATGACTTAATTTCCTTGTATTTATTTTTATTGTTTTTTTTTTTTTGGGGTTTTGATAAATTTCATCAAATATTACATTACTATAGCTTATTTAATATCAGGATATGTTTAATAATTCTACGATTATAAATATAAGAAAAAATTTTTATTTTTCTTAACATATATTTTTTTTATTAGAAGGATTTAATTATGTCTAAATTTTGCTCATGAAAAAAAAAAAAAAAATAATTGTAAAAAGGAGACATATATAGAATAACTAAAAATGTTAAAAGTAATATATATATATATATATATATTCATATGAAATTAGATAAAAGATTAGAATGACTTATATTTAAAAATATAGTAGATTCATATAATTAAAAATAGACTTAAAAAAAGATATTTAGAAAATTAAAAAATCTTGAACTTTATATTTTTAAATGTTTAGAAATATATAGTTAAGATATTATTTTTTAAGTAATAAATATGTAAAAATCTATAAAAAAAAAAGAAAAAAAAATGAGATAAATAAAAGAAACTAAATGGTTTTAAATAAAAATTTAATAATAAAATACATCTTATTAATAATTAAAATATTTAAATAAATCCATTAAGAGAAAACGTAAATTATTAAGAACTATAAAAAAAAACCAATTAAAAGCATAACTTTTTTTTTTATTTTGGAATTTTGTGTTGAAGAAACTATGAAATCTTATAATTCATTTTGAACGAAAAAAATAAAAAAAAAAAAAAAGCATGTAAACAAAATATTACAAATTGAATTATTTACATAAATAAATCTATATATATTTGGTTTATCAATAAAAAAATTCATAAAACTAATATATTTTGTAATATACATAAAATATTTTTATTCTTTTTATCTTAAAAAGGACATTTTTTTTTTTTTTAATATTACTATATGAAAATTATTTTATTTCTTTTTATCTTTTTTAATTGTTAACTATGTTTATTATAACAATATTAATGATGAATTAAGTTTATATTCTTGATGTGTAACAATAAATTGTATATATATTTTAATTACAATATTATGGACCTATGTTTAATTTACAATATACAAAAAATATAATTTATTTGTAATTTTTTACAAAAATATACTTTTTCTTATTGTCACTAATTCTAATTATGAATAAGAAATTTTTATTTATTTTGATTTTTTTATTAAGGAATATAGCAAAAAAAATTGAGAGTAAATTATTTTTTAATGAAAAAAAATTATTTTTTCCTGGAAATTTTACAAAAAAAAGGAACTTAACTTATTATTTTATAAAAAGAAATAAAGATGATAATAAAAAAAAAGAATTACAAAATGTCTACAAATTAAATAATGGAATTTCTCTACTAAATGAAAAATTTAAGAGCGCTAAAGAAAAGATATTTTTATATTTTAAAAAAAATAAAAATATTATTGAAAAGTTAAAAGATCTAAATGAAAAAAAAAGTACATGGTTTTTTACTGGATATGCTAAAAATATATTTAATTATAATTCTTCTTATAATGTTATTGGGCTCGAAGAAATAAAAGAAATTGATCATAAGAATTTAATTTTAAGGAATAAAATTGATTTAAATGAAGTTTCTAAGAAATATAATAATGTAGAGAAACAAAATAATTTTTTGATAATTAATGGTTACGAAGTAAAAAAGTATGTAATTTTTTATAAAAATGATGATAATAGTTCTGGAGAAAATTTTATTATGTGCAATTATAATTACTTCATTTTTTATTTATTAGACAAAGTAAATAGTAAATTTTATATTTTAATAAATAATTTAAGTGATGAAAATATTATTTATGAAGTAAAAGAATTAAATAAAAAGGATTTTTCTGATTTTTTCTACAAATTAAATAATAAAATTGATTTAAATACAATAAATATCATTTCTTTAAGTAATAAAAATATTTTACAAGATTTTACAAATGATGGATATAGAAGTGAATCTGTATATGATAGCTATACAGATAAATTTAAATTTCACTTAAAGAAAATTTGTTCCTTATCAAATAAATCTAATATATTTTTAAAAGATAACATTAGTACCGAAAATTTTAAATCAAGAAACACTTTAATTTATAGCAAAAAAAATTTTATCCTTCAGGAGAAAACTTATTTTCAGTATTTAAAGAATTTTTTTATTAATAATGAAAAAGACAATGATTTATTTGAGATAATTTTTAAAAATAACAATGCTTATAAACTATATGTTCAAAATAATATAAATGATAATTCTTATTATATTTTAAAAAACACAAAAATTAGCAAAAAAAAATTAAATCAATTGTACAAATTATTAACAAATTATCACTATAAAAACAAAAAGAGCAAAGATCAATTTTTTACATATGCCAAGGTATTATTTAGTATATATAAAAGAGAATTTGAAAAAGAAAAAGAAAAACAAAAAAATAAAGAAAATAATTATACCAAAAGTATTTATATAAGTATTGGTGCAAAAGAATATTTAATTGATAAAGATGCTTCAATTCTAAGAAAAAAGGGTGAAATTTTATTATTTAGTTTAGCCAAACAATTTTTGAATAATTTAATTTCATGCATAAATATATAAAATTATATTTTCCCTTTAAAAATAAGATAATATATAACAATATTTTCAACACAATTTTTTTATTATTTTTTATAGATATATTTATTTAAATAGACAAATAGATATATATGATAATGTGGTTTTTTATATCTTCCTTTATGTGTTGGAAAAACCTTCATATATATTTTTTTAAAAAGTAATTTAATTTTTCATATTTATTTGTTAACTTTTTGTTTTATTTTATTTTTTTTTTTTTTTATTTTCATTTTTTATTTTGTTTTAGAAAATAAAATGAAAATTTTCATTTATCTTTTTATTTATTTGTGATTTAAAGTGCATAAATTGTGCATATGCATATATTATATACTTTTTAATAAAAAAGAAAAAAAAATGAGATTATAAAATGTGCGAACTTTTTTTATTATTTAAACATCAAAAAATTGACGTTTTTAAAATCCCTCCTAGACCTTTTGAAGGACATAGGTTAAGGAGAAACAATCTACAAACAAAAACATACAACTAATTCTTTTTTCCTACAATTCAATTTTAAAAAAATATCGTGTATATATATATTCTTTTATATCTTTTATTTTATAATATTTAAAGTAAAAAAAGTTTTTATTATTTAGAGCAGAATATTGGAAAGAAAAAATATGGGAAGGTTTCATTGTTCTGTATATAAAAAATAATGAAATTCTTTTAAAATTAGTTGATGAAAATGGTTATTTCAAATATATACCATATATTAAACTTAGAAAGAAAATTAAAATAAGTTATTCAAATTCACTTTTTATAAAAAAAAAAAAAAAATTTAATTTTTTGTTCTTATAGAAATATTATTTGCTCAATGCATTGTCCCATATAATTATGAAGTTGTTGTAGAAAAAGGTAAAGAAACAAAAAGCGCATAAAAATATACTTTATATATTTATTTGTATATAGATTTATTTTTAAATGATTAAATATTATAGATATAATTTAAATAGAAATTTTATAAATTGTTTTATTAAACTAATTATATCTATCAATTTTAATTGTTATTTTTTCTTAGCTATAGATAGCTCAAGATATTTTTCCATTAGAGTTGAAAATACTAATGATAAAAATGAAAGTATTAAAAAAATACGAAAAAAAAAGACAATAAAGAAAATACATATATATATATGTATTTTAAAATTATTTTATCTTTATTATTTAAAAGTAAATTCAAATAAAAAAAAAAATAAAAAATTTTTTTTTTTTTTAAGTCATGTATTCTTTTATAGGAATATACTTTGAGGAGAGAACAGTGGCATTTAATTTCATTTGTACAATTAATGATTTTTATAGGTTTAAGTAATAAAATTAAAAAAAGATGAATAATAAATAAATTATATATTTTATGAATGAGAAAATTACTAATTATTGACAAATATTAATATTCTAAATTATGCAGAATTTTTAATAGGAAATCCAATTCATTTGAACAAAAAAAATTACATAAATTAAATGAAGGTAATATATAATGTTTAATTTTTTATATATTTTCAAATTGTTTTTTAAAAAAGTAATATAAAATTATCTTATATTCTTATCACTTTACTATTATTATGATTATTATTAATTATTATTATTTTATGTATTTATTTTATTTTATTTTATTTTTTTTTGTATTTCAAGGAGAGAAAATAACATTAAAAATAAAAGGATTAAACGTTAAAGAGAGGTTAGATTATCCTTTTTAATTTTATAAAATTAAAAAAAAATATATATAGTTTTAAAAGTTTTTATACTTTTCAAATAATAAAAAAATATGATATAATAAAATAAGAAAATAATTTATGTCTAAAAATAATTTTATATTTTATTTTACTTTATTTTTACTTATAGAACAAAAAAAAATGAAAAGAATCTTGATCTAGAATCTCCAAAATAAATGTTTTGAAGCATGAAGAAATAATAATAATAATAAAAATAAGAATAAAATAACAAATAAATATGTATAAAATATATCAACACTTTTATATTATTTTAAATTTTTTATTCTTTCACTCATATTAGATATTTCTTTTAAGTGCTATAAAGAAAAAAGAAAAATTTATATATTATGTATTCACAACATCAACTATTTTTTAAAGTATACTAACTGTATATATATAATTTCATTTTACTTTTTTAATTACATATATATGTATTTTAGATTTTTTTTTTTTTATTTTAAAAACAATTGTAAATTTTCATTAATAATTTTAAGGTAAATATTTACTTTTTTTTTTTTTTTTTGAAACTTTCAATTCTCTTACCTTATCAATAGCATTAACAGGGCCTAATTGTCCATCTAATTTAATAGCATGTTCTTCAGCAATTTTTGATATTAACTCATCAATCTATTAAAAAAAAATAAAGCAAAAAAATAAAAAATAGAATAAAAAAATAAGTAAATTGAACTTGATGAAATATTCTTTTACTATTTTTTTTTTTTATTTATGTTATTACTTCTTCAGTTGGAGCGCTAATAGCAGCAGATGTCTGAACAGTATCGTTTATTAAATCCGAACTAATACTCTATAAAAAGTTAATATATAAAAATACATTTATAAAAACATAAGTATATATAAAGGTATGGGACTATTAACAAATTTAATTATTTTTTTTCTTTATATATATATATATATTTTTTTTTTGGCCTTATTGATAGTACAATTTCATCAAAAATGTTTTCTAATTTAGTAACATCATTTCCTATTTTAAGTGCATTTGTCTCTGAATTTATTTTCTGTATTAATGGAATCATTGTACTAACATCTTTAACTAGCTGCAAAAATTTAATATATGAATAAGAATAAACAATATATATATATATATATTTATATAAAATAACTACATCTAATAATATTTTTATTTAATTTTTTTATTTTAAAATAGTTGTATATTAACCGATGAGCATCTATAAGCGCTCTCTAATCTTGATACAAGCACGTCAATTTTGTTACTTAAATTCAAATAATTAATTTTTTCATTTTTTTTTCTTATGCATTTTTCTGCATACAACCTAAAAAAAAACATAAAATATTATTATGCATTATAAAGGATATTTCTAAAAAATAATATTATAAAAGAAAAGATTCAACAAATACTTTGTTCTATTTAATCAAATTACTCATAAAATTATAGTTATTTTATCTTACCTTGCTATATCAATTTTCCCTGATTGTATTGCTTTTTTTACGTCTGATATTAACTTCTTTTCTTCCAATTCAGATCTATTAGATAATTTTTCCTAAAATTAAAACAGTTTAAGATAAAAAAAAAAAAATAAAATACACAAAAAAAATTAATTTTTCCATTTTTTTAATAAATTTTTACTAATTCTTTTGTTTTCAACTTCAAACGAAAAATATGATCTTCTGTAGACATTTTATTACCCATCGTTATTAAAAAAAATAAAAATAGAGAAAACTGTTTAAAATCACATTAAATGTTTAAAGAAATAACTAAAAAAAATCGATTTAATCTAAATGAAAGAATTTTTAACATTTTTTTTTATATGAAAATTTATTGTAAAAAATTTTCCATTGAATTTTTTTTTTTCTTTTTTTAAATATTTAATTTTTAAAGTAAAAGAATATTAAAAAATTTCTTTATGGAAAAAAATTGTTAGATTTTTATACATATACAAGGTGTAAAAAAAAAAAACTGAAATGTAAAATAAAAAAAAATATTAATCTAAAAAAAAAAAAAGAGATTATCCACTTTAAAATAGAACAGATTTTTGCTTGAAAAAAGAAAAATAAAGCATTTATAATTTAAATATTAATTTTTAAGTGTATTATTTTTTTTTTTTTTAAATATTTTTAATTTTGTTTTATATATTTATATACATAATCTTATTTTTCATTTAAAAAAAAATTTATTTTTTAAATTTTACTATATTTTTAAAAAATATATTTTAAATTTTATGTAAACATATATATGGGTATATTTACCTAAATATATATAAATTTAAAATTAAAAGAAAAAGAATTAAAGTAAAATTATGTAATTATATTATAAAAAGAAAATGAAATATTAATGATAAATTTATGAGAGAATAATAAATATAACATGTTTTTTTTTAATAATATCAGAAGATATTGTTTTTATACGAAAATATATAATAATATTAAAATTATAAGAAGACTTAGATTAGAAAAAGAGAATAAAGAGAAAACGGAAAATCATGAAGAATCTTTGAGTATAAATATAATTGAAACAAATAAGAATACCAATTTACAATATACTATTAATAAAGACGAAAAACATTTTTATGAAGAAATTTTTAATAAAATAAAACAAAAAGGTATAAACAATAATGCAAAGAATGTTGTTATAGCAAATATCAGTGATGAAATAAAATTAAATAAGAATTCTATTAATAGTATTGTATTCGGAAAAGAAAATAGAGAAGAAAAATTAAAAAAAAACTATTTTATTAAAAAGGATAATGAAAAAAAAGTAGATTATGATTATGCTTTTCAAAAAGACAACGAATATCAAGAAAAAAAAATAAAGGAAGAAGTAAATGAAGAAAAATATAAGTATTTTAAAGAACAAAATGATTCTTTAAAAAAAGATAAAAATAAAAATAATTACAATAAAATTGCAAAAAATGAAAAATATTTGAAGGAAAAAAATAAATATTTAAAAAGAAAAGATATGTATTTAAAAGTGAAAGATGAGCATATAAAAAAAAATAGAATTTTAAAAAAAGATGAAAAATCAAATAGCTATATAAAAAATGAAATTTTTAAAAACACATTTATAAAAAAGAAAAAAGAAGAAGAAAAAAAGAAAGAAGAAGAAGAAGAAGAAGAAGAAGAAGAAGAAGAAGAAGAAGAAGAAGAGGAAGAAGAAGAAGAAGAAGAAGATGAAAAAAAAGAAAAAGAAAAAGAAAAAGAAAAAAATTTAATTGATAAAAATAAGGATAATTTTAACAGTGTTGATGAAAATAATATTTATAATAAAAACTCTATAATAAACATACATGATTTAAATAATAAAAAAAAATTAATTAAAAACATAGAAAAAGATAAAAAACGTTATGGTGATTATTCAGATGAATTAAAAAACTTCAATATAGGAAATAATAAGATTTCACATATTAATAATGAAATAGTTGATAAAAATTATATACTTGTTGAATATGAAAAATATTGGGATAATGAAAAAATAGACAATTTACTGCAGTTACAGAAAACAACAAAAGACTTAAAAAATAAATTGTTTAAAGGAGTTTTATATGTTTCTCCTTTTGATACTAGCAAATGTTTTGTTGTAAATGAAGAATCATCACCTTCTTCTAAAAGTAGTTTTTATTTTGTGTACGGTTATATTAGTAGGAATAGAGCATTAAATAACGATATAGTTTATGCATATACAGCTAGAAGAAAAATTAGACAAGTTGAAAGTAAGGAAAATGAAAATGAAGCATTAAATAAACATATAAACGAAAATGAAGATGAAAATGAAAAATTCTGTCGAGTTGTTAATATTGTTGAAAGAAGAAATTTAGAAATTGTTGGTATTTTGAACTATTTAAATGTTAAAGAAAAAATAAATAACAATTTTGGAAAGAAAGAAAAAACAAATAAATTGAAAAATGTAAATTGTATTTATAGTAAAAATTATTATAGTGAAATTAAAAACAATAATAATGAAAAAATAAATAAAATAAATGAAAATTTTGTTAAAAAGGATGATATAATAGTATTAAAAAAAGAAAAAGAATTAACAAAAACTGAAAATGAGAATGAGAATGAATATTTTTTTGCAAAAATACAACCTAACGATCCTAGGCTTCCTTGTTTTATATATAACTCTTCAAATTCTATAATAAATAAAATATTATATCATATAAAGAAAAAAAAGATAAATTTATGTGTTTTAGTGAAATTTAAGGAATGGAAACAAAATGAAATTAATCCTTTAGGAAACATTAGTAAAATATTAGGAAATGAAAAAAATTTTTTTGGTATTATATATTTACTATTACACTTCTATAAAATTAATTTTCATATATATAATGAAAGTGATATGCTCTATTTAAATTCAAGAATAACAGTAAATGAAAGAATTATTAGTAATTTTATTAAACGTAAAAAGAATGCATTATTGCTAGATAATAGAAACAAGAAAATTGTAGATAATATTGAGCAATATGACAAAAAAATAGATTATTTAAAAAATATTCAAGAAAAAAATAAAAGTTTAGAAAAATATATGATAAAATGCTTTTTAAAAAATAGGGACATAATAACACATTTAGATATATTTACAATTGACCCCCTAAATGCAAAAGATTTAGATGATGCCTTGTCTATTGAATTTATTAAGAATAAAAATAATTTAACAAGTAAATTTCAATATAAAATAGGAATACATATTTCTGATGTTTCATTTTTTGTTTCCCCTAATTCTTACTATGATAATATAGCATCAAAAATTTGCAACACAATATATATGGATTTCTTGTAAGTAGTTTTTATACATACTTTAAAATTGAAAAAATTATATTTTTACATTTATCATTTTTATTTTTCTATTTATTTTTATTTTAATTTTTTTTTTTTTTTTTTAGAGTTATTCATATGCTACCATCCATCTTAAGTGAAGAAATTTGCTCATTGAATACAAAAAGTGAAAAACTTTCTTTTTCTATTTTCTTTTACTTAGACGATATAAGTAACCCGTATAATTTAACTGAAAATGGAAATTTAGAGAATGTAGAAATAAAGAAATGCTTAATTAAAAGCCACTATAAATTAAATTATGACATTGTTGAAGATTTTCTTGATGATATTTATTTTAAGATAAAACAAAATAATGAAACTGTTAAAGAACAAGAAGAGAAACTATTAATTAATGGTCATTTACATTTAAATCATTTTGTTAATGACTTTCAAGAACTTTGTAAAAAGTATAACCTGTCAATTAAAATAGGAAGCGATATATTTAGATTATATTTATTATCAAAAATGCTGAAAGAAAAAACGAGAAGAAAAAATATTTATCAAAAATATTCTTTATTATTTTCTTTTAATAATACAAATAATAAGAATGATGAAAAAAAAGTCATTCCTATGAGCATAGAAGAAATAACAAAGGAATATATGCTATCTTCAAGTACTACAAAAATATCTCTTGAAAAATTTCTAGAAAGCGAAAAATACAAAAATTTATTAAATGAAACAAATATTAGAAATGTGAATATGGAAACATTCGATTATAAAAAAAAAAGTCATATGTTAATCGAAGAAATGATGATTTTAACCAACTTCTTAGTGGCTAATAAAATTTCTTATAATAACACATTAGGTATATTAAGAGTTCACCAAGATACAAGTGAAGAAATAAAGAAGAACTTTTTAAAAATAATTGACTATAATACTTATAATAAGATTAACAACATTATTAATATAAATGAAAATAGTATTAATGATATTCTTTTAGTATGTGAAAAAATATTAAATGAAAATCAATTGTTATGCCTTCATTATAATATTCTAAAATACTATAAAGAGGCTATTTACATTCCTACAGAGGAAAATAAAAATAATTCTGATCATTTTGGTTTACTGTTAAATAAATATATTCATTTTACATCTCCTATAAGAAGATATATTGATATTGTTATTCATAGAATTTTAAACAACATTATTGAAAATGAAAAGATATGTTATAATTATGAAGAGTTAAAGAAAATATGTGATCATTGCAATTATCAAAAGAGAAAAACAGACGAAGCTCAAATTCATATGAAAAATTTCTTTTTAAATAAATATTTAGTATACTTAAATGATTTGTATAAATGTACATTAAAAAAAAAGAAGAAAACAAAATTAAAGAATGAAGTACATAAATTAAATGAAGAGGACCAAACAATTAATAAAAAGGAAAACAAAATATGCAAAAATGAAAAAATCGAAATGAGTACAGGAAAAATAAAAATACTTAATAAAAATGAAAAGTGTGATATACATAAAAATGTAATATGCGAAAAAAAAGAGAAAAAAATAGAGAAAACAAATTATTTAATAAATAATAAGAATATAAAAACAGAAAATTGTAAACCAGTTAAAAAATACTTTTACTTAAATAGAGGAAGTGTATGTTTTTTAACTGAAGCTTATATTCAAGAAATAATTATTACAAAAAGTATAAAAGAAAACATCTGTCTTAATATATTAAAAGATAACTACATATATGTGAATGAAAATGAATGTACTGATATAAATAATATTATTTACACTTGCTTTACATTGGATTCTTCTAAAAGCATTCATATAACGGACAACTTAGTAGATAGTAGGAATATTAATTATAATGATATACGTTTGTTTAGTGATATAGATAAAAGTGATTACAAAAATTTGAATAATAATAACGAAGAAAATTTTAAATCAAAACTTAAAAAAAATTCTAATGAGAATGGTAAACTAAAAAATGCAATTGTTTTTTACGTACCATTACTGGAAACAGAAAAATCAATGAGTGATAATCTATTAAATTTGCAATTTGAATTTATTTTATTATCTTATAATGAATGCACATTTATTTATAATATAGCAAAAGACATATTATATAAAATAAATATGAATTATTACAATATAAATGAAACTTTTGAAAATTATTTATCATATGAAAAGGAAAAAAATGAAGATTTAAATTCAGAACATGAGAAAAAAATGAATGAATATCTTTGTAATATTTTTAAAATTATAAATGAATTGAAATTAGAAGTAAAATACAAAATATTAGAATTAGAACATAAAAAAAAATTTCAAAAAATTTATGATGATTTATATATTCACGATGTTTTTATCAAAAAAAACAAAGATGCTCATGAACAGGATATGTTTAAAGAAAATATAAATAATGAAAATATAAATGAAGAAAATATTTTAGTAGATACAAATGAAGATATAAGTGAAAAAGGTATAAATGAAAAAGACTTAGATGAAGAATATTTAAATGAACATATAAATGATTATATTATAAACAAAAATAATCAAAATTATTTTAAAGAATATATATATGATAAAAATATGAAATATAAATACTGTAATAAATATGAAAAAGTTAGCAGATTTCAAAAAATTAAAATTTTTATTATACCAGGTTCTCAAATGTGGACATTGAGTCTTTTTTAAAATATATATATATTTTCAACTTATTTTAAATAAATTTTATAAATTAAGTATTAAAGTAAAAAAAAATTTCCTTTTATATATATTTGCCAATATTATAATATTTTATTTATAATTGTATCTTTTATTTTATTAATATTCTTACTTTGTTATTTTATTTATTTATTTATTTTATTTTATTTTTTTTTTTTTATGTGTACTATTATTTATCTTTTTTATGATTTTAATTAAAATATTATAAATATGTGATTATAACATAATTATAATCATTTGAGTATTTTTAATTTTCTTTTAGTACATTTAATTTATAATTTTAAAATTAATATATTTTTATGATTTAATCTATACCTTATAAATTATGTCTTTTTTTATATTTTAATTTGGAATTTTTTATTTTCTTTAAAAATATTTAAATTTTTTTTTTTTTTAATTTTAACTCTATATATATTATTTATTCAAATAATTTAAAATAAATTTTCTATAAAATAAAGAATAAAAATAATAATAAAAAAAAAAAAAAAAATGATATGCATATGCATAATCTTATTAATATATATATAATTTTTTTTTTTCCTGGCTTAAAATTACAAAAAAAGAAAACAGAAAAAATTGTATATACTTTTACATAATTTAGGCTTTATAAAAAAAATATTTTTTACTAGGATTACATAAAAAAAGGAAGAAAAAGAAGAAAAATCAAAAACATATTAAAGAACACTTAAAAAAAAAAAAAAACTACAATACTCAAACTTAATAGTTTTTTAATTTAAATAAATATATTAAATGAAATGAATTATGTAATTAATTCAAACTATGCAAAATATATTTAAAACAAGGATTGGCCAAAAAAAAAAAAAATGTATTTATTAGAAAAAATTGTGTACATAAAAAAATTAAAATATGTGAAATAATTATGCATACAAAATTGAAAAAAAATAAAATGATAAAATATATATCATATATGAAGACTATACTATTAAAAGTTTAAATATATATATATATATTTACAGAATTTGATGAGTATAAAAGGTTATTGTGTTACAATTATTTTTCAGAATTAAAGTGTTTTTTTAGTCTTAAATCAATTTTAATAGCATAATGATCTGACATAGTAACAAAATTAACATTATTTATTTTCATGCACAAGGAATAACAACAATTAAAATTTTTTAAATTTTTATAGGAATCAACCATTACTAGCGGTTCATTAAATAATATTTTTGCACTTTTAATATAATAATATTTTAAAATTTTTAGGTCACTATAATCTTTAAAATTAAGTGATTCATCAATACTTACCTTATTATTAAGTGATTTGTTCAAACAGCCAGAACATTCTTTATCATCATCACTATTACTAATAGATCCATGAGTTAATATATCTTCCTTTTTTACTTTATTTTCATCATTTTGTCTATTTTTAATATTTTCTTCATATTCAATATTTTCTTTACTGTGTTTATTACTTTTTACTTTTTTATAATTAATAGGTGGGAAAAATATATAATCGCATCTTAAACCGTTGCATCTAGAATGGGGCCCAATTACATTGAGGGGATTTAAAGGATCCCATGTAAATTCATCACTAGAAGTTTTTTCTTCTTTTTGCATATATAAACTTTTACTATTTATGAAATTTTTATTTTTATAAAAGCTATTTCGGTATATTCCTCTTTTTAAAATGCTGCATTTTTTTTCTTTATAAGAATTACTCTCTTTTCTTTTATTTTTTTTGTTACTTGTTTCTTCTATATTTTTTTCTTTCTTTTTATTTTCTTTAAGAAAGTCCTCATCTACTTTTTCTTTTTTTCTAAATATATATCTTCTTTTTTTTTCTTTTTTCTTCATTGAAAAATATTCACTTTTTCTAAAAAAACCTTCTTTTACTTTACTATTTTTTGACTCAATATAAATGTCTTCTTTCATAAAATCATTTTCTATATTAAGGTTACTTTCCTCTTTTTTTAACATAAAATCACATTCTTCACTCAATCCATTTTTATAAATATTTTTACCAATATGAAATTCTTTTTTTTGTGTATTTTTTGTTTTATACTTCGAATTTTTAATGGATTCAGTGAAAGATTTTTTAAATACCTCTTGATTCTTATGATCACACCCCTTTTTAACATCCCAAAATTCTTCTTGATTAGAATTTTTTCTGTTATATTCTTTTAAATTATTATTTAAAATTTTATTATAATCATCATTACTTAATTTATTTGAATAATTAATTTCTTGAAAAATAGTATTTTTATTTTCTTTCGTATCTTCTAGAAAACTATTATATTTTCTTTCATTAGTAGTATATGATTCTTTATCTTCATTTTTTCTTTCACTATATTTTTGTTCATCCTTAATTTCTAATATTTTTTCATTTTTATTATCATACTGTTCATAATTTCTCAAAATATTATATAAAAATTTTTTTTTCATTTGTTTTATTTTTTTTGATAATTTATTCATTATATTTTTTTTATTATTATCTAAATTAACAAATGCATCTTTTTTGTTGTCTTCTATCTCATTGGTTAAATTAATTTCTCTTTTTTCTGTTTTCTTTTTTACAAGTTTTAATAAAAATAAATTGAAAAACCTTTTTTTTTTTTTTACTTCTTTTGCATACTCATAATTTATATTCGTATTATTCAATTCTTTTTGATCATCATTGCATAAAAACATTTTACAATAACTCATACTTTTTTGTAACTTTAAAGAGTTACTAGTAATAATATTGCTTTTAGCAATATGTATGTTTGTAACATTATTATAATCAGAATTTTCTATAAATTCATTATTGTTCTTTCTATTTGTTTCAATAAATATCATATCATCTTTTAAGTTACAACTTAAATTCTTTTTAACTTCATTTTTAATATATATTTTACTGTGTAATGTATCATTACTCTTATTTTTATTTTTTATATGATCATTGTCTTTATTCTTATAAGTTTCTTCTTTTTCTAATTCTGTCTCATAATATGTTTTGCTATTTGTATTATTTGAAGTACGTGAACTCCTATCACTTACATCAATTTCATCATCGTCATACAAATCAGTATAAGAATGATTACTCTCACTTGACATATCACTTGAATATAAATTATTATCGTTATCATTTTCCTGAATGCTTTTTAAAACATTATCTTTCATGTAATTTTCTAAATTTTTGTAATTATTCATATCATTTGAAATTTGCTTTTCCTTATTGAACAAATTAAGTTTAGTGTAAATACCATTTTTCTTAAATCTATCCTCATATTTCATAACATCACATGTAGAACAACTTTCTAATTTATTTTGTATTAGGATATTTTGATTCTCTGGGTTAATAATTGAGGAATTAAGACTTTCTTCATTTATTATATTTCTATGATCATTTGTCTTGTTATAATTATATATATTACCCAAATTATGATAACTGTTTATATCAGTAGAGTTATTTTTATTGATTATGTAATTAAAGAAATAATTTTGTTTTCTTTTTGATTTTACAATTAGGTATTTATTTTTTTTATTTACATTATTTGTATTATCTGAAATGAAGCAACTGGAAGCATTATTATTCTTAGAAAAATCATAATGGAAAATACTGGAAGAGTTACTATAATTATTTTCTTTAAATAAGATATTTTCGTTATTTATATAGTAACTTTTATTATTTTCATAACTTTCACTATTATATTTTTTGTGATTTTTCTTTAGATTTGTAATATTCTTATTCTTTAAAATTATTTTTTTGTTACTAAAATAGTAAAAGGAAATTTTTTTTTTCCTTAACATTTTTTTTGTTGTTATTTTTTTATTAAAATATAACTTCATATTTAACGAAGAAGAATCGTTTTTACAATGCTTCAATTTTTTATAATAAAATATAGAGTAACTACTATTATACCTTTTATTGTATAAGAAATTTCTATTTTTCCTTATGTGATTTATTTCTTCATTATTACAAACAGTGTTTGATTTATTTGTATAAGTTTCTGCATTATTAGTTTCTATATCCTTTTTTGTGTACATGAAATTAGAAGGGCAATAAAAATTACTTTTTTCAAAAATATATTTATCAGTTTTCATATGTTGTTTATTTTTAAGATAGCATTCGGAATTTTTACAATGATCACATAAAATTTTACTTGAACTTGTATAAAAAACCCCACTACTATTTTTATTATTACTATTTCTTTTACCTTGGGAGGAAAAATAGAAACAGTTATTGTTAGCACCCTCATCTGTTTTGCTATCTTTGCTATCTTTGCTATCTTTCATTAACATTTCATGGTAGATACTTTTTTTATTCTGAGAATCAATATGATTATCAGTTTTTATGAAAAAATTATAATGTGAATCTTTATTATCATTGGAAAATAATTCACTATATGAATTATAAATATTGGGAGAAATGCATCCTCTATTTTGCCTTTGCAATTGTGATGATAAAGTTTGTTCTATCAATTGTTTTGTTTTCTTTTTTTTAACATTTCTTGCATATAACCATGCATCTTTCCATCCTCTATTAATAAAAGAAGAATAATTATTTGGGCACAAATTTGGTGCTGCATTTAAATCTCCAATAATTATTGGAATTGTATTTCTTTTTTCGGCATTTCTAGCTATTTTCATAATTTGTTTTATTTCAAAATCTCTTACTTTTTCAATATATTTAGATTCAGTATCTGCTGCACCACTAGCTAAATGCATATTAACTAAAGTAACATAACTAAAAAAGGGAACATCAATTATTACTTCTAAAAAACCTTTAGTCCCAAATAAATTTTCTAAATAAGTCACATGTTCAAAACTATGAAAGTAAGAATAAATAATTGGATATTTACTAAAAACTAATAAACCATGGTGTAAAGCAAAATATTTTTTTTTTTTGTAGTTATGTTCTTTTTTATTATTCTTTCTGTTTATATTATTACAATTTTCATTATTATTAAATTTTACTTTAAATATATCACTACAATAATTATCTCTTGCACAAAATGGATAATTAGGTTTTAAATTATTTTTAAGATATTCTACGTGTTTTTCATCATATACCTCTTGTAAAGCTATTATATCTGCATTAGTTTTCTTTAAAGCAAATGGAATATGTAAAAGCCTGTTAGAAATAAATGGAGGATTTTGATATATGCATATCCCAAATATTTTATATTCTAATAAACCTGTATTAAATGACATTAAGGAAAGGTTTTTTAATAAATTATTCATCATTTTAAATTTTTTTTTTTTTTTATCAGAATCTCCATTATTTTTGCATTTTTCATCGTCATTACTATAATTACTTATATTATTTTTATCATTAATATTATTTGTAATGTTATTATTATCATTATTATTATTATTATCATCATCATCATCATCGTTATTATTATTATCATTATTATTATTATTATTATTATTATTATTATTATTATTATTATTATTATTATTATTATTATTATTATTATTATTATTATTACTATCATTATTACCACAATAATTATTATTATTATTGTTTTTTCCTTCTATATAATATTTATGTTCTTTATTGGTATCTCCATTTTGATCTTCCATATCACTCTTGTTAGTTTCATTGTTCTCAATATTTATACAATATTTATGTTTTTTATCATATTCTCTGTTTTTATTATTCATGTTACCTTCACCTACTTTATCAATATAACCATTTTTAATAATTTTGTTCTTTATTAAAAACTCTTTATTTTTAATTTTTTTTTCATGCTTATCATTTTTGTTTTTTTTTTTTTTATTTTTTTTAGTTATAAAATGTTTTACTATATTTATAACACTCTCTAAAGATAATTTTGCAAAATGATGAAAAATTTCTTGGTCATATATACTCTTTTTTTTTTTTTTTTTTAAAATTGATTCAAAATGAAATTCTTTTTTCTTTTTCTTGGGTTTATTATCAATCCAATATTTCTGATAAAAATAAAATTTGTAATATTTTTTATGTATTTTTTTTAAATAATTTTTGTAAAAGCTATAAAATTTAAAATCAATTGAATATTTTTTAATTAATACAAAAAATAAATGAGTCAAATCATTTATTTTATAGTAATAATGCATATAATAATAAAAAAAGAATTTTTTTTTAATATGCACATAAAAATTAATCACATTTAAAAAAAAAATAACTTTAAATACGTTTACCATATATAATCTCCTTTTAACTAATAAATTTTCTTCTATACAAAAAAAATTTCCTTTTTTATAAAATATATATATATTTTTTCTAATGAGAATATTTAAAACTTTACATATTTTACTAGTATTATGTAATATCTTGAATTTTAAATTATTATATTTTGTGGAGAAATTGTTATCATTTTTTACATTATTTTCTTCTTTATAAAAATGTGTATTTTTAATTCTTGAAATTTTACATTCTTTAAAGGAATACAATATTAAAATATCTATATTTTTATTATTTTTATTTTTTATTTTTTCCACATTTATGTTATTGTATTTTAATTGAATATTATTATTCCCTATTTTTTTTATATACTTAAAATATAAAACACTTTTTATAATATTAATTTTTTTAATTATGTCATCATAAATGGAAAAATTGAAATTGTAGAAATTACAAAAAAAATTTATTATCTTAATACAATATAAAAAATTTATATATTTTTCAACGTTTAAAAGGATGTTAACAAATAGCTTAATAATAACTTGTAAAACTAAATGTTCGTTATTTAAAGAACCATTTTCCACTAAATAATAAGAATTACTTTTTTGTAAATTTTCATTCAATAATTTAAAAAAATATGTTTTAATATGATTCTTAGTTTTTCCTTCTGTGTTATTTTTAAAAAATTCTAAAGCTGCATATTTTTTTTCATCACTCTTACTAATATTGTTACTTACATTTATATAATTCCAAAATATTAAGCTTTCCTTAACATCAATTTTCATTATTTTTTCAATTATTTCTATATCATCATATATTAATTCTATACATGTTCAAATAATATAATTATTATTATTATTGTTATTTTAATGATACCCAATAATATACAACAATTTAATTTATTACTTAAAAATATTATTTACTATGTAAAGAAAAAATAAAAAAAAAAAAAAAAAACAAAAAAAAAGAGAATTATTCAAAAATTTTTAAATTGGGATATATGAAAATTTATATTCATAAGTAGATAAAAAAAAAAGCATATGATATTAAAAATTAATTAGCTTACTAATTTGTTTTTGTTTTTTGCACCAAAGAAAAAGAAAAAAAAAAGGAAAAGGAAAAGGAAAAGGAAAAGGAAAAGGAAAAGGAAAAGAAAAAGAAAAAGAAAAAGAAAAAGAAAAAGAAAAAGAAAAAGAAAAAGAAAAAGAAAAAGGAAATAAAAACATATTTAATATAGATATTGGTACAATTTATAGCAGTACATTTAATTTTTTTTTGACTTATCTTTTTTTTTTTTTTTTGTGGTTAAATATATAAAAAAAAAAAAATTTACGATAAATGAAAATTCCAAATTACGTTTCTAAGTAAAATTAAAAAGTGCATGAACACAAAATTAGTTTATTTCATTTCTTTATATATTCTTATCCCCTGCACATATGTATATATTTATTTTCTTTAATATTACAACTATTTATGATTTTTTTGGAATTATTTCAATTATTTTTGTTATATATCTCATTTTTTTTTTTTTTTATGTAATTATGTAAAATTATCTAGTGATTATCACAAAACACCTCTTTTAAATTATTAGAATTAATGTAATAAATATTAATTGAATAATGCAGTCATTTATTTTATATAATGGAAATGTTCCATTTTCATTATTGGAACATTTTTTTGAAATTAATTCTCATATGTTTTATTAATTAATCATATATTTAAATTAGGAATAATATAGAAAATAATCATTTATCATATTTTTTATTTTTATTTCTTAAAATAATCATAAAAAATAATTACAAAAAAGATAAAACTATAAAAGTTTAAATCTGTTTATAATTTTATTCTATATCTTTTGGAGAATTGCTTTATTTTTATAAATATTTTAACTGTGTCTGGTTTTTTTCATTGAAACGGCAAAATGTTATATCTATATTTGCAAATTTTTTTTCTTTTTTAAAATAAAAAATTTACTTTTTTTAATTTACTTATTAGTTACTTATGTATATATTTTTTTTTTTTAACAAAATTATATTTCTTAATAATGGAAATTTTTTTTTATATATTAAAATTTTAAGAAATATATGAAAAAAAAAATTTTAAATAATAGAAGAATTTAGAAATACTCAAAACAAGATACAAAAAATACTTTAATAAATTTATAATTATCATATAGCCTTTTTTTTTTTTTTTTTCTAAGTGTGCAGAATATATATTTAAAATTGCTTCAAACAAAAATCAATACAACATTACTGATTTTAATTTTTACCTAGAATTGAAAATATTCTAATTTTTCATTGCATTTTCAAATTAAATCTTTTGTATATTCCCAAGAAAATATAAAATATTTATAGTTTTATATTTAGTTTTTTAATAAATTATTTTTTTTTTTATGAGAAAGCTAATACAAATATATAATAAATTGTTATTTTTAATGATTTATTATTTTTATTTTTTCCCTTTTATTTGTTCTTCATATGTTTTAATATGTTTCTTAAATTTTTTAAAGCAATTTTTACAAGGTGATCCACTAATACAATTGATTTTATACTTTATAAGAAAGAATATATTTCACTATTGAAGAAAAAAATATAAGAATGTTTTATCTTGGTTCAGAAATATCAATAAAATACTTCTATATTTTTAAGTTATAAATGGATTTCTTTCTTGTATAATAATTTCTTATTTATTACTTTAAAGTTACTAATACCTTATAACAAAATTAAATTTACATGAGTTGTATTAAAGATATTATATATTCATATTTTAAAAAATATTTAAAACTTAATGTTATTTTAAATTAAATTTTCTAAATGTACATTTCACTTTTGAAAATAAGAGTTACTAAACAAATAACCCAGAAAAAAAAAATAATGCATTTGAATATAATTGTTACTTTTGAAATTTAGAGAAAATAACGTTTTTGTTTTTGCTTTTTTTTTTTCTTTTTTAATTGCAAGAAAAGATAGTTAAATGTGTATGCATATGAACATACTTTTTTTTTAAAACATTTAATTTTATTATTTTATAGATTTATTTTAACGAAAAGTTATTTAAAATTTATAAAAATAAACTGTACACTTATTTAAAGTATCACTATATAAATAATAATAATTCATTATAGCGACTTGTTATTTTATCTTTTTGCTTTTATATTATTTTTATTTTTTAAAAGTATCTGTTACTAAGTTAATTTAATTAAATAAAAAAAAGTAAAACACAAGTTTTAATATTATGTAAGCACAAAGAATCTAAAAAGAGAAAAAAAAAAAAAAATCAGAAAAAATTTAATAAAAAACTATTAATACATAAAATTAAATTAACACTTTTGAATATAAAGAATTGTATAATCTTTTGTAATGACAAAAAATTAAAATGTTATATATATATGTGTATATATAAATTAAAAATAATGATACACTTCTAATTTTATTTACAATTATTACAATCTTATATATAATAAATAAAATAAAACGATAAATATTCAGTTTAAAAGTTTAGTGTAGATTGATTAATTGTTTGCCACTGTTTGAAAATTATTTTAATAGGATCATATTTATATTTTTTTTAAATAAAAGGATAAAATCATAATTTTTTTTTAAATAAAATGAAATAATAATGTATATCAATGCATTGTGTATAATTAAAAAAAAATGTTTAATATATAAATTTTCTAATGATATTTATTTATATAAATTTTTTTTTTTTCTTATTTTAAAATAAAATTTATATTTAAAACACTATTTCTATTTAATTTTTTATATGACCTACATAAATTATGCATTTTAAAAAAAAAAAAAAAATTTGAAATATTTTACAATCCTTTTATTTTATTGTTATTATTTTATTTTATTTAATTTCCTTTCATTACTTTTTTTTTTTTTTTTTATCTATTAATAAATAATATTAAAAAAAAAAAAAAAAGATAAATTTTTATCATACATAATTATTAAAAAAAAAAAGCATTATGTAAATTTTTTTTTTTTTTTTGTTACTTTATATACATTATTACCCATATTAATATAATTATTTATTAGTACTTATGTATATTACAATTCCTATTTTATATTAGTATCATTTCATATTTTATAAATATTTTGCATTAATAATATTGTATATTATTTATTTTTGATTGTTTTTTTTTACTAATAAGCTATACTATGCCACTAAATTTAGATATAAAGAAAAAATTAAATTCACGAATTGGTAAAGTGAAATGTGTTGATATTCACGAAACAGAAACGTGGATACTTGCAGCTTTATATAATGGGAAGCTAATTATATTTGATTATGCTAATCAGAACACGATTAAGAATATTGAGATATCATTATTCCCATTAAGATGTGCTAAGTTTATTGAAAAGAAACAATGGATAATATGTGCTGGTGATGATATGACTGTAAGGGTATATAATTATAATACTTTTGAAAAAATAAAAACATTTGAAGATCATACTGATTATATAAGATATATTGAAGTTCATCAAACTCTTCCTTACATTTTAACAAGTTCAGATGATATGACTATAAAATTATATGATTATGAAAATAATTTTGAAAAACTATGCTCTTTTGAAAACCATATCCATTATGTTATGATGTGTAAATTTAATCCTAAAGATACCTATATATTTGCATCAGCATCTTTAGATAAAACTATCAAAATATGGGGGGTTCAAAATAATACATATGTAGTTACAAAACCACATTTTACCTTAACGGGTCATACAAAAGGGGTTAATTGTATTGACTATTCATCTTGTGGAGAAACTTCTTATATAATAAGTGGAAGTGACGATAAAACAATACGTATATGGGATTATCATACCAAACAGTGTATTCAAGTATTATCTGGTCACACACAAAATATATCATGCTTGATATATCATAGCAACTTACCAATAATTATTTCATCTTCAGAAGATTGTAATGTTAAAATATGGAATAGTTCCATGTTTAAATTAGAGACCACATTAAATTATAACATGGACAGGTGCTGGTCATTGTGTGCAAAAAAGACAAAAAATGATTTATGTATAGGTTATGATGAAGGTCTAGTAGTTATACAAATTGGATCGGATAAGCCTATTTTTACAATGTTTAAAAATAAGATAATTTACATAAAGAATACTGAAATATACATTATAAATTTGCAAAATGTAAGTGATGACTATAATGATGGTGATATATATAAAGTAAATAAAAAAGAATTAGGAAACTGTGATTTTTATCCAACAAATGTTTCTTTTCACCCAAGTGGAAGATTTATTTGTGTAAATGGTCATCATGAATTTAACATTTATACATCTCAAGTATTAAGAAATAAAGCCTATGGTAAAAGTTCCTTTTTTGTTTGGTCATATAATGGAGATTATGCAATAAAAGAAGAAACTAATAAAATTAATATTTATAAAGATTTTACTTCTTCTCATTCTTTTCAAACCCCTTATACAATCACCCAGTTATTTGGTGGACATTTACTAGGAGTTAAATCAAATAATTTCATATGCTTTTATGATTGGAATGATTACAACCTTATCCAAAAAATAGATATCAATGTGAAAAATGTATACTGGAATGAATCAGGTACTTATGTGGCTTTATCTACAGAAGATACTATTTATATTTTAAGTTATTCTAATTCAGATGTAAATTCTATGAAAAGTAATCTAAATAAAAATAATGATAATAGTAATGTTAATGAAAACAATACAAAAAGTGTAGAAGTAGAAGAAAACTGTTTTGAACTAGAAAACGAAATCAACGAATCTATAGAAAGTGGAATTTGGATATATGATAGTTTTTTATATATTTCTAATAATTTAAGGTTGTATATATACACAAAAAAATTTATTGATATATATGCATATATTGATAAATATTTATACATATGCGGATATGTATATGAGTATGATAGAATTTTTTTACTTGATAAAAATTATAATTTTTATAGTTTTTATTTGCCTATTACTTATTTACAATATCAAAAATACATCATGAATAAAGATTTCATTTCAGCTGATATGGTAATAAAAAAAATTCCTGAATCTTTATTCAATAAATTAAGTTTGTTTTTAGAAAAAATGGGTTATAAAAACAAAGCATTAAATATTTGCACTGATCCAGAAAAGAAATTTGAACTAGCTTTATCTATAGGAAATTTACAATTATGCGTAGATATAATAAAAGAATTGGAAAAAAAAGAAAATAATTCTTTTATACAAAATAAATATAAAAGTTTAGGAGATACTGCTTTAGTGTATAATGATATACCTATGGCCATATATTGTTATAAAAAAACTAACGATTTTTCATCATTATTAATAATTTTATCAACGTTAGGAGATAAAATAGGGATTGAAGAATTGGGTGTTATGTGCTTAAATAATCAAAAATATAATATTGCATTTATATGTTATTTTCTATTGCATAAAATAAACAAGTGTATAAATATTTTATTACACAATAATAATTTTGCATATGCAGCATTTTTCTCAAGAGCATATAAACCTTCTTTATTACCGATGGTTTTGGTAAAATGGAAAGATCATTTAAAAAAAATGAATCCTAATATGCCTACTTTATTATTAACACCTGATGAAAATCCAGAATATTTTCCTGATTATGAAAAAGCAGTTCAATGTGAATTGATCTTTGACAAAATAAAAACTTTAGGAAGTACAAAAAATTATAATACTTTAAAAAAATTAATTGATTTAAATATAATTGAAGAAATTAAAGAAATAGGTTATGAAAAAGTAGAAGATATTTTCCTTAACCAATTTAATGAAGAATTAGAAAAAGATGTTCAAGATTTTGATACAAAATATAGCTTGGATATAAAACAAATGAATGAAAATAAGTTTATTTCACAAAGTTCATTAGAAGAAAATATCGATAATAAATATGTTGGACACAAAGTAGAGTTAGGTGCTAATAATACAGATTCTTCAATAAATAATTTGTATGATGTAAATTATAATGATAAATTTCCTAAAAAGGAGGATCAGGATCATGCTAATAGCTTTGACATGATTAATTCAAATGATAAAAATAATCCATTTTTCAATGAATCCAATGAGATTAATGAAATAAATAAGAAAGTAGATTATTCATATTCCTCACAAATTAGTAATGATGAAAAAATACAATCAGAAGAAAGTAAAGAAAAATTAAATCAGAATTATATAAACTCAAATGAAATTTTTGATATAACAGAAAATAATTATATGGAAGATGTTTAAATAAAAAAAAAAAAAAAAAAAGAAAACCATAAAAAGGGGATATAAAAAAAAAATAATAGTACAATGATACATTTTAAGTCAAAATAAATAAAAATTATAAGAAAATAAATCAAAGAATATGTAGCTTTTAATATGTGAAGATTATTTAAAGAATATATATATTCTTAGATCTTTAACTTTTTTATTTTATTGGTTTTTTTTTTTTTTTTTTTTTTTTTTTAAGTGAATGTCTATTAATATTGAATATATTGAATTATATATATATATATATAAATTTTTCAATGTAGAAACTTGAGTAAATATATTTGTTTTTTTTTATTAAACTTTTTTCTTTTTTTCTTTTTTTTTTCATAATTTAATTATTTTCTTATATAAAAACAAATATTAATTTTTTGTTTATTTTTTTGTATTTTGAAAAATGTTTTAAATCTGTTGTTTGTGAGAATGTTACTTTTCATTTAAATTTCTATTATATCATACTATAAATATTTTTTTCGAAGTTTTTTCTTTAATTATAAATATAATTACACTTACAAAAATATCTTTTAAACATTTCTATATTAAAAATTTAATTTATTGTTTAAATTTTATAAAGTATTACGAAATTTAGGGTGCTAAAACATAAAAAATTAAAAATAAAAAAGTGATAAATAAAAAGACATACATATGCATGTTTAAACAAAATAATCACAATCATAAAAGTAAGAATTTTTATTTTATTTTATTTTTTCTCTTCTTATAACAAAAAAACATGAATTAAAGATAAAAAAATAAAAATTCTATAATTAATATACAAGCGTAAACGTTCATTTATAAAAAAAAAATATAAAAAAAAAAAATAAAACATTTCTTAAAGTTATAAAAAATAGATAACAAAAAAAAACTTTATTAATTTTTATTATTTTTTTTTTTTAATTTTATTTTTAAGAATTTAAATTTGATTTATTCCAATTTTTTAATTCTTCTTCAAGTGATGATAAAGCTTCCTATAAAAAAAAAAGGGGAAAAAAAAAAAGAAATTATAAAAGCTCTTTAAATTAAATCTGTAATATTATAAAAAAAAACTTACGTTAATATATTGTGGACCTTTTAACATTTTTTCTACAACATTTGGTTTATTCATTAATAAATTAGCTAACTATTAAAATAAAAAAAAAATAAAATACACATATTAGTTGTACAAATAATTATAAATGAGTAATAAAAAAACAATTGTTGCTATTTAATTTTTTTTTTTTTTTTTATTATTACATCTGTATTTTTTAATAAAATTTTTTGAATGTCCTCATCAAATTTTTTAATAAATTCATCAAAAGATTCATTTAATTTACTATTTGAACAAAAAGTGGAATTCTTAGTAGTATTAGGTACACCGTTTATGTTATTAACAACCTGTTCTTTGTATTCGTTTGTTGTATTGTAAGGAGGAAATAATATTGGAGGGATAATATTTGGTGAAGATGGTAAGTTAGAAATAATTGGAATAAATGGTAATTTCAATTCATCTAAATTTGGTGGATTAAATAATTCAGGTAAAGGTAAAATATTAAAATTATTATTTAAATTATTTATATCACTTAGATTATTCAAATTATTTGTATTACTTATATTATTTAAAGTATTTATGCCATTTTTATTACATTTTTCATTAACAGATTCTGTATTTCTTAGATTGCTACATGAATTGTTCAATTCAAAAAGTGAATTATTGCATATCTTCATTCTTTCTGAGTTATTTTTTTCTACGTCTGATATATTGTTATTTAAATAAATATGCACGGTTTCTGATTTATTATAAATGAAATTTATAATTAAATCATTTTTTATTACTTCAATATCATCATAAATTTTCAAAGGGTAATAATTATCTGTTACGGCTATTTCATAAGTTACTTTTATCTTTTCAAGATTTTTAAAGTTTTTAAATATTTCGTTCAAAGAATTATCCAACATTTCTTTAGTATTTAAAAAATTATTATTTGATTTCATATTTACATTATTAAATTCAGCAATTTTTTGTTCACTGAATTGGCTATAATTGTTAACTTTATTTTCCAAATATATTTTTTTATTATTTTTTTCGTTTTCTTCCCTATTACTTTCAGAAATATCTTTTAAATTGCTACTAATATTTTTAAAATCTGTAGAATTTAATCTATAGCATTCTTTATTTAAAAAATGATCTGAAGTATTTATATTATTTCCAAAGTTATAATAACCTGTTTTAATATTATCTTCATGCAATTCCTGATTTTTCACTTTAATTGAATTATCATTAACATCGTATACATTCTTATCAATTAATTTATTTAGTTCTAAGCTAGGATTATTTAAATTAGAATTATATAAACTGGTGGAATCATTGCCATATACACTCATAACATGTTCACTTTTATTTCCTTTGACTTCCTTCAAGTTTCTAAGATTGTTTTCATTGGTATTATAAAATAAATTATTGTCAGTAGAATTTTTATCAATATTATTTAAACATGTTCCCTTTTCTTCAGTTTCTATTATATTAGAGTCAACCTTTTTTTTTATAAAGTCAGGTGGACTATTAATATGAGTTACATCATTAATTTCTACTTGTTCTCTTGTATTTTTATCCAATGAATTAGATAAACTATTATTAGAATACATGTTACTATAAAAATTATTATAATTTATATTTTTTTCATTTGCATTTATTATGTCATTTGGAGAATTATTATATATATTTTGGATATTGTTTTTGCTGTTTTCTTTTAAAATTGTGTTATTATTAAAAAATAAACTATTTTCTTTATTTTGCAACGTATTTTGATAATTTAATGCATTTAAAGGGTTGTTATACATACTTAAGCTTACATCGTTTTGTATATAATTTGAATATTCACTTGAATTATACGTACTATAAGTATTATTATTAATAGAAATGTTATTTTTATTACAATCACCGATTTTTTTAGTGATACTTTCTATCTCTATTTGATTAATTCCATTTATATCATTCTGATTATTAGAATAGTATTCAAATGGATCTTTAAAGGAATTTTTGTCATTTAATTTATTTGTTTCTTGTAAATTATCGTTTTCATATGATTTATTATAAGAATATTTATCTGATTTTTTGTTAATAAACTTCATTTGATCATGAATTTTATCTCTTGTAAAATTGTAATTATTTTCATCTGAATTATTTTTTGTTGTATATTCATTTTTATTTACAGAAAAGCTGTTGAAATTTTCATTTGATGTTTTTTTTAAAATATTGTTAGGTGTTATAATATCTGATTTTATTTTGCAGTTGCCCGAATTTATAATCTTATCATGAATATTATAATATATAGAATTGGATAAAATATGCTTATTTAAATAATCAATGTTATTTACATTCTTAATATTAGAAGGATTATTATTTATTTCATTTGCTTTATAATTATTATCATTATCATTTTTATTTTTTATGTTATTTATATTATGACTAATTGAATTACTAAAATAATTACTATTCATAGGATCTACATCGTATGTGTTATATTTATTTAAATATACATGAGAATCTATTAAATTTTCTTTATCTCTTATATTTCCTTGTGATTGTATATTTCTATTTAAATTATGATGAAGCAAAATATTTTTATAGGATTCATTTGCAAGTTCATTTGGACTTTTATTTTTTATATTATTATCAATAGTATAATTTTCCTTTATTTTATATTTATCAAAAGGTGCAAAATTGTTTGAAGTTCTATTCATGACATTAATATTACAATTGTAATTTTGTATATTACTTTTTATATCATTAAAATTATTATTTATACCAGCTATATCATTTATTTTTATCTTTTTGTTTAACGTATTATCAAAATCTAGCTTAGAGATATTCTTTATATCAGCTAATAAATTATCATTTTTACTATTTTCTGAATTATTTTTTAATGCACTAAATCTTTTTATTTTGCCTTCAATTTTAGCTTTTTTATATTCTAAATGCCTTTTTTTTTTTTTCTCATATTCTTCATTTAAGGTATCTATTATTTCTAACATAATATTTTTACTTTCAGTAGATTTAGTTGAATTTTTATTTTTAGATTTTTCTTTATTTTCATCTATTAATTTTTTATCATTTCTCATAATGCTTTTTGAATAATTGGATGATAATTGAACATTATTTGTAACATCTTCAATATTTTTGAGTATGTTTGTATTATTAGTTTTGTTATTATTATTACTTGTATTATTATCATTAACAATATTTTTAAGAATAACCTCATTCTTACTTTTTCTTTCCATATAAATGCCGTTTGTTCCATTTTTACTATGTTTCTCTAAATTATTTTCAATTTTTTCAATTTTGTTTTCGATTTGGGTTATTACATTTTTGTTCATACTTTTATCTACTTGTTCTCCATTTTTACTATTTAGCGTTTTATCCCTTATTAATTTCCATTTATTTATTAATTCCTTAGCGATATTTATAGCTGTTTCATCATTAGTTCTATAATCCATGCCATTTTGCTCATCTAATTTATTTCTTGCAATAAAATTAATTGGAATTCCAATTAATGTACTTTTTAAGTGATCAATTGTTATATTTAATTTTTTCAAAAAATTCAAAATGTGAATTATTAAAACAACATTTTTTTTTATAAGCTTGCTTTTAGCTATTCTCTGTAAAATACACTTAATACATAGAATCCCGTTTTGTTCTGAGAATGTTTCATATATATTAATTTGACAAACTAAAAGAAAATTGAAATAATGTTTTAATTTTGCATAACTATTTTCATTTTTTATTAGTGTAACAAATTTTGCCATATATTCCTTTTGCTTTAAATTTTCGATATTATTTTCTAATAAGTTTAAAATTGTATTTTTGCAATTTAAACTTAAATTTTTTTCTTTTTCTTCTTTTTCATTTTTCTTACCTTCTTTTAATGAATTTTCATATTTCTTTTTCATATATTTTAAATAAATAATAATTTTACTTTTGTTATTTTTAAAAAATGGATGAATAGAATATAATGAATTTAATAAATTTATATGTAGTGGCTTATATTCAAATAAACATGTTATAATTTTTAACTTATTTGCAAAATACCAATTATCTAAAATTTTTACTTCATCTGAAGTTAATCCATCAATTTTATTTGAAGAATTGAAGTTGTCAACTATATTCAACGTATTTTTTAATTCTAGAATTATTTGTTTATTGTCTTTTTCAGGTTTTTGATTATCATTAACATTATTCTCTCTTTCTTTGACAACCATTTCGCTTTTTTCAGTACTATCGTTTTTTGTTGAAATGTCTTCATCTGCATCATTATATTTATTATCTAACTTTTCTTGTAATTCATTTTCTACTAATTTTTTTTTTTTTTTTAGTTTTTCCTTATTTTTTTTTTTTCCTATTACATGATTTATAGATTGTGCTTTATTATACATATTAATATATTCGTTGGATTTACTTTTTGAGTTCATGCTCGATGATGAATTTTCAACTTTTAATATATTATTTTTTTGTTCATTTATTATTTTACTTTTTTTTGCGATATTATTTTTATCAGTTATATTTTTCTTTTCAACTGAAACGCTTAAATCTTTATTTTCATTTAATCTCAAATGCTTAACATTATTTTTTAAATTTCTGTTTCCAGTATTTTTTTTTGTCTCATTTTTTGATATTTCATTAGCATTCTTTTCCTTTAAAAAATTTTCCATCTCTTTTATTTTTTACATTTCAAATGTTTTTTTTTTTTTTTTTGTTTATTTTATTTTTTTCTTTAAATTTATATTTTTTTATTTTGTTACGTTTAAAAAATAGGGAAAATTGATGCAAAAAAAAAATATATCATTAATTTTTTTTTATACAACCAAAAATTAAAAATAAAAATTAAATTATAAATATCTTACGTATCATATTTCAATTTAGACAAAATTAATAGATAAGTAATAGGTATAAAAAATCATGAAACAAAATTTCATTTATAAATATACATATATATATTCTATTAATAAACATTAAAAAAAATATTATTTATCTTAAAAGACTTGTTAATAATTAGCTAAATCCTAAAAAAAAATTTTCTTTATGTTTTATTATAATATATTTTTTATTAACATTTTTATGTAATTTTATGTATTTATTCAAAAAAAAGAAATATAACCCTCGATGAAATTATATCTAAATGAAAAAAAAAAAAAAAAAGAAATTTTATGAAAAAAGAATAAAAAAGGTATTCAACTTATGCCTTTATAAAAAATATATTTATTTTTTAAACTATATTTCACTAAAATATTATATAAAATAATTTTAATTTTTTCTATTATTTTTATTCATTTAAAGGAATTCAATTTTCATTTGATAATAACAAAATTTAAAAAAACAAAGATAAAATAATTTCTTCTAATATTTCTGATATATTTTTTTTTTTTAATCTGTCATCTCATAAATACTTTTTTCTTATTAAAAAAACCAAATATATATCTCATTTCTCATAAATATTCTTCAAATTTTCATTTTTCTTTTTTTTTTTCGGTAAGTCGTTTACTCTCTTTTTGTTTGTTATGTTTATTTTTTTTTTTTTTCTGTATTAAGTAGTAATAATTTTTCTTAGTTTTGTATTTTAGCTGAGAATAACCAATTATATATAAAAATTTTATTTCATTATTTTATTTATATTTTTTTTAAAGTTATTAAATAAAACACAACTTTTTTGTTATCTTCATACCTATTTATTTTTATATTTTTTATTTTCTCTTTATTTTTTATACAATAACGACAATAAATTTTACATGTTAAATTTAATAATTTTATAAAAATTTGTTTTTCTAAACTTAAGTAGCTTAAGCTTTTCTCTACATATGATAATCTATTTAAATTATTGAATGTCCTTAATTTTTTTTTTTTTTTAAAATGAAGCATAAAAAGAAATTAAAACAAAATAATATAAATAAAATATTAATAATTAAATGATAAAAATAAAATGATGTATATAACATATAAAATATAACATGATATAATTAAAAAAAAATAAAAAAGCAATAATAAAATGAATTAAGGTACATTGAATGAAAAAAAATTTTAATAGTATAAAAAAAAAAAAATCCAAATAATACAAAAATATATAAATATATACTAACATGCGCACAAAATATGCATAAATTAAAGAATGTACTTTTTTTTTTTTTTTTTTTTTATCAATAATCATGAAAATTTACATTTTTTTAAGAATATTATATGAATTTTTTCTTTTTTCTTTTTTCTTTTTTGAAACATCTAAAAATAGGATTTATATTTTTTATTATATAGAATTACATGAAACAAATTTACTATATAGAAGAAAAAAAAATATATATATGTTTCTTATTTTTTCAATAGCAAACACCAATAATTGAAAATAAAAAATAAGAAAAATTTCATAAAATTGTTTATGAAAAATGTTTGAAAAGCAAAAATACAGAAATAAAAAAAATAAGGATGAAAAACCAAAAGAATAAAAAAAGGGAAATATAAAGAATACTGAAAAAACTAATTTTGTTTATAAAAAAAAGAATATCTTTTAACTTTTATTCTAAAAAAGAAAATTGAATATTTCAATTTTGAAAATAAAATATTTTGTAGTTTATATTTATTTTAAAAAAAACTTTTTTTTTTAATTTTTACTTTTAAGTCTGTTTTTTATTCAATTTTATAAAATCATATATATATATATATATATATATATATATAAATATATACATGTATAAATAAAGTTATTTCAAAATAAAATAGTAATTAAAATTTGGAACAAAATAGAAAGAAATTTAATTAAAATTATTATTCTTATATGATAAGAAAAAAAAAAATTATAAAAAAACATATATAAATTGCTATATAATATATTCTTAAAAAGGATATAATATATTTTCAATTGGTGAAACATGTTTTACTGTTTTAAAAATATCTAACTAAAAACAGAAGAATTAAAAGGTTATAAAAAGAGATAATTCTTGTTGGAATATTTGTTTTTAAATATTTGTAGGAATATATGACATTATTTTGTATGTAGTAACACATTATTTATTTATTTATTGTCAAAAGAAATAAGAAAAAAAAAAAAAATAAAATAAAATACTCATTTATTTCCTTATAATTTGTTTTTTGTAAATTTCTTTTATTCTTTCCTTATAATTGAAATCGAACATAGAAAGTTTATTAAACTGAAATGAGTGATCAATTAAATGTAAAGCATAAGATAGCAGATACTTATAGAAAATTATATTCGTATTTTAAGCCTATTTCAAGTACTTCTTCATTTATTAAAAATGGTAAAAAATTATTTTAATTTATATGTTTTATAAAATATTTATGCTTCCATTTATAATGGGATATATGCTAAAAAATTTATATTTCATTATTGAAATAAAAAGGAAAATATATTCCTTAAATAAAAATATTAATATTTTTAGAATAAAAAGACAAATAAATATTTGAAAAAATAACATTTTCTTATATTATATTAGAAAATGTATATACATACATATAAAATGTATATAAGCGATCCTGTATGTGTAGAAAGAAAAAAATACTAGAAAAAAAAGAATAATATGATAATATATTTAATAAGTTTTAAAAAAATTAAAAATAAATAAATATAATATTAGAAGTTAAATAATTAACATATTATTTTAATTTTTTTTTTCTTTCTTCGTTCATTATAAATATATTAATATTTTTAGGAACATTAACACCAACAGAATTTGTTGATGCAGGAGATTTTTTAGTTCATAAGTTTAAAACATGGGAATGGTAAAAAAAAAAAAATGTAATATTCAAACAATTAAATATATAAAGATATTTTTATATATATTTTCTACAAGGCAAGAAGCAGACATAGATAGAGCTGTTTCTTATTTACCAGAAGGAAAACAATTTTTGATTACTAGAAACGTTCCTTGTAAACAAAGATTAAAAGACTTAAATCATATTATGAATGATTTAGTAATATTGAGAATAAAAGAGAAATTGAAAAAGAAAAAAATAGATTTTAATTATAATTCATTACATGAAAAATATAAACATTCTATCAAATCCTATCTATATATACATCTATTTTTATTTTAAGAAAATTGTAGAAAATGAATGGATACATCCTAGTTATGAAGAAGACAATAATGCTACAGATATAAATGAATGTAATGTATAAAGATAAAATTAAATATATATTTAAAAAAACATACTTTTTTTTTTTTTTTTTTAAATAAAAAGAAAGTATACAATATTTATTTCTCTATTTTTTTATATGAAAAATATATTTAAATTTCGAGCATTTTTTTTTTTTAGACTTATATAATGTACCTTTATGTGCAAGTAAATCAAGAGAAGAAAAAGTAAAAAAATTTTTAAAATAAAAAAAAAAGAAAAAAATGTAAAGAAAACATATATATGGTATAAATTTTTAAAAAAATTTTATAGCACTATGATAATGATGACGATGCTATTGATATAAATAATTTCGACATAGAAGATAGTATTTTAAAAGTTAAAAAGAAAAAAGGAAATATTTAAAGAAGAAACTTTTATACATTATAATCCTTTTTTTAAATGAATATATAACTTTTTTTTTTTTTTTGATACAGGAAAATGATCCTGCGTCTGTTGATAATTCAAGTCACTATTTTAGAAATATACAAAATGGCAGTAAAAATAGTAAACATAATTTTTTAGATAAATAAATTTTTTTATTATATAAAGATAAATTTATATTATTTAATTATTTTTATTTTATTTTTCTATAGATACTATGAAAATACGTACATATGATGTTAGTATAACTTACGATAAATATTATCAAACTCCTCGGATATGGCTATTTGGATATAATGAAGTAAATTTTCTTTCATTTTATATAATTTTTAACTAAATTTCTAATTTTTTTTTTCTTTAAATATATATATATATAGAATGGAAATCCTTTAAATTCTGAAGAAATTTTTGAAGACGTTTTGGCAGACTATAGTTACAAAACAGTCACTGTTAAAATTAAAGATAAACATTTTATAAATTATTTCTAAATTATAATTTTAATTATCAAATATTATATATTTTTTATTACTATATTATTTAATTTGTTCATATCTATAGATATATATTTCTTTTTCTTTTTTTTTTCCAGTATGATCCACACCCATGTACAGGAGTTATGACTGCGTCTATTCATCCATGCAGGTAATTTATTATACATAATAAATTAAAAAATTCATTTTAATATAAGAATTTTATTTTTTTTAAAAATGTGTTATATATATAAAATTTCTTTTTTTTTTTTAATGTGTAGACATGCGGATGCTATGTTGAAAATTATAAAAAATTGGATAAACGATGGAAAAGAACCTAGGTATAAAAAAGAAAAAAAAGGAAAGAAAAAATAATATAAAAATTGATTTTTAAAAAAAAAAATTATTAAAAAAACAATTTTATTATTATTTTTTAAGACACGATTTATATCTATTATTTCTACTGAAATTTATTTCTGGAGTAATACCATCTATTGAATACGATTTTACAGCAGATATAGAAATACCAAGGGATAATTAAAAATAACAGAAAAAAGTTTTAAATATATATTTATATATATATATACTTACGAAAAATGAAAATAACATTTTACTTTTAAAAGTAAATTTATGAACCATTAAAAAAAATATATATTTTTTTTCGCATATTTAAGAACACTTATTTGAAATTTCAAAACATTTAAATGCTTATCTAATATATATACCCTTTTTTTGTTTTGTTTTATTAGATAATTTATAAAATTTATACTGTGTTAACACTTTAGTATTTATTAAATTGTTTTATCACATTCTTTTTATAATTAAATATATATTTATACCTATATATCTATTTATATATTCTATGTAAATATTTTTTTTTAATACATTTTTTTAATTTTTAACTTTTTTTTTTTATTTTTAATATAAAATGAATTTTCTACTATTCATATTTCAGAAGAGAAAAAATTGTATTTTCATAATATAAAGTAAAATTTCTTATACTAATATTTTTAAAAAAAAATTTTTATATAAATGTGTTAAAATATTCAGAAGAAAATCTTTTAATTTGCACTATGTATATTTATAGATGTAATATATCCAAAGCAGACACTTGTATGGAAAAAAAAAAAAATAAGAAATAAAACTTTATTTTCTAAAAGTTTATAGAATTCTTATTGAATAAATTTTATAATATTATTAATAATATGAAGTTTTTTATTATGTGTTACAAAAATATTTTACACATATTATTTCCTCACCATATTACACCTATTAACAACTTTAGAATTAAGAACATTACATGAAATTTTAATTTTTTAATATTCATAAAATATTATTCTTATGCAATATTTTCTTTTGTTCTTAATATATGTACATATAGCTTTTCATACAAAATTATATATGTCTCTATATATATGTAAGCAAGCGTAATTTATTTATGAATATTTTTATAATTATTTTCATTTTGCCATCGTATACATAATTATATATAAATATTAATATAATATATACTATATATTTATTTATAATTTTATGAATATTTAAATTGGCAAATTATAAAGTAAATAAATTTTTTAGAAAATTTCAGAAAAATATAATCCTTTAAATTTCTTCTTTTTTTTTTTTTTATATTTTTCATAATGAATAAATAAAGTATATATTATTTAATAAAAAAATAATTATTAATAAATAATTAATTTTTTGTCTATAAGAGACTTTTTCTTTTATAGTAGTTATTAGAATGTAAATTTTATGTAAGTTCGTGATTTATAATAGGAATTTGTTTTAAATATGCCTTTTTAATTTTTTTACATTTTATATAGAATAATAATAAAAATAAACTAAAACAAGTTATGAGAATAAAAGTGAACATAGAAAAATAAATTAAAAAGAAAAATTATGAATTTAACCTTTTTTCACTTTTTTTTTAAATTTCTTGAAATTTAAAATGAGAAAAAATGGAAAATTATAAACTTTCTAAAATATTAAAGTCTTTACTTTTTTCATATATTATAAAAATAAACAATAAAAAATTATTTTGATAATGAATTTTTCTTTTCTTTTTTCTTAATTTTATCATGATTTTTTTTAAGTTACTAAATAGAAAAAACGAAGTATGTTATTATATGAACAATGGTTTCATTTTCTCTTAGATAAGTAGAAAGCTTTATATAACATAAAATGGTAGATAAATTATATTATTAAATAAATTGGTTTCCACATCAGTATGTGTTAAATTATATAATGAAAAAAAAAAAAAACTAAGTTTCCTTTAATTGGTGGTTGAATAAATAAATACATCTTAAGTTATATTAACTATTTTTATTTTACTGTCTCTTTTTATTTTTATTATTTTTATTTTTTTAATTATCTAATTTATAATTATTTATAAAGCTATATATTAAAGCTATTGAAATAATTCTTTTAACATATTTAAATCAAATGCGTCATCATTATTAAAAAATTCTTTTTTTGTAAAAATTTGAAAAATTCTTTTGAACTCATTTAGATCCATTGTTTCTCCATATTTTTTTAATATATACATAAAATCGTTAAAAGATATATATTTTTTATTATTTTTCTTTTTGTAATAATTCATTATTTCTATTATTAGTTGTTCAGAATTAATTTTTTCTTCTGTTGCAAAGTTAAAATATGTATATATAAATGCATTAATATTAAAGTATATATTTTTGCATTCTTTAGTTATATCTATTTCACTTTCTTCAAATTCATTTTCTAATTTTTTTTTTTTTTTTATAGCTAAATCATTTTGATTCATTTCATTCTTGTCTATTTCTTTTTCTTTTAATACATCATCTTGGTAATTCAATGCTGTATCCTTCTTAAATTCATTTAATATTTTTTCATCAAAATTATTATTATAATTTTCCTTTTTATCTATAAAAATAAATAAATCAAGGAATTTAAAATTATTTATCTTTAAAGAAAAAATTCTTCTATAATTTATCATAATAAAATAATAATAGAATGATCATATCCTTTTTTTCTTTCTTATTTTATATTAATTATACAAATATATATATATATATTTCTTTAATTAAAAAATAGAAATAACCTTTTTTAAAGTATTATATTATTAAATTTCTTAAAATTTTAAAATCCTTTTTTTAAATAGAAGTACTAAATTATTTAATTTACTAATTATAAATATTATATAGACTTATGTAAAAGAAAAATAAACTACTAAAACTTTTTTATAAATATATATTTTTATTGTTATTACTTTTTTTTTTTTTTTACCTTTATTTTCATTTAATTGTGTAAAAAATATATTTTGAAGAAGAATATCATCATTTGAATTATAATTTACTAGCTTAATATCGTCGATTGAAACTATTTCATTTACTATAGCATTTTGCTCTTTTAATAACTTCAAAACATATTCGTAGTAAAAGTAATACTCTTGTATAATATTTTGTATTTCGAATTTCGATAAGAAAATATTGAGAGAAGCAAAAATATATTCAATAGATAAAATATTTAGCAATTTTTTTATCTCATGTTTTTCTTTCTTTTTTTTATACTTTTTTTTTTGAATTTCACAATAATAAAAAGAATCAGTAATTTGTTTATATATTTTGCTTTTTCTTCCTCCTATTTGATCAATAAAAGTTTCTAAAGTATTATTTTGGTTTTCTATATTTTTCTTTAATATTTCAATATTAATATTATAATAGAATATTTTATTATTACTTAATATAAAAATTTTGTTATTTTTTGTAACAACATTTTTTATATTTCCGCTACATATAATTCCACCTATATACCTAAAACAATTTGCGTCTATTGGACTTTGAGTAAATACAATCATTTTTTCATTCAAAACAAATAAAAATATATTTTTTTTATTAAAATCATCTTTAATTTTTTTATTTAATATATTTTCACTCTTATCACAATTTTGTAAATTTCCTTTGCAATTAAAATAATTTATTAGAGGTATAAATGCTTGTACCTTTTTCTGTTTAAATGGTAAATGAACTGTTTTAATTATTTTTTTCTTCTCTAAATCAAAGAATCGAATTTTAGAAGCATCATTGCAAATACATAATATTTGTCTATTATAAAAATATAAATTGCTAGTGAAGCATGTAGGTGTATGAATTTGTTCAATATTGAGATATGAAATTACAACAGTATTATGCTGAAAATCGTAATGATGAAAAATTATATATCTATTATCTGTTATTGCTATAATGATGTATACATAATATTTATCTACCTCTTTTACTATATTTAGATCATTAAAAATAATATTATTATTGTTAACAATTTTATAAGCATACTTCCAATCATATATATTCTCGTTATCATTTTTATAAATTATTATATTTCCATTATTAGAAGAACAAACCAATATTTTATCATCTTCACTAAAATATAAATACTTTATTTCATATTTCATATCCTTACTACTAAAAAAAATTTCATAACTATTAGAATTTATCAAATGAATGAATCCGCATTTGCAACCAACACATACTATATCTCCATTATTGCTAAAAGTCATAGTAATTATTTCTTTTGATTTTAAATCAATCATTGTAATTTTTTCATTTTTATCGAAATCAAAAATTTCAATTAATCCATCCTTATTTCCAATATATATAATATTTTCATTATTTACAGGATTTATGCATATACAATTTATGCAAGTACTATGAAAATGAAGAATTGTTTTATTATTATTACTATTTTTTTTTAATGTATTTTCTGTCAAAATTTCGATATTGTTATTTTTATTAATATAACTGGAGCATTTTGATTCTATATTTGCTGTAGTATCTTCTTTAAAAATATCAATATCATCTTTTTTAAGAATATTATCACTTTTATCTTTTTTTATAACTGTATTATTATCATTAATATATTTTTCTTTATTTCCAAAAAATTTATTTTGAAAACTATATGGATAAATTTGCTTAATTATATTTTTTTCAGTAAATAAAATGAAAGAATTCCATAAAAAAAAATCTTTTTCAAAATCAGAGAATTCAAAAGATATAGATTTTATTGCTCCTATTTGATTATTTTCAAACCATGCATAGCATTTCAGTTCTTTATCAAAAATTTGTACACTACCATCTCCTAGTCCTATAATGATAAAATTACCATAACTTAAAACAATGTTAATTGATATATTTTTTCTAATTTCTAATGATTTTTGATATTCTCTTTGCTTAATATTATTCTTAGTTTTATTTATAAAAATAGTACTATAATCCCATGCAATTAAGAAACCATTTGCTGTCCCTGTTAATAATGTTGTAGAATTTTCTACAAATGATGTCTCAGTGAATATGAACTTCTCATTTATTTTACTACTTTTATACAAAGAAGGACTATAATGACTTATAATTCTATTTTTTTTATCAAAATTATAAATGTATAATTTTGAAAAACTATTAGTAATTATCTCATAGTTTTTATTAAATCTAATTTTATTTTGTTTATCTTTTCCATATATTTTATCAGTACATACAATATTGTTTTCTCCACCACTAACATCAAAGATAATAAGCTCTTGAAAATACACATTATTATTTAGTTTATCTTTATTTTTATTTGATTTTTCTTCTAACACTTTATCATTTGATTTGAAATATATTTTTTCTTCTGTTAAAGCACATATATATCTATTATCAAAACTTATATCTACGCATTCAAACCCTATATTATCATTTCTATTTTCATTAATATTTTCCTTGCATATGTCTTTTTTAACATCTTCATATAAACTTCTATTTAAATCATCTTCTTTTTTTTTATCACATAATGAACTATTGAAACAAAACTTTTTTAGAGGAATTAATGTATTATTACTTATTTTCCATAGAAGAATAAAAGAATTTATTCCTTTATCACAAGAAATAAGAAATTCATTATTGTAACTTCTAATTATTTGAGATATCTGATTAAAATGACCTCTAAATAATACTTGTTTTTTTTCATCAAGCAAAACAATGTTATTATCTGAACTATAAATAATATTTATTTTCTCTTTTTCTTTTTTTTTTATAACATGTACACTACTTAATGATTCATTAATTCCATAGCAAAACTTTAAATTTATTGGTTCGTCCAAATCATTTTTGATATTCATATTTTATGAACTGAATTTTATTTGTTTTCAAATAAAAAATATAACAATAAAAAATTATTATATTAAAAAGATAACTAATAACTTATAACAGAAATAATTCTAGAGAAAATAATTTATAATATATCAATAGGAATAATTCATGATAATAATAGAATTACTAATATTAATCGTATTAATAAAAATAATAATTATTTATTGGCAAATTGGTAATAATAAGTTATCATAATAATTACGAAAACAATAGTAATAACAATTCTAAATTATTCTAAAAATAATAAAGGAAATCTCAATATAAATAAGATAGGAATAGTTAAAACTAATTTAAATTAATAGACAAATGATACAAATTCCACGATATAAAAGTAATAATTGTATAGATAATTTTTATTTAAATGATAAATTATTATAAATTAGATATATATATATATATTTTAAACCATCACAAAAAAATAATAAAATAATAAATAATTTTCTTATTTATTAATTTAAGGAGTAAAATCAAAAAGATATTAAATTTTTTAAATCAAAATATATTTTGTCTATATAAAGAAAAATAAAAAGAAATATACTAGTATGCCACAATTAATGTAGCTTTTTTTTTTTTTTTTTTTCTCCAAATTATGTAAATAATAACATATTAGTAAAAAATAAAAAACAATGAAAAGAATAAAATAAAAAAAATAAATGTACACACAAACTTAAAGTATTTATGGTAAAAAATGTATACATATATATATATATATATATATATATTTTTTTTTTCTATATTTGACAAATATTATTAGTTTTTTTAATTTTTAATAAACCTAAATAATTTATTTTACACTGCATTTCTTTATAATATTTCAAAACTTCTGTATATTCTTGTGTTTTTATAATTTTCATCTTAAATATAAAAGTTACCAGATTTTTTTTTTTATTTGTTTTCAATTATGAACAATTTTAGATATTTAGAAGTAAATTAATTAATGGTATAATTGTTTTAAAAATGATAAAAAACTGAGAAACATTTTAAAAATTTAGTTTTTTAAATAATATTTTAAGACAAAATTTAAAAAGTTATGAATTAATAATACTCCAGCCTATGATGATTTTATTAGAAATGCTAATAAAATAATTAATATAACTAAAAATATATACACCCTATATGCATTAGTATATTTTATTATTATAATAAATAGCGATTTAAATAGAAAAAATTAGTTTGTTTTTCATATTAAAAAAAATATCATTCTTTAAATTTATAAAGTATTATTCACGTAATAAAAAGACAATTACACAAAAAAAAAAGAAAAATAGTAAATATTAATAAAAACAAAATAGCTACAAAAAAAAAATAAAAATAAAACAAAACAAATAAAAAAATAGTAACATATATATATATATATATTACTTATAAGAAAAATTTATTATAGCTATAAAAAATGAAATGAAAATTATAAACAAAATGGTGAGGGTTCATTAAAAAAAAAAAAATCTTTTAATTTATATAAATAAAAAAGGTATTTATTCGAAAAGATACTTTTTTTTTTTTTTTTTCGCTCTCTCTTTCCCTCTATATATATAATGTATATGCATTTATTTTTTTTCTAAAAAATCAGAAATTCTATATGGTTGCCCGATAAAGGGAATAAAATCGTTCTGTGAAGAAGGTGAATTTTGGTTATTATCTTCATGAAATGTACCATAATGATAATTATGAAATAATAAATCATTTTGATTACAATTTAATGTATATTTATATAACTGCCAACTGATATAAGAACCAATAAAATATAAAAATATCCCTATTATTATTATAAATAATTCTATATATATTTTCCATGCATATATTTTTTTCTGAACAGGCAATAACTTAAAAAAATTTTTTATATATTCATATTTCTTTTGCATATTTTGAGGAGATTCATAACTTTTTTTTTCATCAAACATATAATGTAAGGAAGTAGAAAAAAACTGAAGAAAAATATTATCAATATTTATTATTTTCCAATAATATTTCGGGTCTAGCCATTTGAATCTATTTTTGCCAGTACATTTAAACAATAACCATATAAAATCACTAATACCACATATCATATTAACAACAGTAAAGCAAAAATACTTAAAAGTTAAATAAGAACAAAAGCAATCAATTCCAATAAAAAAAACTACTAAATGAGCAATAAATAAAAATGGACGAGGTGTAAATAGCTGCAATACCGCCAAAATTAAATGTAAAATAAGACACAACCTATATATTCTTATACATCTTTTTACATCAAACATATATTTATTACCTGATTCATACATTATATATTTATATAAAGACAAAAAAAAAAAAAAAAAAATGATAAAAAAATGATGTAAAAATATATAGGAGAATAAAAGGAAAATAAAAGAACTGCATGTCTTTAAGAAATTAGAAAAAGCAATTACTTATAAATTTTTCTTTTTTACTAATTGTATTCACATGTAATTGTGTAGTAAATATACAAAATATAAAATGAATCATAAGAAAAAAAAAAGTATCTTTTTATTTTATATTATAACTATGTAAAAGATATACAAAATAAAAAGATTTATAAAAAAAAAAGTATTGTCTTTTTATTTTATATAGTATATATATAATACAAAAAAAAAAAAAAAAAAAAACAAATGAATACAAATTTGTATTGGCATACATTAAAAATTCATATTTATTTTTTTATTAAAAAATGAATAGAAAAAAAGATTAAATATTCAATTGATTAATTTATCAATTAATTATTTTAAATTTAATTCAATGATAATTAAAATAATTAAATGCATAAGAATAATATATGAATAGTCCTTTTTAGTAATCAAAAATTGTTTAAGTATATATAAAACAAAAATAAAGAAGGTGCATTTGATATCTAATAAAAGCAAAAAAAAAAAACAGAAATAAAAAATTAACAATATGCATATATAAAGTGAAATAATAAAGAATAAACATACATACAGTATTATAATAGCAAACAAGAAAGGAATACAAAAAAAAATAAAAATAAAATAGAGAAATACAAAATAAAATAACAAAAAATAAAGAAATACAAAAAAAAAAAAAAAAAAAAAAAAAAAAAAAAAAAAAAAAAAAAAAAAAATAAAAAAAAAAAAAAAAAAAAAGGAAGAAAATAATATAAAACAGAATAACAAAAATAAATAATAAAAAATAGTATATAAATATTTAAAAGCAAATACAATGTTTTCTTCGATTTTATCAATTTATAATAATTTTCGAAAATGAATTTTTGCTAATCTTCAAGCAATAAAAAATAATAATTTTAGGTTAAAAAAAAAAAAAAACAAAATTAAATAAAAAAGAGACATAATAAAATAAAAATATATAAAATAAAAGAATAATAAAACATATAAATAATATAAAATTAAGAATTATGAAGTGAAAAAAAAAGAGAAACTAATTAAAATTTAGTACATGTATCGATGTAATTTTTCTTTTTTTTTAAAATATAAAATTATTTCAATATATGAATAATATCTTTATTATACTTGGAATTTTTAAATTACTACATCTTTTTTTTTAAATAAATAATTTTAACAGCAAAGTCGTTAAAAATAATAATTTAATTTTATTAATTATAAAATAAAAGAGTAATCCACCTCATTTTATTTATTTTATTTTATTTTTACATTTCTTTTACTAATGTACTCAGCATTAAATAAAAATAAAAATAATAATAAGAGATAAATAATATATAACATAAATAAGATAAAAATAAATAAAATTACATAAATACTATTTTAATTTTCTCCTATTCCCTATGTAAAATAATTTGTTCTATGAAAAAAAAAGTAAAAATTTTTCTTTTTTTCTTTATAGATTCAAAAGAACTAAATATTTTTTTTTAAATAGTTTTTTTTTAGTTCATATATTTTTATGTTTTCCAACATAATAAATAGTTATATATAAAAAATAAAATAAGTATATAAATTTTTTTTTTTTAATTTCTAAAAATATGTTCCTTGGATTAATAGTAAATGCAGGGTAGTGCATAATGGTGCATTATGATCAATATATATTTTTTTTCTTCGTTTTTCTAAATAAGAATTGTAATACACTAAAAAATATAAATAAATAAATGTATTTTTCCTATGATTAGATAAAAATATTTTTTAATAAATTTTTAATATTTGGAAAATAAAATTTCGTAAGAGATACAAATATAATACTTAGGAAATGATAAAATATAAAAAAAAAGGTTTCGTATATTAAGAATTCGTTCGTCTCTAATTAGATTCATTCATAAAATATTAAAAAGAATAATTCATTTTAATTATCTAAAAAAGAAAAAGATTTTGTGATGCATTAGTTTTTTTTTCTAGATATCTATTTCTAATTAATGATTTTTTTTTTTTTTTTTTATTAATAAAAAAAAGAAAATTAGAAAAAAAAATAAATAGAAATGTTTTTTTTTTAATAGGATTTTAAGATTTTAATAAATGATATAATATTCATAGCATTTTTAAAAATAAATACATCTTTATTTCTTTTTTTTATAAAGAATACATTAGGAATACAAAAAATTATTATTTATTTTTAATAAATTTATAAAGTTTTTTATAAATTTTATTATGGTATTAAAAGTGTATTTAATATAAATTAATTTTTTAGTAAATATTTAGATATAAAAAATAAAATAAAATAAAATAAATAAATAACATTTTAAAAAATTAAGAAATTTTTAATTAATAACTTTAAGTATATAAAACTAATAAAATACTATAAGAGAAAAATAATTAGAAGTTTATATACAATAATAATACTCTATGTGGTTCTAATAATAAAAAGACTACTGAAAAATTGCATTAGGTAAATGAATATATTCCTTTATTCATATTATAAAAATTTAATTTAATTTTTTTAATTTTTTTATTTCGTTATTTTTTTTTTTCAAGGATTCTAACTTGGAAAATATAAAACTATGAAAAGTAAAATTTTTGCAACACTTTTTGTAACATGGTCATCTGTTTTAGGTAATTTATGAAAAGCACTTATTTATTATTTATTTATTTATTTTTTCTTTTTCAATCATGTAAAAGTATAAACTTTTTTATTTTATTTTATTCTTTTCTTTTCGCTTATGAAGTAACTGGAAGAGAGCATTTTAATGGATATTTAACCCAAAAATTAAAAATTCTTTTAGAATGTAATTTTATAGCTCATTATTATTTAAAAGGAGTACCTGAAATTGATGTAAGGAAAATAATTTAATAGAAAGAGCTTATTGTAAAAGCTTCATAATTAAAATACTTTATATATAGTGCATAAATTATTTTTATAGAAAACATATGAGAAATTTTTAAACATATATATTTTCCTTAAAAAAAAAAAATACTACTTTATCTTATTATATTTTTTTGCATTATTTTATTTTTTATTTAAAATGTATAATTTTTTCTTAATGTATTAAAAAATATTTTCTTTTTATTATATATATATGATAATAAAAATTTCTAAGTATTTTATTCTAAATATATACTAATTTTATTTTCTACTTACATATGTATAAGGCATGGAATAAATTGAGAAATTAAAATAAAAGTAATTCAAATAACAAGCCTCATATAAATTAACATAAATCTTATTTGAATAATAACAAATAAAATTTGTATGCTATATGTAAAAATAAAATATATACAAATAATAAGTTATATGTTAATAAAAAATTGAAATAATAACCAAATTACTATTATAATTTTCAATAATTTTTTTAATACTTATTATTGCGTATTTCATGTATAAAAAATAGTTTCTTTAATTTTTTAGTCTTTTTTAGATTTTATAAGAGAACCTGAACAGTTCTATTGGTTTGTAGAACATTATTTGTCTGTTCCATTTAAAATAACCCAAAATTTAAAAGATAGAACCAAAAATGGGAAAATAGGAAGTGTAAATAACATTTCAGTTTGTTCAGGCCGTTCATGGGTATCTGAATTTCTCTTAAATTACAAAGAACCAAATATAAGTGAATTGCTCACTTATATGGATAAGAAACAAAAAGAATTTCTTTCACTAAATCATATTAATGGGACACCAGTGGGAAAATATACAGTATTTCCAATTAAAGAATTTCATAAATATTGTATCTTGCCACCTTTAATAAAAACTACTATAAGCGATAATAATAATGAAAGTAAAGAGTTAATTTTTCACTTAAATAGAGAAGAATATAAAATATATTTAAGTGCAATTGGATCACAACTGACAGCTATAAAATATTTATATGTGCAAATTAAAGATGAAAACAGAAAAAAAATATTAAGAAAAATATTAGAAAATGAAAGTGACATATCTATTAGTTGCCCAACCTACAATATAAAATTGCATTATACTAAAGATTGCAGTTCATCAAGAACTATTTTGAAATGTCTTGATAATTATATAAGAAGATCCTGTCAAAGAAAAATAGAAACAAGACATTCTGTCTCTTTATGTGAGCATTTATTTTTTCTTTTTGAAAATATAAAAAATCCTTATTCACAAAACTTTAAGGATTTCTTAAGTGATGGAAGATTAAGTTTAGTAAAACCACAATCGGTATGGAATGTTCCAGTATTTAAGGTATATAAACCAAATGATTTCAAAGACAATTCAAAAAATATAGAAACAGGAGTTTTTAAAATGCTTAATAATAAAAACTTAGTATTTTTGTCTTTTAATGATAAAATTCCAAAAAATCTATATTACGAAGTAGAAATACAACCATTAACTAAATTAAGCTTATATGCATCTAAAATTTCTGGTAATATTTTAATAATTTTATATTAATATCTAAAATATATATATGTATATATATTTATATATATGCACATTATTTTGGGTAGTGCATAAAAATTTTATTTTATTCAGAATTAACCTTTTTTTTTTTTTTAAATTTCTTTATATATAATTTTCTTTTATGTTTAATAATGTACATTATATATATATATATATATATATTTATTTATTTATTTATTTATTTATTTATTTATTTTATTGATTTACATTTTTTAGATAAATTGCTAAGGTTTTTTTATTTATTTAAAAAATTGTCATCACCTATTAGTCCAGTTTCAGGTATTAAGAAATAAAAAGAAAAATATAATAATAAACAAATGTGAAAAAAATAAATATAAATAAATAATTAAAATATTTTTTTAATCAAAATGATTAAAATCCTATATCTCCGATTTTTAAAGTTTATTGTTTTACTTAATAAGCTTATAATTTTTTTTTTTTTTTTTGTTCTTATTCATTTACATTTTATTATTTATATATTATTTCCTTTCAATTTTTTAGTTGAAGAACTAAATCACAATATTAAAGATTTTAATTTTAAGGAAGCTAAAAATGAAGGTAAAATGAATAGAACATATTTATGATATATTTTTTAGTAATGTCACTGTAATTTAATAATAATTCTCTTATCTTTTCTTTATTATATTTTATAATAAAATGAACTAAAAAATATATTTTATTTTATTTTTTAGTGAAATGCCAAAATGTAAAAAAAAGTTTACAGCTAGAATTAGATGTAGAAACAATGAAAGGAATCGTCACAGAAAAAATATGTAAAATTATTGAAAGTCATTCTCTTGCTAAGCAAGTTCATAAAGAAATACCATCAAAACCTCTTATTATACATGATAAAATAGCCAAGAAATTTCGTATTCAGTGTATTGTATTATCTGCTTTTGTAGAAGCATATAACATTGTTAGACAAATTTTAAATTTAGAAAGTATACTATCCTTAACAAGGTATACATCATTGTATTTACATAAGTTTTTTAATAGTGTAACTTCTTTAAAAGGAAACTTTTTGTATAAAAATGCAAATGCACTAAAATATGCAGCTGCATGCAGCAAAGCAGTGTTGCATGTTCCTGCTGTCCTATATAAAAGAAACATATACGTAGCTGAAACATTTTTATCATTATATTTAGGATTATCTAACTTAGTCTCATCTAACCCTTCTAGTCCTTTTTTTGAGTTTGCAATAATGGAATTTCTTGTTACATATTTTAATAAGGGTTCTGAAAAATTTGTTCTTTATCTTATAACTATACTTTCTGTTTTACATCTTAATATATATTATTATGAACAAATTTTTTGTCACTTTAAGGAGCATTTCCCAACTTTAAAGACCAAAATGATTCACCCTGATATAGCAAATCGTGTTCTAGTTAATTTAAAGAGTCTAATAGGAAGTCGTAGATACATGGAAATGTTTAATTTATATAAGCACTTTGAGAGTGATGAAATATTTAATACACAAAAAGGTAAAAAAATTAAAATATAATATTAAAATTTATAAATAAATGAATGATTTATAATACATATTAATTTTTATTCCACAGTTTTCAGTATAATTTACGATTTTCAAAAATATTTTGAGAGTAATAAATCAAAAAAAGAAGCAAAACTGGAAGAAATATCGGAAGTTCCTATTCCTTTAGATACACTTAATGATGGTATTGGTTATAGAGAAGAAGATTTGCTTTATGAGATAGACAAAGAAGAATCTATTGATCCTTTATTAGATGTAGATTTAGACGACACAGAATCAGAAGATGAAATAGAAAATCCAAAAAATAAATCACATTTTTTAGATATCCTTTCAGAGGGACAAGATATATGTGCATACAGTAGGCAAGATAAACAATTAGAATTAATATTATCTCCATATATAGGGAACGTAAGAAGAGATGAAAGTTTAGAATCTAAAACTAGTGAGAAACCTGAAGTAACACTTAAAATGATAAAAGAAAGACAACAACGTTTAGACGAAGAAATGGATCAAATTGAGGAAATTAATGAACCTGAGGTACGAGCTAGTCAGAGTAGAACTCAAAGATTTAGTTCAGAAAGTACTAGTAATACTTCTGAGTCCGAAGATGAAAGTTCGACAACTGAATCAGAAGGAAGTAAAAAAGAAGGTAAAAAAAAACGTCCCAAGAAAAAATCGTGTATACCTGGGTTAGGATTTATAACCTCAAAACTAAAATGTTTTAAAAAAAAGTAATATTAAAAAGAGTTATGAAATATAAAAAAAAAATCTTTAAAAATTACTATATTATAGAAACATACTAATTTTTTTTTCGAAAAAAAAGAAAAGTCACTATTTAAAATTATACTATAAATGAAAAACATCCATTTCTTTATAAATGTGCAAAATATAATTAAATTAAAAAGCTAATTAATTGTGCATATATATATTATTATATAGTTAATATTATTTTAAAATAATAAATTAAAGTATTATTTGTAATTACAATAGAATAAGAAAAATAATAAAAAATAAAGTATTATGTAAAATTTTTTCCAAGTATATTAAATTGGGAATATAGGAGTAGAGTTAAATTTGTATACTTAATAAACATACGTAGAAGCTTATTATTTCTTTTTTATTCTAATTATATAAAAAATATATTTTTTTAAATATAGGAGAATTTTAAATTTCATATTTTCCTTTGTATATTCCAAGACTTTAATTATTACTATTTTTAATAATTCTTTATTAATTTATTTACTTATTTTATTTTATTTTATTTATTTATTTTTTTTTTTATACTTACAATGTATATTTATATTAATGAAGATGAATTATTTCTCTTTCATTTTATATTTTAAATGTAATTTAGTTTACATTATATTTTATATATAACGAGTTACTCATACTAATGTTAAGTAAAAGTTTATATTTAATTTAGGAATAATAAAAGAAAAATAGAATAACCAAATAATTCACTTGAATTTTTTTTTGTCTTTTATTAAGACACGTTTAAACACATTTATATTTATATATATAATATTTATACTGCTTTAACACACAAAATAAATTTTTAAAATCAGAACTTCTCCTAATATATTTTTTAATTATTGAATTTTTTTTTATTATTATATAAAAATTTTAATCACCATAATCACAAATGTTAGTTAAAAAAAAACATGATATTATTAAAAAATAGACAATTTTTTATTAAAAGAAAATAGAAAATATATATTTAAGTATATGTTTAATTTTTTATAAAAATAACTATAATTTTTTGTATAAACTAAGCTTGATAAAAATATATTTTAATATAAATAAATTAATATAAAAAAAAAAAATGGATAGAAAAAATGAAAATACACAGATTTATAATATATATAAATGGGTTTTGAACAAGTTGAAATTTTCTTATAAAGACGAATACAGTATTGATTACTTAATAGATAACAACATTGAAGAAAAAAAAAATATTATAGAAACTTTTATATGTAATGAAAAGGATGAATTACTATTATTTGGTGTAGAAAATAATAAGATGGTGATAGCAAAAGAAGAAAATATAAAATTTGATCAGAAAATAGTGTATTTTTATAAATATTTAAATGATAGTATTAAAAATGATAAAAAAATACTATATGGTATTTTATCTTCAAATATATTAGATACATTAAAGTTAATGCTTAAAAATATAATGTATCCATTATTTATTAATAACAAAATAATATATGAAAGTATTTCGACTGATGAAGTAAGTAAATTTAGAATGGAATTTGATACATACATAAAGGAACTGAATGAATTTATTTTTATATTGGAAGATATTAAAAAGGTTAAGTTAAAAATGAAAAAAGAGCATTGTGAAATAACTGGTGAAAATAATAATGATATAAATAATGAAAGCGATAAAGATATTTCCAGTAAACAATACAATAAAAAAGAGAATGAAATAGAAAATAAGATGCAAAAAAAGAAAAATGAAACAGCTCATCTAACAAAATATTTAAATGTACTAGAAAATTTATTTAATGATATGCAACAAAAAATACAGCAATATAAAGAATCAAATGCCGATGTTGGTCCTTTCATAGAAATACAGTATTGGAGATACAAACACAGATATTTATTATTTATTATTGAAGAATTAAGAAGTAATGAAATTAAAAATATAATAAATAATATAAATATAAATAGCTCAAATAATGAAGAGCAAAAATATACATATACGTTTGATATATTAAACAAGTGGAGAGAGCTAGAAACAAAAATTGAGAATGAATTTAATGAAAGTAAAGATAATATAAAATATTTAGAGAGTATTGAACAATTCATTTTATCATTATACTTATGTAATGTTGAGAATATTATAGATAATATACCTTCTCTTTTAAATTCTATCAAAATGATTTACTTAGTTGCACGTTTTTATAATACACCTAATAAGCTTAATAATTTGTTCATTAAAATTACAAATCAATTAATTATTAAATGTAAAGAAGAAATTTTCTGTGCTAAAAAAAAAAAGAAAAAAAAAAAAAAAATGCAAAAAAATAAGGCAAAATACAAGGAAAAAGAAATTGAATATGAGGATATAAAATCAGAGAAAAATAAAAAGAACTTCGATAATTGTAATGAGCAAACTTACATTAATAATACAAAAAACAATGAAGCAAATTTTAATAAAAATTTAGATATTAATAATGAAGAAGACTATGATGAAATATACAAAAAAGAGAAAAATAATAGTAGATATTTGAGAAATGGAAATGATGATAGTGATGATTGTTTTTATCAAGTAGAGGATGATAGTGATGAGTCTGACGAGCAAGAAAATGAGGATAATAATAATTTCAATAAGTTAAGTGAAAGAAAAGAAAGTAATTACAACATTAAAAATGAAAACACGGGTATTAGAATGGATCAATTAAAAAATAAACAAAATTTGTGGCTATTAGATCCTGATAATTTAATAGAGAAATTTGAATTATGCTTTAAATTACACGACAAATATAAAGAAGAATTTGAAAATTTAAAAGCCTTTTTTGAAAATAATTCTAAAAACAAATCTGTAGATCTAAACACTAAAGTTATATTTTGTAAGATAGAAATATTCTGTAGACGTCTAAAAAAATTAGTAGATTTATTTCTATGCATAAAACAATTTAAAAATTTAAGAAAAATAAAGTTTGAATGCGTACAAAATATAACAACTACATTTAATAAATATATAAAAGAATTTAAATTAAAACACACAGACGATATGCTAAATTACACTGATAATTATTTTGATAGAGATTTTGTTGAATTAAGAGTTTACATATCAGAGTTAGAAAGTGATTTACAAGAAAACATAGTTAATTTACTAAATAATAGCTCAAATATAATGCTCTCTTTTTTTATATTTTTTAAATTTAAAAAATGCTTTATAAGAGACTACCTTATTCATTTTTTACATACCAAATATGATATTTTACTACTTCAATTTTTAGAAATTTTGAATTGTATTAATAATGACTTAGAAAACTATAAAAACAATTTAAATTCAAGCAAAAATGTAAATTATTTAAAAAATATATTTTGGATACTTAGTATTAATTATAAAATTAATCACATAATTAAAATATTTTTAGATGAAAATAGCAATGAAGAAGATAGTAACGATTCGTCTTATTTTGAATTACCACACTTGAACAATTTACACACGAAATTAAACATAAATAATGAAAAAGAAAAATCAAGTAAAATTCATACAAATGAAGATGATATAAACATTAATACTAGAATAGATAATGCTAATAATATAAATGATGAAGTTTTAAAACTACTAGAAGATCATGAAAAAAAGAAAGTATCAGATGATATCAAAATATTGGTATCATCAGAAGAAAATAACAAAGACAATATAAAAGAGCTAGAAAAAAAAAAAAAAAAAAATAATATTCTATTAAAAAGTTATAATGGAAAAGAAGTACTAAAATTATACGTAAAAATTTCCAAGTTTATTGAAGAATTTAAAAACAAATTATTTAAACATTGGTTATCTTACACAAAAAATGTAAATAGTTTAAATGTTACTGTTTTTGTTAAGCACCCTAAAACAAAAAATATTATTGTTAATTTTGATCATAGAATCAAAAGAATAATAAGAGAAGCAAAAATATTTTTGTCTTTCAACTTTGAAATACCAGATGAAATAAGAAATATGATTTCTCAAGAAACTAAAATATACAGTTTTTACTATAAGTTATACAATATATTAATATTAGTAAAAAATATGAAGAGTAATAAAAAAAAAGACATAGAGTTAACTTTAAAAAAATTTTACACTTATATTGACAAATTAATACTACCTTTTTTAGTTAAATACACATGGAATAATTATGCACTTGAAGATTCTATTGATAATTTATATAAAGAATTAAAATATTTTGAGGAAAATATAAAATCTTTATATGATATAATAGATGATCACATTAATTACAATATAAAACTACTTTTTAAAATTCTAGACTATAAAAACGAAAAGTTTATTATAGAAAAACAAAAAAAAAAGTTTAACAAAAGAATTGTTATTTGTAATTCTATTTCTAAAAAAATTCAAATTGCAATTTTTGATGTCCTAAGTAACATACAATATGTTTATGAAAATAAATTAAAAACTAATATTATGAAAGAAGAGATAATTAGTACAAGAAATTTTTATTATGAAATATTTTTATCAACAATTAAAAAAATATATCTTAAAAATATTAAAACTTTAATTAATAAATGGTCCAATTTTGAGAAGGGAAGGGAAAATGAAATAAAAAATGAAATAGAAATTTTGGTATTAGTTCATGAAAATGATATTGTTGTAAATCCATCTATAAAAAGTATTAAGGAAAATATTAAAAAAATTATAAATGTTTCTATAAATAATTTAATCTATATAGATAATTGGATAACTAGTGATGAATTAATAAAACAATTTCATAGAGAAGAAAATAATAAAACTAATGATAAAAAAGAAAATAATAATATTTCTTTAAAGGATAACTATAAAGAGCATACAAACAAAAAAGACATATTTGAAGAATTAATCGATTGCTCTTTTTTCTCTAAAAAAAATATGAAAGAATCAGGAAACATAATAGAAGAATTAGACATGGAAAATGAAAACTGTGTTAGTAATATAAAATTTCATTTTGATTTTTATGAACAAATAAGAGAAGATAAAAATATTGAAAAAGAATTAATAAAGCTAAATGATAAAATATCTGGATTTCAAAACATTGTTGATAATTTTATTAAAAAATTTGAGAAATATAAATATATAATACAGAAATTTGAACTAGAGAAAAAGAAAGATAAAGCAAATAACAATGAAAGCGGTGAAATAGAAAAAAACAGAACTGCATTGAAAAATGCAGTATTAGATGTTGAAAGTTATATGAATGATAAAATTGAAGATCAAGAAAAAGAAAATAATTTGTTTAATTTTACTACAAATGAAGAAGAATTAGAGAATATAAACGTTAATGACAAAATAAATGATAAAGAAGAAAACAATGAGAATGATGAAGAGGATTCTAATAATAGTTCCGATATGGAAAATGAATATGACTATAAACATTATAAAGAAGAAGAAGAGAAAATAAGGCAATATATAAGTATAAAAAAAGAAATAAACAATATAGAGAGTTTCTATGTATTAAATGTATTTAAATTTAATTTAGAAAGCTTTAAAATGTACTTAATAAACATAGTTGAAAATGAAACATTAGAATGTGCAAATAAAATTATAGCACCTGTAAAAAAAAGAAGTGATCTATTAATAAACAAAATGAACAGTTATAAAGTTAAACTGAAAAAGAAAATTATAGATATAGATTCACTTTATTATGTAATTAATATAATAAAAAAAGTACATATTTTTGAATCAACTATTGATATAGAGTTAACCCCTATAAATGAAATGTTAGATATATTGGAATTTTATATGAACAACTTTTTAAAAAAACAAATTGATTCTTTAAGAAATTCTCAGTATGATGATGAAGAAAATTATCAATTAAAATTTATAAATAAGTTGGAAAAAAGGAAGTCATCTAATGAATTATACAAATTAGATGAGTCGTATAATAAAAATTTACTTAATACATTCAATAAATTAAATCTAATGAAAAAAAATTTTATGGCATTGTACAAATTTGAAGTAGAAAAAAAAAATTTAATTCTAACGAAGTTTAAAGAGTTAACATCCTTAACAAAAAAAGTAGAAGATGAAATACAAGAAAAAAAAAATGATATGAAAAATGAATTAATAAATAATATATACACTTTTAAAATAGATATAAAGATATTCAGAGAAAATTTTTTAAAAATGAATTTTAAAAGTGAACATATTAATCCTTTAAATGCCTTCGAATTATTAAAAAGATATAAAGAAGAAATAAGCATGCTGAAAAAAAAATATAACAGTTACTATAAAGGAGAAACAATTTTCGGTTTAAAGCATCAGCCTCATTTTGATTTATTTTTAAGTACAACTGAAATCAATAATTTTTATTCTCTTTATGATCTATATGTTCAATTAAAGGAAAAATTGAATGAATGGAAAAATTTAAAATGGAATGATGGAATAATAAAAATGAAAGAATTAAAAAGTGAAATTATATCCTTTGAAAAAAAGTGTTCTCAACTACCTAAAAATTTAAAAACGATAGTAATTTATAAAAATTTAATAAAAGAAATTTTTTATTTTAAAGAAATAACGCCAGTAGTTGATGAATTAGAAAAAAAGACAATCTTAAAAAGACACTGGACAGAGATAATCAATGTGTTAAAAGAAAAAAAAAAAAAGGATATCAACACGAAAGAAAAAAAAGGGAAAAAAATTTATAATAGCAATGAAAAAATAAATCAGAAAGAAAAGGAAGAAAAAAAAGCACAAGTCAATAATCTAATTCAAAAAATGGAACATTCAAAAGAAACTAAAAATTTAGAACAAACAAAACCGTTAGAAAAAGATAAAAAGTCTGAGAAACAAAATAATTTACAAGATATTAAACTTAAACATAATGAAAATAATCATCAAGAAAGTGAAAATAATCAAGAAAGTGAAAATAAACAAACAAATGAAAATAATCAAACAAATGAAAATAATCAAACAAATGAAAATAATCAAACAAATGAAAATAATCAAACAAATGAAAATAATCAAACAAATGAAAATAAACAAGAAGACTTGAAATTAAATGAAGGAAATACATTATATCATAATAAATATTTTGATAATATTGGTGAAATAGACAAAAAGGAAAATTTTCAAGGTGGATTATTGGATGAAAATGCTTATTTAGATGAGGATGAATATATAAATAATTTAAATAAACTAGATTTAGACAATATGGATTTTTTTATTAAAGATATAATAAATTATCATTTATTAAAAAAGAAAGATGACATATTAGACATTTGTGATAGCGCAGAAAAAGAAGCAAGTATTGAAGAAAAGATAAATGAACAATATAAGATATGGAATGAAACATGTTTTCAATTTAGCAAATGGAAAAATAGAGATTATGCATGCATATTAGTAGGAAGTAAAGTTATTGAAATACAAGAGAGTTTAGAAGAAAGTCAAATTTTATTAAATAACATAAATTCAACAAAATATAGTAAGCCATTTAAAAATAAATTATTATTGCTATTAAATAAATTATCTGATTGTAGTGATATTGTTGAAAGATGGATAAAAGTACAAATGCTATGGTGTTCTATGGAAAGTGTATTTACGAGTGGGGATATAGCAAGACAGATGCCAATTGAATCAAAGAGATTTCATCAGATTGATAAAGACTGGATAAATATAATTAATATAGCTAATGAATCTTCTATTGTAATTGAGTGCTGTCAAAGTAGTATGCTAAAAGAGTTACTTCCAAACATGCAAAAAGGATTAGAAAGTTGCCAAAAATCTTTAGAGTCTTATTTAGAAGGGAAAAGAAGTAAGTTCCCTAGATTTTATTTTGTATCTAATTTAGTATTATTAAAAATATTATCTCAAGGGTCAGATATCAATATAATACAATCAGAATTAATAAAATTATTTGATGCAATAAACTACTTGACAATTAAAACTGTACAAAATAAAAAAAGAATAATATGCATAAATAATAAAGAAAAAGATGATATAGAAACAGTACAGTTAGTAAATCATGTAACTATTGATGGTAATATTGAAAACTGGTTAATTTTATTAGAAAAGGAAATGCAGAAAGCAATAAAAAAAGAATGTAAGTTGGGTGTAGCTAGCTCCTCGCAATTATTCAAAACTCTTAATTTAAAAGAATTTTGCGACAAAAATATAGCTCAAGTTGCATTAATATGCTTGCAGGTTTTGTGGACTAATGATATAGAAAAATGTATAAATAAATATCATGCAGAAAAAAACATACTAAAAGTAACCAACAAAAAAATTAATTATATAATGTCTGAACTAGTAAATATATGTTTATCCGATTTAGGCACCAAATTAAATAGAACCAAATATGAAACTTTAGTTACTATACATGTACATCAAAGAGACTTATTTAGTGATATTTCTACTAAAATAAAAGAGCATAAAATTAAAACATGTACAGATTTTGATTGGTTAAAGCAAACAAGGATATATTATAAAGTGGAAAAAAATATTATTTTAATTAGTATATCAGATGTAGATTTTATATATTCTTATGAATATCTAGGTATAAAAGAAAGATTGTGTATTACTCCTTTGACAGATAGGTGTTATTTAACTTGTGCTCAAGCCTTAGGTTTATGTTATGGAGGAGCACCAGCAGGGCCAGCAGGAACTGGAAAAACAGAAACAGTAAAAGATTTAGGAAGAACTCTAGGTATATATGTAATAGTTACAAACTGTTCAAATCAACATAAATACAAAGATATGGCAAAAATATTCAAAGGATTATGCAGAAGTGGATTATGGGGGTGTTTCGATGAATTTAATAGGATTAATTTAGATGTTTTATCTGTTGTTGCTATGCAAATTGAGTCTATTGTAACTGCAAAAAAGCAGTCGTTAAAATATTTCTTATTTCCTGGGGACTCAAAAGCAATTAATTTAAATCCTTCATCAGCTTATTTTATTACCATGAATCCAGGCTATGCTGGTAGACAATTATTACCAGAAAATTTAAAAATATTTTTTCGATTTATTTCCATGATGGTTCCCGATAGACAAATTATAATAAAAGTTAAATTAGCATCAGTTGGATACTTAGATATTGATAATTTAAGTAACAAATTTAAATCTTTATATAATTTATGCGAAGAGCAGTTATCAAAACAAAAACATTATGATTTTGGTTTAAGAAATATTTTATCTGTTTTACGTACTGCGGGAGACACAAAAAGATCAGCAGGAGCAAATGAAAATGATGAAGAAATGTTGTTAATGCGTACTTTAAGAGATATGAATTTATCAAAATTAATACATGATGATGTACTTTTATTCTTATCTTTATTAAATGACGTTTTTCCGAAATTTCATAATATAACAAAAAAAAGTTATCAATTAATTGAAGAGAATGTATTGCAAATTATTAAGAAAAAAAAATTATGCGCAAAAAATAAATGGATATTAAAAATCTTACAGTTATATGAAACGTCTTTAGTTCGCCATGGTTTCATGTTAGTCGGTAATACTTTGACAGGAAAAACAGAAATATTAAATATTTTAACTTCTGCATTAACTAATATAGGTTCTGTTACAAAAATTATTACTCTAAATCCCAAGGCAATAACTTCTGAACACATGTATGGAGTTAAAGATAACTTAAGTGAAGAATGGACACCAGGTATTTTTGCAAATATATGGGAAAAATATAATAATAATAATTTAAAATATAACACTTGGATAGTATGTGATGGACCTGTTGATGCAATATGGATAGAAAATTTGAATACTGTCTTAGATGATAATAAAATATTAACATTAGCTAATAATGATAGAATTCCTATGACTGATAATACAAAAATAGCTTTCGAAGTGGAGAATTTAAATAATGCTTCTCCTGCTACTGTTAGTAGGACGGGAATTGTATATATTTCTGATAGCGATTTAGGATATAAGCCTTTTATTTATAGTTGGCTACAAAAATTAAAAGACATTAATACCTATGGAGTTTCATTATTCCCAATATTTAACAAATTATTTATGTTTTATTTGGACAAAATTCAAATTTTACATTTTTTAAAGAATAATTGCAAATTTGTAATGGAGATAACAGATTCCATTTTAATTTTGCAAATAATAAATTTATTAAATTCTCTACTAATGCAATATATTAATGCAATTAATAACTTTATATACAATGAAGAAGATTTACATAAAATATTTTTTTTTGATTCTAATGAAAAAAAGTTATTGCCTCAAAGTGAGAAATTTTTGAAGCATCACAATGAAAATAACTATACTGAGAATATTGAAAATGCTATATCTTCAAAAAGTAAAAAAAATGAGGAAGCAGATACAGTAAAAACAAAAGAGCAAATATCAAATTGGGAAAAAAATAAAAGCATGAATCGAATAAATGACACAAAAAATATTACAATACATGACTCTACTAAGAAACAGCTATTAAGTACAGGAAATGTTAGACATGATTTGCAAAACAAAGAAAGAAGTGAAAAGGAAAAAGGAGAAAAAAAAAGAAATGAAGAAATTGAAAAACATGAAGAAAATGAACATAATGAAGAGGAGGAAGATGAAAAAACGGGTACTATAAATAATTTTTCTATCATATATGGAACAAGAAATGAACAAATAAAAGTAGAAGAATGTGAAGAAATAATGTTATATTCCATAGTTTGGGGATTATGTGGTTTACTGGAGTACAAGGATAGATTAAAAGTTCATAATTTTTTATTAAAAAATGTACCCATATTAAAAAATATATTGGATAATAAAAATAATTCAAATGAAAAGGAAAATACAAATATGTCAGAAAATGAGAATGATGTAAAATTGAAAGAAATTGAAAAGAAAGATACAATTAGTGATGAATTAGACGATGAATTTGAAAATGATAATACCTGCTTAATATATGACTTCTATTTTGATATGAAATTAAAAAAATTAACCAAATGGAATGTACCATCATTTAAGATACCAAGAAATATGAATTCTATATCTTCTATATTGATACCAACAATAGAAACTAATAAAATTGAGCATATTATAAAATTGATATCTAATATTCCTATTAAATGCTATAACTTCCATACTTATAAAAGTACTTTGCTTTTAGGTTCTACTGGTTCAGCGAAAACATCTATAGCTTTATTGTATACATCAAAACAAGAAAAAAATACAAAAAGGTTTAATTTTTCAAGTGTCACAACTCCAGAAAAATTTCAGTCATTCATTGAATCGGAATTAGAAAGGAAAACAGGAAAAACATATGGTCCTATTGGAAATACAAAATCCATTATTTTTATTGATGATATGTCTATGCCAAAAATTAATGAATGGGGTGATCAAAGTACACTAGAATTATTACGACAATTAATTGAATTTCAGGGGTTTTACTTTTTAGATAAGGATAAAAGAGGAAATTTTAAAAAAATTATTGATTTAGAATACATAGGTTGCATTAATCATCCGGGATGTGGCAATAACGATATACCAAAAAGATTAAAATCTAAATGGTTCAATGTGAATATTCTTCCTTATAATTTAAATTCCATTAATACTATATATGGAACAGTATTAAGAACCAAATTTAACGCAAAAAAAAACTTTTCTAATGAAATTATTGATAATATTGATAAAATCATTCTATGCACTATTAATTTATTTGGAAAATTAAAAAAGCATCTATTACCTGTTCCTTCGCGTTTTCATTATTTATATACAACAAGAGATTTGGCAAAAATATTTTATTCTATGTTATTATGCCCTTTTGAAACTATTCAAAATAATTTGTATAATTTCTTATGTTTATGGAAACATGAATGTGAAAGGGTTTTAATTGATAAGTTATCACGAATGGAAGATAAAAAATTTTCATTGGATCAATTAAAACTAATTTTTGAGCAATATTATCCTTCTTATAAAGAAATAGCTGAAAAAAATATATATTTTAGTTATTTTTATGTATCAGAAAAGGAACAACAAAATTACATGATTGAAAATGATTTAATAGAAAATATAGGTACAGCACAAAAAAATAGTAATAATAATAATGGAGATTCTAATAAATATATGTCCAATGGAGTAGATAATAAAAATCAATTTGATAAAAATAATTCTCAAAATGAAAATATTGCAAGCAATGAAAAAGTTTTATTTGATGAGAATAACTTACAAAATAAAAATAATGATATAGATAATAAAGAATCGATCACAAATGATGAAAGTAACGATGATAATACTAATAATTTTTCTTTTTCGTGGATGAAGAAAGATTATAAAATTGTTGAAGATTTTGAAAGATTAAGATTCATTGCTTATGAATATATGAAGGAATATAATGTAAATAATGTAAAAAAATTAGATCTAGTTTTTTTTGATGACTCTTTAAAACATCTAATAATTATTAACAGAATTATGCAAACTCCAAATGGGTCAAGTATGCTTGTAGGAGTAGGAGGTTCAGGAAAAAGATCATTAACAAAACTTAGCGTTTTTATAAGTGAGCAAGTATTATTTCAATTAAACATAACTAAAACTTATACAAAAAATTTATTTTTTGAAGATCTAAAAAGTTTATATATATCAGCTGGACAAATGAATAAAAAAACTACGTTTTTGTTAAGTGATAGTGATATAGAAAAAAATGATTTTATATTGGAGCATGTAAACTCTATCCTATCTACTGGTTTGGTATACGGGCTATTTATTAAAGATGAAAAAGAGGCTATATGTGCTGAAATGAAAGAATCTTATTTAAAAGAGATGAATAAATCTAATCAATCGTCGAAAATAAAAGGCGGGAAAAAAAAAAGAAAAAATGATTATAATTTAGATGATATAGAAATGGAAAATGATTCGAAAGATTCACAAGTGAAAAGTGATGAATCATCATTAAGTAGCATTGAAGATGATAGTGACAGCATGGCCAACGAAAAGCACAGAAAAAAAAAAGATGAAAAGGTTGTAAATGACTTTAATGTTTCATCTAATGTAATTTTTGATTATTTATTAGATAATTTTCGCAATAATCTTCACATATTTTTATGTTTTTCTCCAATTCATAAAGAATTTGCACTAAGATATCAGCAGTTTCCATGTATATATAATTGTGTGACTATAAACTGGTTTTTAAAATGGCCTTTAGAAGCTCTTGTTAATGTGTCCACCGCTTACTTAAATAATTTTAATATTGATATAGAAGAAAAATTGAAAAATGATTTCTTTAATTTATTTGCTATTGTGCACAATAAAGTTTCTGAAACATGTGAAAATTACAAAGAACGAATGAGAAGAAATACTTATGTTACTCCTAAATCATATTTATCTTTTATTGATTTGTTCAAGCAAATGTATGTAAAAAAATATGAAGAAATAAAATTTTTAAAAGAAAGTGTAGATATAGGTTTGAAAAAATTGAACGAAGCAGCTATGGATGTTCAAAAAATGAGAGAAAGTCTAACATCAGAAGAAGAAAAATTAAAAGAATCTGATGAACAAACTAATATATTACTGGAAAAAGTAAAAAATGAATCTCTAAAAGCAGAAAAGCAAAGTATTGAGGTTTCTAAATTTAGAGACAAGTGTATAAAGGAGAAGGATGCTATCCTAAAGGAACAAGAAGAAGCAGATAAAGATTTAAAGGCAGCATTACCATATTTACATGAAGCAGAAGAAGCAATTAAAAGTATAACAGCAAAGGATATAACAGAATTAAAAAGTATGAAGACTCCATCCGACATTATAAGAATTGTTTTTGACGGTGTATTAATATTATTACAAGGAAAGTTAAAAGAACCAAAAATTGAAGTTAAATATGTAAATAAACAACATGTGGAATTTATACACGACTCTTTTGATGAATATGCTAAACCATTAATGGCAGATATTAGATTTTTAAATTTGTTGTTTGATTTTTCTAAGAATGAAAAGGATAATATTAATGAAGAAACTATTGAACTGTTGAAACCTTATATTGATTCTAATTTTTTTAAGACACAAATAGCAAAAAAAGCTTCAGTTGCAGCAGAGGGACTATGCAAGTGGGTAGGTGCTATGGCTATGTATCACCAAGCATCAAAAATTGTGAAACCAAAAATGAGTTATTTAAAAATTCAAACAGGAAGGTTAGAGGATGCATTAAAACAATTAGCAGAAGCAGAAGACTCTCTATTAAAAGCGCAACTGTTTGTCGATAATCTAAATTTAGATATAGAAAATATGTTTAAAAAAAAAAAAACTTTAGAAGAAACAGCCTTAAAAACAAAGCAAAGGATTGAGCAAGCCAACAAATTAATTAATGGACTAGCTAGTGAAAAGGAAAGATGGACGGAAGATTCCAATAATTTTTCTAATATTAAAAAAAAGATCGTTGGAGATGTTTTTATTTGTTCTTCTTTTATTTCATACTGTGGTATGTTCAACACAGAATTTAGAAATTTTCTAATGAATGATGTTTTTTATAACTATACAAAAAATATAAAAAATATACCTGTCTCATCTAATATTGACGTAATAAAATATGTATTATCCTCTGACGATACAAAAATATGTGACTGGAGTGTTCAAAAATTACCTGATGATAAATTAAGCATAGAAAATGCATTAATATGTGAGAACACCAACAAATACGTTTTACTTATAGATCCTCAATGCCAAGCAAGTAATTGGATAAAAAATAAAGAGTTTCAAAATGATTTGTCAAATCAGAGATGCATCACTACTTTCAGTAGTAGTAAATTTAAGGATAATTTAGAATTTTGTTTAAGTGAAGGAAAAGCATTATTAATTGAAAATGTAGAAGAGTATATTGATCCTATATTAGATTCTGTTTTAGAAAAACAAATTATAAAGAAAGGAAAAAAAAATTACATATTAATAGAAAATAATTTAATTAATTTTGACGAAAACTTTAATTTATTTATGACTACCAATTTGCCTAATCCCAATTATAGCCCTGAAATTTATGCTAAATGTTGCGTTATTGATTTTACTGTAACTGTTAAAGGATTAGAAGATCAATTATTGGGTAGAGTATTAACAGAAGAACAAAAACATTTGGAAATATCATTAAAGAATATCATGATAGAACTCAAAGATAATACCAAATCGTTGCAAGATTTAGATAAACAATTATTATATAAATTAAATACTAGTAGTTCTAATCTAATAGAAGATGAAGAGTTAATAGAAGTTTTAAATAACACAAAGTTACTATCAAAAGAATTAGAAACCAAATTAAAGGATAGTAATGAAAAAAAGAAAGAAATTAATGAAAAGAGAGAACAATATAGAAGTGTTGCGTTAAGAGGAAGTATATTATATTTTTGTATTGTAGATATAACCAATGTAAATTATATATATAACACATCACTACATCAATTTCTTGAACAGTTTGATTTAGCAATAAAGAGAGCGGAAAAAGGACAACATATAAAAAAAAGGGTTGAGTCAATTTTATCTACTTTAACTAACTTAATAATTAGCTACATGGAAAGATGTTTATTTGATCAACATAAAATAATCTTTAAATTATTAATATCTTTAAAAATATTATTATATGATAATGTAATAAGTAATAAGGATATTAGTTTTTTTTTAAATCCTCTTTCTCATTATAATCCATCAAACGATATAAATAGAGAATTATTAAACAGCAATTTATTAAATGATCACACAGATTGTTTAAAAACAAAAAAGAAAAAAGAAAATATAATGAATGATACTATAAGTTCTTACTTGAATGAAACTGAAAAAATGAACTCTAATGAAAGTGAAAGAAATGCAAATCAAACAAATGCTGCATCTACAACTAATAGTACTAATAGGAATTATAATATTACCAATATAAACATGGATAATAATGTTAATAATAAGAATAAAATAGATTTACATAAAAAAGGTGGTAAAGGAAAAGTAATTTCCGCAAAATGGTTATTTAAAAATGAAAAATTATATAAAAATATTGTTTCTTTATCTAATCACTCTTTTGGAAATGATAAAAATAATCGTTTTTTTTATGATATATTAAATGTTATACAATTAAATGAGAATACATGGAAAAATTATTATGATGTATTAGATATAGAAAATAGAAGCATCCCTTACTATAATGAGCGCTTAGATGTAAATAGTAAAATATGCTCTTTTATTAAGCTATGTTTAATTAGGTGTTTAAGAGAAGATAGAACCATATTATGCGCAAATAAATTTGTAGATGAAGTTTTAAATAGAAATAGTGATACTATAAAGCATGAAACTTTAGAAAATATATTTTCTGAATCAAGTAATAGAAAACCTTTTCTATTTTTGTTATCTTTGGCTAGTGATCCTACGAATATGATAGATGATTTTGCAAAAAAATTTAAAAAATATCCTACAGATAAGATTTCTATGGGAGAGGGACAAGAAATTTTGGCAAAAGAAAAATTAAAAAATGCACTTATAAGTGGTAATTGGTTAATATTACAAAATTGCCATTTAAATAAAAATTTTATAATTGAAGTTTATAACATGTTAAAAAAATTAAATGATATTGAAGAAGATTTCCGTTTATTTTTAACATCAGAACCAGATGACGAGTTTCCTATTTGTATTTTACACGGAAGCATTAAGATATCTACGTCTTTAAGCAGTGGAATTAAAAATAATATGAGAAAAATATATAAGGATATAATAAAGGAAGATATATTAGATAAAATTGATGATGAAAAGTATAGGAAAATTATTTATTCTTTATCTTATCTCCACTGTGTTTTGTGTGAAAGAAAAAAGTTTGGTCCTTTAGGTTGGTGTGTTCCTTATGAATTTAGCATTACTGATTTATTTGCTTCTTTTTTATTTATTGAAAAACATTTATATTCCACTTTATTAGTAAATAGACCAATTGATTGGGAGTCTATTCATTATATGTTAGCAGAAGTTCAATATGGAGGAAAAGTAACAGATGATTTAGATCGTGAATTATTATTGACATACATTCAATATTATTTTAGTGAAGATTTGTTTAAGCCTAAAAATGAAATAAGTTCTGAATATTTGAATACTCCTAAATTTTTTGAAATTACCAATTTTAAAAATTTTATCGAAAAATTGCCCAATATTGATACTCCTTCCGCTTTAGGTTTACATAATAATGCTGAAATAACTTATCGAGTTAATGAATCAAGACAGGTTTTAAATTCAATTTTAGAAATTCAACCAAGAGATGTAGATCAAGGGGAGGAAAAAAGTATGGAGACTGTAGTGAAAGAAATTGTTTCAGGAATATTAAAAATTTTACCAGCAGAAATAAATTTAGAAGAAATAAAAAAAATAATATATAGAAAAAATAAAAATCAGCAACCAATTATTCAGGGAAACCAGCAATTAAATACAACTAAAAATTTTTCTACTTTAGAGAACAATTCATATAAAAATAAAAATAAGGATAATAATGATGCATGTGATAATATTTTACAAAGAAATGCCTTACCAAATAATACAATTGGTTATAATAATAATACTGTAAAAAATATTCAGGGTGATAATAAAAATAAAAATGTTTGCATAGCAAAGGAAAATGAATTTTTAAATGATATAGATATAACTTATTGGGAATGCAATAATGATGATGACAAACAGGTACAGTATAATTTTTCTCCTTTACAAGTATTTTTTTTACAGGAAATGGAAAGAATTAAAAAAGTTATTGATTTAGTTAAAATGAATTTAAATGATATAATAAGTGCAATAGATGGTTCAAAAATAATGACATCTGATTTACAAAATGATACAAAATATATATACTCTCAATGTGTTCCAAAAAAATGGATTTATGATGCTAGTGAAACGGAAATATCTTGGGTATGCCACAATTTAAATCAGTGGTTAAATATTCTTAATTTAAGATATGAGCAAATAATGAATTATATTCATAGTGGTAAATTAAAATCTTATTGGCTACCTGGATTTTTTAATCCTCAGGGTTTTTTAACTAGTATGAAACAAGAAATTACAAGATTAAACAAAAAAGATCAGCTCTCTTTAGATGAAGTAGTATTATATGCTGACATAAAAAATTATGATTTAGAGAAAGTAAAAGAATTTCCTGAACATGGATTTAATATACATGGTCTTTTTATTGAGGGATCTAAATGGAATTGGCAAGAAGGAAAATTGGAAGAAAGTTCACCAAAAGTTTTATGCGAAAATATGCCTGTCATTCATATCACTGTTGTATCAAATAAAGATAAAAAAGTGAAATTTATTGAAAATAATAAACACATGTTTTATAACTGCCCAGTATATAAATATAATGTTAGAACTGATAAATATTTTATTTTTAGAATACATTTAAAAACCGACATTGATCCTTCTATTTGGAAATTAAGAGGAACTTCTTTATTATGTTCGAAAGATTAAAAAAAAAAAAATTTTCTTGATGGTATACAAGCTTATTATCATACCTATTATATTTAAAAACTTGCTTTTTTTAAAACGAACTTTCATCCGTTCTTATATTTTTACAGATAAATATTTAATCCCATTTTTCGAACAGAAATTTTTTATTATTATTTTAATTATGGTTTTTTCTAATTTTTTTTTGTTACTTTTTTTTTTGTAAAAAAATTTTTTTCTTAAAAAAATAAATGAATTTCCTTTATTTTTTATTTATATATTTAATATGAATTCATAAATTCATGTCTATTTATAATTCAAAAACATTTAAATACATAATAAAAAAAGAAAAATTTAAATGTATTAATGTATAATAGCATAAAATATGCCAAAACACAAAAAAATTTTGATAAAAAAATAATTGATTGTATTCTAATGTATTATAATGGTATTATCTTAATAAAAATGGTATCTATGATAATTTTTCTAGAGATTATTTTTATTGATAAATTTATCTTTTTGTATACTAATTATTCTTATAAAATATGTACAAATCTTTTATATTTAGTTCTATGAGTATATTATTTATATCAATTTCGTTTTTAACATTCAAAAATTGTTTAGTGTTTAAAAATTATTAAGATAGTTTAGACAAAAATTGTATCATTTTTTAGTATATAAAATATTCTTACATATATATATATATATATATATATATATATATATATATAAATTATTTTTCAAATATGTTCGTATTATTACTAAAAGAAACTTTTAATATATATATATTTTTTTTTCCTATATAGAACAATATATTTGAAAATACATTATTGTTATGAAAGTTGTATATTTTTAATTTTCATAAAGTTTAAAATAATTTTTATAAAATTTTTTTTCATTAAAAATGGTTTTGATATTTTAAAATTTCATAAGATTTAAAATACTTATATATTTAAAGAAAAATAATATAAACAAATAAATAACAAAAAAATACTATTCATATTTTCTAATTCTGAAAATTATTCCTATTTATGCAGTACTAATTATGATGTTTTTTTTTTTTTTTTTTGTAGTTTGAATTTTTACTGAAAAATATGTGTAAAAAGAGTTAATTGTGTTATTATGAGAAGTATATTAATATCTTTTGTCTTATATAAAATTTATTTATTACTAATTTTATTAAAAATAGAGATATCCTACAGAAATATTAAAGCTGAAAAAAAAATAAAATAAATAATTCTTACTTGAGATACACATATTATTTTAATATTGTTTGTGAAAAATATTTCTTCTAATATATGTTTTTATTTAAAATAGTTTTAACCGAAATTGTGTTTTATTTTCTTCTCATATTCATTTTTTGTAAAACAAAAAGTATAAAGTTTATCAATAAAGAATATATTATTTTCCTAGTTACTATTATATTTTTATATATTTTTCTCATAAATTTTAAAATACAAAGTATCTAAAAAAAAAAAATTGATTTGCAATGTAAACAAATATACATATTTTCTTTCTTTTTTGTCAAAAACTTAATATTAAAAATGAATATATGAGAATATTTTGATTCATTTATATATGCATAAGAAAAAAAAAAAAAATGCATATTTCTAAATATAAAGTATTTTCTCAATTTTTATTTTTTTATTTGTTTTGTATTCATTTTTACACATAAATACATTTGATAAAAAAAAAAAAAAAAGAAAAACATAAAAAACAAAAGATAAAAAATATATTTTTTTTATTTTTAAGCTTTAAAAAGTTCAAGAATTAGTACTTTTTTAATACATTTAGTATTTTAACATACGGTTGTGTATATTTTTTTTTTTAAAGAATGCCATTTGAAAAAAATATTTTTGAATATTATAATTTTTTTTTCTTTTGTATATATGTTAATTTTTTTAGATCTCTATTTTCATTTTTTCCATCGATTTTCCGTTGTGATTATTTTTTATGTCCATTTAAATAATATATATTTTTCCACATTTTATTCATGTTTTTGTTAATTATTATTTATTAATATTATATAATTAATCATATAATTGTTTAATTTTTTACTTTTATGTGATAGTACTAACTATAATTTTAGGAATCAATTTTTTTTTTAATTTTTAATATATTTTAAATTAAAAAAACATAAAATCATAATTTGATATTTTAAATGGACAATAATCAGTTACTGATGTTGTTATTGTCAATATATTTTATTAATGTATATATGTGATTTTTTTTTTTTCGTTTTTATTTTTATTATCTAACTTTTTTAATTTTTTCCAATTTGATAGGTTGATTAAATTTCAAGTGAAAATATTTTTTTTTATAAAAAAAAAATTAAATATTTACTTATGATTAATTATTAATTTTTTTTTAAATATATATATACATATATATTTCTTATATAATTTATTTTAATTTTTATTTTCTTTTGATGCTATTTTGTGTGAAATGGATACTATAAGGCCATATTAGTATATTTTTATATATAAAGCTCAAGTAAATAAAAAGAAATTTCATTAAATAATATTTTCCTTTATGAAAAAAAGAGATACTTTTTCATTTAATTTGTCATTTATATCTTGTAGATAAACTATTTTTTCTTTTACTGTTTTTTTTATTGTGTGCTTTTATTTTTTTAATTTCATTTTTTTTTTTTTTTATAAATGGAGTTATATTTTTTATTTTTTTAATATATTTTTTTCTTTTTATGCTATAATTTTTATACAGTTCTTTTAATTTTTTATTCCTTTGTTTTTTTATTATAAGAAAATTCATTAATTGCTACATATTTATATACATTACATGATTTATATGTTTTCTTCTATAATTTAAGATTATTTTAATATATTTACAAAAAAAAAAAAAAATAAAGTATAAATTGTTAAATACAAAATCATTTATTTAAATGTAGAGAAGGCCTAAATATAATTTTTTTCTTTTATTTTTTAAATTTATTAATTTATTTTCTGAATATATTTTTTATTTTTTTGTTTCTTATAGTTAGCAAATTTTAAAAAATAATATTTTTTTTTGATTTTATAAAAATATCATAATGGAATAACATTATTTGAAAATATAATTTTTATAAATTTTTGGAAATGTATATAAATATTAGTTTTAATAAATATGAAAAACATATAAATTCATTTTTTCTTTGATATGTGTTCTGAGATATTTTAATCATTTTTTTTTTTTTTAACATTAAAAAGTGTAGAAAATTCAAAATAAAAAATTAATATTGATATTTATAGATAGAAAAAGGTAATGAAAGGATAATTAAAAAAAAAAAAAAAAAGAAAATCAAATAAAATAAAACCAAATCATAAATAAAACAAAATGAATGAATTATCAGTAAATGATGCATTAGATGAGATTGAATCAGAATCTTTTGATTTTATATGGGAAGAATGGGAAGAATATAAAGGGGATGTGCCATTGTGGCAACATATATTTTGTGGTAGTGTTGCTGGATTAATGGAGCATGTTTTTATGTATCCGTTAGATACTATGAAAACTTATTTTCAAACAAATAATAATTTAAAATGTAAAGAAAATTTAGAGAATTGTAACTTGTATAGTTGCCGTAATAACTGTAAAGAATTAAGTACACACAAAAATATACATATTGATAAGAGAAACTTTTGTTCTTCAATTGGGTGCGGTAATTGCTTGAATAAAACTTGTAATTACGAAAATTCTTGTAATATTAAAATGATATCACATTATAATAAAAAGAAAATTAGTTACTCAAATGTATTAGAGTTATTAAAAAAAAAAAGTAAAATAAATAAATTTCATTACAATAATTCAAATTTGTACAACGAAAATATAAGCCATATAGTAAATAAAAAATTACAGAATAATAATAATTACTATAATAAAAAAATTAATAGATACATCAATAATAATAAATGTGTTAATTCTTATTGTAAATATTTATTAAATTTAAAAAAAAATGGACAAAATTCATGTGATACTCCTCAAGAAAAACCAAACAGAAATTTGTTGTATAAATGCAAAAATAAAAGAATTAATCATTTAAAAAGAAATATTAATAACTTAGAAAGTCCTTTGGGTAAAAATGTTATGAGAAAAATGGAGAAATTATCAAATATCTATAATAACAACATGAACAATAATATTAAAAAATTGCAGCGTAATGTTAAAAAACAATTCACTTTACTTTCTTTTAATAATAAGGAAAAAAAAATGTACTGCTCAAAAAAAGTTACATCAAAAATTATTTTAAAAAAAGACAAAAAAAAACATAAATGTAGTATCAATTATTACAAATATTCGTTGAATAATAATAATATAAAAAATTACTATAAAAAATTAAAGTTATTGAATACATTTGTAAATATAAAACAGAATAATTATATTCATATAGAAAATAATCTTTTTAATTTTTTTGTTAATAAAAATAATTTAACATTGATGAATAATTTAAAGAAAATATATGTTTATATTTTGAATAAGTGTTATAGTATTAATAATTGTAATAGTAATCATAAAAGAAAAGATCTTTTAAAATTTCCATTTCAAAATTTTTTATATAATGGAAATAAAAATGTTTCTAATATGTTAAATAGTTCTTTAAATTTTTTTAAAAAAACGAATTATTTTAGTTTGAATTATATATTTAAAAAAAATTTTATATATAAAAATTATTATGTGAATATTTTAAATGCACAAAAGAAAAAAAATCATTTAGGTTCTTTTATGCACTTATTTCAGAATATGAGGAATTTTTTAAACTATCATACATATAAAAATATAACATCAGGAACCAAGAAAATAATTAGAAAAAAATATCTATTTTCTATTTTAAGTAATGATAAAAACATCTTATTAAATGATATATGTTATTTTACAAAAAATAATAATGCAAACTTATTTAATAAAAATATTATTTCTTTAAGTAAATATAATCTTTATAAAAATAATAATACCAATTTGTTTGATAGAAATATTCATTCTCTAAGAAAATTTAATCTTTATAAAAATAACAATAATAGTATTTTAAATAGATTTAATAATAATTTTAAAAACTTTAATTTTTTTAAAAATATTCTTATACATAAAAATAAAAAAAATGATATGAAAATAGTAAGATATAATTGTAGTTTAATAAGAAATAATTTTTCTTATTTATATAAAGGAGTAAATGTTGTAATGCTAGGATGTATTCCTGCTCATGCTATGTATTTTTCAACTTTTGAGTACAGTAAAAAATATTTTTCAAATATGAATTCAAACAACTCAGCTATAAGAATTTTAAATAATAACAAGAATGAAGCAATTAATTACAAATTGAATTATTTCAGTATAATAATATCAGGATTTTTAGCAACGATAGCTCATGATTTAATTATTACTCCTGTAGATACACTAAAACAAAGGATACAATTAGGGATAAATAAAAATGGTTTAGAATCCATCAAAGTATTAAAAGAAAATGGTATAAGGAGTTTATATTTAAGTTTACCAATAACTTTGCTTATGAATATACCTTATCAAATTATTATGATTTGTACAAACGAACAAATGAAAAAATTTTATTTTGAATATATATTTGGTTTTAGTGGATTAAATAAAAATAGTTCTGAAAATAAATATAATAACCTCGAAGACAATAACATAAAAAAAAAAGATAACATAAATATAGATGAAAATATTAAAAACGTAAGTACTACAAATGATATAAATAATAATAATAATACAAATTTTTATGAAAATAAAAATTTTGATAAAATAATAAATAACTTAAAAGAAGAAAAGGATAAGACTAAGTTAATAAAATTTTATATTGGTCAAGATATATATTCAATGAATAATTTTAGTAAAAATAAAGAAAGGAGATTTTTTCGAGAAGATGAAGAAAATGAAGAAACAAATGCAAAAACATTTTCTGATGAAAAAAATAATTCGCATATTTTATTTAAGGAAATTATTAAAAAATTAGAAAACAATTGTAATGATGATCAAAAAATTTATGACAAGAATATAAGGGATCCACTAGATTTTGAAAAGCAAAAATATATGGATTTAAGAAATATTTGGATGAATAATTATAAAAATGAATTTTTTAGTAAACATTTTAATCATATTACTTCTTATTTTGTGTGTGCAGGAATTGGTGGGGGAATAGCAGCTATTTTAACTAATCCATTTGATGTTATAAAAACAAGAATCCAAACTGAATGCTTTAATACAAAAGGATTCCATTTCTTTAAAGTTGTTTCAAATTTATATTATAAAGAAGGCTTAGGCTCTTTTTTTAAAGGATCTTTGGCAAGAATGGCATTATGTATACCTGCTTCAGCTATATCATGGGGATCATATGAAACGATGAAACGATTTTTTAAAATTAATTTTAATTCAATTTAATTTTTTTTTTTTTTAAATCTCCGCTTACTTCCATTTGGCCTTTTAATTATTGTGTAATTTTTTTTTTTTTTTTAATTATTTTGATTTTAAAATAACAAGACATACATATATGTAAAAAAAAAAAAAAATTCAGAATAACTTTATAGATTTATAACTATTTAATTTTTTTATATTTTTTATTTTCTTTTGTGTTAATGTATTAATGACATATTGTATGATATATCTAAATGAAAATAGAAAAAAATTAAATACATTTGGGAATTAAATATTATATTAATTTTGTTTTAATATCTATCCCATTTTTAAAAATATGATTTATATATTCATAAAATTTATTATTGTAATTAAAATTTTTATTTTTATGAGAAACTTATTTAGTAAAACATATTTTATTGTTTCTCATGACAATTTATAAATAAAATTTCATTAAATGAAATTTATCAAAAAAAAATAATTAGGTGTAAAGCTACTAGAAAAGTAACAATTAATCAAATAATTGTTTTTCTGTTATTTTTTAAATCTCTAAAAACTATGTAAATTTATTATATAATAAAAAAAAAGAAGTAAAATAAAACAAAATATTATTATTCTCCTTTATTTTATTATACATGTAAATAATAAAATATTTTATATTCACTAAGAGAAAAGAATGGTATGTTTTCTGATAAATTAATTATATATTTTTATAATATTGTTTTTCATTTTTCTATTTTTATAAACTCTTTCTCCTTGAAACATTTTATAATTTTATTTTTATCAAAATGAATTAAAAAAAAATTAATCTTAGGCTAATCTCAATGTTTTTTGAATTTAATAGAGAAATATGTGCAAATTTCAGCACATATTTCATTCTATAAAATTATTTTGAATAAAGAAATTCATGATAAAGTGTGAATATATTATTTAGTCTATAAAATACTTGCATAAATAAAATAAAAAATTATTATATGTATATATTGGCGCAAATGTTGATGAATTTAAAATTTTAGTTCTATATATAAAGACAATTATATATGTGACTATTATTATAAAAATTTTAAAATTTATATCATTTTAAATTTTACTTGTATAAGTCTAAATAAAAAAAAAAATATATATATATAAATCTACTTTCATTCATAAGCAGTTTCTAAATTTTAACTACAAAATTTATGTTCATAGAATATAATTTTATTTTTAGATAACAGCTTTTTTTTATTGATATGTTTATAATGATTATTTATCATCCTTTTTATCATTAAATACTTTTTTAATTTATTTTTTTTTATATATTCATCTTCATTTTTTTTTTTTTTTTCATACGTATATAGATAACATATTTATTTTCGCTTAATATTATTTTTTTTTTTAAACATATTTTTTTGTTTTTTATATTTTTTTTTTTTTTTTTTTACTTTATATAAGTATATTCTTTTTCTTTTTATATTTTTTTATATATGGAATTATTTTTTTGTTTAAATTTCATATTTCACCATATAGAAAATTATTAAATTTATGTTTAAGAATAACTTTTATTGTTAAAAACTATTAATGAAACTTATAGTGATATATGACAAAGTGTATAATTATAAAAAAAACAAAATAAAATTTAAGAGGAATGATAAGAAAAAAAAAAAAAAAATATTTTCTTATGAAAATTTTGTAAGAAAAAGAATATATAAAAAAAAAAAAATATATATTTTTTATTTTTATTACAAAAAGATATTGTATTTGTTCAACACAGCGAAAATTTTATTTTAAAAAGAAAGAAAAAAGGGGAAAAGAAAGGAGAAAAAAAAAAAAAAAAATAATAATTTATGTCAATGAAGAATAAAAAGTTTTATTAAAATATTTTAGCCATTAATAAATAAACAAAAATACACATTTATAATTATAGGAGTATTTTTATATTTTGAATAATATGTGTACAATTTATGAATTTAATTTTTTTTGTAAAAATAGAATTGTATGAATTTTAAAGTCTAATATATATACATATATATATATATATATTTGTTTAAATTATTAATAATTTCAACTATTTTTTTTTTTTGTTGAAATGGAAAACTTTTTTTATGAATTATGAGCCTATTTAATATGAACTCATTTTTAAATAACGATAACAAAAATATTTTTAATAATAGTTTTAATAATACAAATATAGATAAAGGTAGTTTTTCAGCTTCAAATAATTTATTAAAAAATAAAAATATGTTTATGTCAAATACATCGTCTAATAGTATTTTTGGATCGTTTAATCAAGGAAATGCAAATAAGAGTATTTTTGGAAATACTAATATTCAAACAAATTTAACAAATACTGATCATTCTATTTTTGGAAGTTCAAAAAATCAGCAATCAAGCAATGCACTGGTAAATAAAAGTATATTTAACATTGGTAACGTTTCCACGAGTTTAACTGGAAACAAAGGCTTATATGATAATATAAATAATCATTCTAATTTGAATACAAAGAATTTATTTGGCACATCCAATGTTAATACTACTACTCAAGGAAATTTAGGAAATAGTTTATTTATGAATACAAATAATCAAAATAATTTGAATATGAAAAACATATTTGGAACATCATCCTTAAATACTCAAGGAACAAATTTAGCTAATAAAAGTATCTTTGGAAGTTTACAACCAAATAACCAAACTACAACATCCAATAACATTTTTGGAAACTTATCATCAAATCAAAGTAATTCACGAAATATTTTTGGAAATTTATCGTCAACTACTCAAAATAAAACAAGTATCTTTGGAACATTACCTACAACTAACCAAAATACAAGTAGTATTTTTGGAAATGCAGCAACAACCAATCAAAATAAAACTAGTAGTATTTTTGGGTCTTTACCAACATCTAATCAAACTACAACAACAAGTAATATTTTTGGAGGCTTATCTACTAATCAAGCAAAACCTACAAGTAATATTTTTGGTTCTTTACCAGGAACTACTACAAATACATCTACAAGTAATATATTTGGAAATACAGCAACAACTAGCCAAAATAAAACAAGTAGTATTTTTGGGTCTTTACCAACATCTAATCAAACTACAACAACAAGTAATATGTTTGGAGGTTTATCTACTAATCAAGCAAAACCTACAAGTAATATTTTTGAATCTTTACCAGGAACTACTACAAATACATCGACAAGTAATATTTTTGGAAATGCATCAACAATACAAAATAAAACAGGTGGTATCTTTGGATCTTTATCAACAACCACTCAGCCTATAAGCAATAATCTTTTTTCATCTACGACTCCAACAAATCAAGGAGTGACAAGTAATATTTTTTCATCTACTCCAGCTAGTCAAAATAAATTTAATAATATTTTTGGAGCATTACCAGGTACCACCCCAAGTACAACTGCGACAATAACTTCAACTACTAATAATCCAGGAACTAATGCGAACACTACTTCTACTAATATTTTTGGAAATGTAACTGCAAGTACAAATCAAACTAACATAAATGATAAAAATATATTTGGAACCTCATCAGGCTTATCTCTAAGTACAGTAAACACTAATTTAAATTCTAATATAGGCACAAACTTAGGATCTAATTTAAATAACACTTTAAGTTCCACTTTGAATTCCAATTCAAATACTAGCTTAAATACTGGTTTTAATACAAATATAAGTACCAATTTACCTAGTAATTTAAGCGGTACTTTAAATACTAATTTATGTAATAATTTGAGTAGCAATTTAAGTGGAGGTTTAAATACAAATGAAAATGCATCAAAAAATATTTTTTTAAGTGACAAAAATGTGATAAATAGTAGTCCAGTTGTACAAGATAAACTTTTGACAAGTGAACAAAGCAAAGAAAATGGAGTATTACTACAAGAATTGAAAAGAGATAAGGAAGAGGTTGAAAATATAGAAATATTAGATAATCTTGATGAAGATTTAAAAATTATCAAAAGCAAAGAAAGTGTTTTTGACAAAATTTATAATGATGGAATAAGTAGTGATAAAGGTCAAGAAAGAACATTTTATAATTATATAAATTTGATAATTAATGACAATATAAATAACATACAAAAAACTACATTTTCTTTATTAAATGATCATGATTCCTTAATGTGGGATAATTTTAAAAGTAATATTTTTAAAAATTTTGTTGATTACTTGGTTAATTTTAAGCAAAAAAAAAATCAAAAAGTTATAAAAAGTAATGTACTTGATTTAGATCAACATGAATTTCAAATATTAATTTGGTTGTATAATGTTAATTCTTATAAAATAGATTTTATACCTTTTAAAAGTTTTTATTATTTCTTATTAAGTAACACTCATTTGAATTATTCAAAATTTTTTTTTGGAAATTCTGAAAAGGATATTTTATATGACAATTTTGTTGAAATTAATGATCATTATTATATGAATTCGAAGAATCATTTTATAAAATCGCAAATAAATAGTTTTGATGAAAATGTAGCAAATAATGAGAAAAGTAATAATATATTAGATTTTGATTCTATCTTTAAGCAAATTTTAAAGGACATTTTAAACAGCTTATTAAATATGAATTTGTCTATAACTAAAGAAAATATTAAAAAAAAAGAAAAAGAAGAATATTATGATGGTGAAAATAAAGATAAAATAAATTATGGAAATTATACCTATGAAAATTTGCTACTTAATTACCTATTTGGAACATTACAACATTTACATGATAAATTTTATAAAATAGAAATAAGTAATTATGTTTCAAAAGATATAAATCAAATTGAAGAATATTTTTTTGACACTAAATCTAATATAATTTTTTCTTATTGTTATAACAATTATTATAAAAATGAAATGGATAAGGAAAACTCTACTATTCATTTTTTTTTTTATTTAATCAACATTATGTTTCGTTGCGGAAATTATATAGGATTAATACAAATAATTAAAAATGAAGAATTCATTAAGCATTTAAGTATTGACAGTTATTTATATGATTTTATAATATTGTTAATAAGAATATTATTTTTAATTTATAACAAAAATAATGAAATAAATATATTTGAAAATACAAAAATTGAAATTAATTGCAGTGATATACTAAAAAAAAAAATTAATATATCTAATTTAATTAATTTTTTTCATTCTATTATATATATATGTGTTAATAATATATATGCTTATGATTTGTTGTGCATTTTATTTTCAGATATATTTTATAAAAATGGAAATATATACACAAATAGGGAAAAAAAAATTGAAATGAAGAGTATTTTTTATTACACAAATAAAAAGAATAACTATGATAATAATTACGAAGATGAAATAGCTGTGGATAATAGTTGTAATAATGGAATGAGAACCTATGATAATGATGATTATAATAATGATATTGATAATGAATACAAAAAAGGTAATAATGAACATAATAATACTCCTGAAAAAGAAAGAAAAAGTAAAAGAAAAACTTTTTTTTTTGATATGATTAGTAATATATTGCAAAAACCTAAAAAAATGAAAGAAGGTTCTTTTAACAATATGGAAATAAAGGATGAACTTGATAAAATAAACAAAGGAATGATACAAGGAAATAATAATGATATATTAGGAATAACAAATAAATATAGTTATAACTTTGAGTATTGTAATATTGAAACAAGTATTTGGTTTGAATTGACATTATTTATTACAAAAAATTTTGATTTATATAGTAGTAAGTTTCAAGAAAACTTTGATATTCTTGATTCTAATTTAAGTTTTTATAGATATGATGATGATAACAATACATTTTTAAATGATACAAAGCATAGAAGAGAAAAAATAAATAGTAAAATAGAAAAATTGTTTATTAGTATTTCTAATTATATTATTACTGAAAATAAAAAGTATTTGTCTATATGTTCAAAACTTAAGGTTGATGAAGTAATAAATAATTTTATTATTGTTGATGGTAAAATTGCAGAAAAGAGTAAAGGGAATATTTTAAAAATTTTAAAAAATAATTTTTTATTATATATTAAATTATTTTATTATTTATTATTAGTAGGAAATATATATACTACAGTTGTTTTTTTATCTTGTATATCTAACAATTTGCAAAGAATATTATTAGTTCTAACAATATTCTTACATAAAAATAATATTTTTGAAAATCCTTATTTAAATAATATCAAAATGAAAACATTAAACTTTTTAAAATTTCAAAATGAAAATAGTCTAATTCTTGATAGTTCACATGATATTAATGATGTTCCTACTTCAGATAAAGTAAATTTAGTAGTATTAGGTATGAGCAATAATGATATTCCTTATGAACACTTTATTCTGAGAAATAACAATATTAATATTTTATTGAAAATAACATATTTACTTAACTTAAAAACATATATAAGCATTAAATTACTGAAAAGTATAGTACAAGAAAACCAAGATATTTTACTGAATGAAAGTATAATAGGTCATATAAATAATAATGGAAATATATTTTATGGGAAGTTACATGATTTTTTATTTTTATTTAAAAATAAGGTAAAGATAAAAAAAGATATTAAATGTTTTTTTTTAATGTATTATGTTTTAAATAAACAGAAATTTTCTCATAATAAAATATCAAGCAAAAAAAAAAGTGAAAATGATGAATATCATTATAAATCTAGAAATTTTAAATTTGTTTATAACAAAAATATTAATACTTTAAGCAAAATATCATTAGATAATTCTGTTATAAGCGTTCATTCATCTATTTTATATAAAATTTCTCAGTTCTATGCAATATTAGCATATTTTGCAAATCAAAGGAAAAATTATATAATATCATTTATATGTTATTATATATTAAAAGATGAACACAGTGCAATTAATTCATTAATTAGAATATACAATGACGAACTCATATATTATTTTCATAATAATGAGAAGGAATATAATTATATACGTAAATGTGCTTTTAGATTTTATCATTTAGCAAAGGTATTTAATATTTAAAAAAAAAAAAAATTTCTTTATTTATGAGTTATTATATATATATATGATTTTTTTTTTTTTTTTATAGAATATGTGGCCGTCTAATGTTAAATTAGAATCAATTGAAAACAAATCACATCTTGTTTTAACTATATTATTTATGAAAAAAAAAATGTTTGAAGAGGCTTTTATTATTTTTTCATCAAATTTAATCCCTGAAAATATGTTAGAAAAATTGTCAACAGCTGATTACTATAATATTGACTTGTCATCAAATTTTTTAATGACATTAAAAGAATTATGCAAAAAAAATAAGGTAAAAATATAAATAAAAAATAAAAATATTTTCTAAAATTTATTTAACATATTAAATTCAATTTTTTATTATATATGCCATCTTATTTAATTTTATATTTTGTATATTTAATGCTATTATTATTATTTTATTTTATATTAATATTTTTTTTTTTTTTTTTTTTTTGTAGATAAGTGAATTAGTTAGTAAAACAACCTTATATGATATTATTAAGTTTTTATTACCTATTAAAGACAAATTAGATTCCCAAGTTGTTGAAAGCATAAATTATTTAAGTTCATTAAGTTTTTAAATTAAATAATAAATTAATACACTTATTTTTTAAGTTATTTTTATGCATTTATTTTTCTTTTATTTTGTCACCTCTTTTTCAAATTTCACAAAAAAGAAAAAGGAAAAATTTTGTGTTTTTAATATATATATATATTTATACTGTAAATAGCTCTATAATATATCTAAATAAAAACTACATACATCATAAAATGCGTAATACTTTAAAAAATAACTTATATATATATTTTTTTTTTTAATTTTATTTATAATGTTATCTTAATAATTATCTTTTATTTTTTAATTTAAATTTAAGGAAAATAAAAATGAAATTAAATTAATATTTATCTATCTTAAGAAATATTAACTAAATTTTTAAAACTGTTATTAGTAATTTTCATAATTTTAATTATTTTAATTAAAAAAATTTGTATTAATTCCTAAAATATATATATATATATTATAAATATACTCTTAAAAATTCTTTAGATAAAAAAATAAGCTATTAAAAAAGAATTAAATTTTTATCACATCATTCAAAAAAAAAAAAAAAAAAAATAATTAAACTGATTAAACAAGGTATTCTTAATATATTTATGATTTTTTACATACATGAATAAAATTATTTATATGAAATATAAAAAAAAATATATATATAAATAAATAAATAAAATAAATACATATATAGTATTTTCGTTATTAGTTAATCCGTTATTTATTTTTTATTTTTCTGCCTAGTACTCATTTTATATATTATAAAATAATTTTCAATCAGTTTTAAATTATCGAATTTTTTTCTAAACTTAAGAGGATATTTTATTTTATTATTATTTCTTTTTTATTATATATTATCAAATTAAACTTAAACTTTTTAAAAAAAAAGAATAAAAAATAAGAGTGATACGAAATATATGTGAATTAATTTCTTGTTATTATATTTTTAAAACTTAATATATTTTTTACATAAATTAATAATAACATAGATATTTAAGATGTTTAAAATATTAAATATAAATAGGATATTAAAAAGAAATAATTCCAAAATTTTAAGCACAATTTTAAAGAATTACAGTACAATTAAAAATGATTGTATAAAAATTGATAACAAGTATATTCATAATGTGTATAAATTGAATGATTTACACTATAATAATTTGAAGATAATACACAATTATGATGAATATTATAATTTAATTATAAAAAATGAGTATTTCAAAGATTATTCAGAAATATCAAATAAATTAAATGATGAAATTAAAGAAGAAAGAAATAATAAATTAGAAGATCATTTAAGCAAAAAGATAAAAGAACAAAATGATGCTACACAAAATAATTTAGAAAATATAGATAATGAAATGTATTCAAAAAATATTATTACATCTAATGATTTGCAGGTTCTTTATTTTGGAAGTTATGAAAATAATATCAGCATCATTCTATTTGAAAAATTTAAAAGTATGATTGAAAAAAATAAAAATTTAAACTTTTTTTTTATTGATATTAATATAAGCCCACAATGTGCTTATAACTGTCAAGTTAATTATGTACCAAGCATAATTTTAATATATAAAAATCATATTTTCAGAAAAAAATTTGAAATAAATTATGAAAATCTTGTTGATGAAAATTATTTAACTGAATTTTTAAATAAAGTGCAACAAAATATAGATATATTCCATTCTTACAATAATAAGTTTATTTATTCATTGGAAAAACAAAGCAATTATTTAAATACAAAATATATTGACATAGATAATCAAAATATTCATAAGGAAAATTGGAATACCTTTTAAAAAATAAAATAAAATAGAACAAATTATTACTTAAAATATTATTTTTATATCTTTTTCTTTTTTTTTTCAGCTTTTTTAAACTTGTATTTATATATATTTTAGAAAATTCTTAAAATTTGTAAATTTCATAATAATGAATTACACTATATATGAAACTATAGAAATAATTGTATATTTATGATATATATATATATAATTGTTTTCATTATAATTATAAAATCCCAATTTTTACATTTATTACTGATTGCAAAAATAATATATTCATTTAAATGAAAAATAAAAAATGAGTTTATAAATTTTAGAAATATAAAAATAATTTTTTTAATTTTTTTTCTGCATATATATTTTCTTATTAATTTAAAAAAATATCTTTAACTTACTTTTATAGAAATAAACATGAAAAAATAATTTTTTAATTTATAATTTTAGTTATTTAAAAAATAAAAAAAAAAATAAAAGAAAAGAAAATAAAAGAAATAAAAATAAAAGTAAAAATAAAATTAACTAAAATATTTTAACATATACAATTTAAAATAATTTATATACATACTTTTTTTAATTCAAAAAATTAAAATTTTCTTTATTCTCACATTTTTTTTTTTTTAAATGTGTGTTCTTATAAAAAATATCAAAAGGTTTTAATTTAATATATATTTTTTTCTTTATAATGTTTTTATGAATTTTTAAAAAATTTTACTATAATCATTAGCTCTTTATAATACAAAAAATTTTTAATTTCATATATATATATATATTATATACTTATTTTTTTTCTTTTCTATTTATCATTATAGACTAATTCTTTAAAATTATTTCTAATTTACTTTTATATATATATATATATGTATATATAAAACAAAAAAAAGAATAAATATATATATTTTGTGAAGCTCTTTATATATATTTTAAAGTTATATGGTATTTCTATTTTTAAAATATTCTTTTAATATACCATGAGCATTTTCATTTTTTATTATAGAGTATTCAAACAATTTGTCACCTCATATAAATAATTTCTGAAAAATTATTCATACTAATTTTTATAATGGTATTAGAGAAATTTATTAATTTATAATTTTTCTTTTTTTTTATTCATTTTAAAATATTCTTTTTTTTTTTCTATTTGATTTATTTATAAAAGAAGCTATATACTTTGTTTTGAAAAATGGCTCAAAACAAATTATTAATTAACAGAATTAACAAAAATATAAAGAATAAAATACGAAAACTAAATATAGAAGGGATAAATAAGATTACTTTTATACATAATTCTGCTTCTATTTCTTATGATGATTGTGTTATTGATAAAAATATAATAATAGAAAAAATAAAAGATCTTGATATTAATGGATATTTTGAAGAAGATGAAAACGAGTATATTAATAATAGATTTACCAGTAATGAAAAATTAACTTCTTTGAGTTTTTATTCAAATAATAAAGATATCAATGAACATATAAATGATGAAAGAAAAAGAAAAATAACATATGAAGAATCAAAAATGAATATATGTGAAATCAATAATAATAATAACTTAAATAATGTTAAGAATAATAAAGAAAAAAATGATAATAATAATAATGTAAATGCATCAAATGATAAAATTAGTGCAAATTCTGATAATACATGTATGAAGGATTGTACTAGGGATAGTGGTGTTAGCATATATAAAAAAGAGAAATTAATTTTTAGTTCAAATTATAATTTAGATGAAACTAAGGATAATAAAAATGAGGATAATAAAAATGAGGATAATAAAAATGAGGATAATAAAAATGAGGATAATAAAAATAAGGAAAATAAAAATGAGCATAATAAAAATGGATATTTAAATTGTAAAATAAATGAAAATAAAGAAAGTAATGAAAAATGTTGTAATAGTAAAAAAAATAGAGATGATAAAATAATTAAAAATACATATGATCATACAATAAATTATTCTGAAATTCCTTTTCAAAGATATAATGAAAATGTGACTAATGAAGAAAAAAAAAAAGTAAAAAAAAAAAATAATAAAATTATGAATTTATTAACTCATTTTAAAAAAAAAAAGGAAGAAAAAAATATATATGAAAATAATGTTTATATAAATATAGATAGAAGGAATTTATTATCAACTAATAAGAGAAACAATGTTTTTTATGATTACGAAAATTATAAAGATGGAATGAATATATATGTATGTGAATTAAAAATATACAATATGACTTGTGATAATTGTGGGAACAAAATTATAAATTTTTTAAAAAATAAAAATTTTATTATAGAGGGTAGCAGTTTTGCTACAGAAAATAAAATAAAATTAAAAATTGATATGTCTGAAAATAAATTACATGGTTGCAATATTAGAAATTATGTGAATAAAATAATGACAGAAATAAAGGACAGTGGTTTTAATAATGATTTATTGGATATATATAAAGATGATAATAATAATTGTAGTCTTTTTGAAATAACTTTATATGTTTACAGAGATGATGTAATAAAATCATATGAATTATTAAAAGATTTAAAAGGAATAAAAAATGTAGAATATGATGTAAAAAAAGAATACATTTATATTTTATATAATCCTGAAATAATTGGAATAAGATATATACTAGAAGAACTAAAAAAAAAAAAGAATATTGATGCATATTATGATGAAGATAAAGAAAGGTATTTTAAGTCTACGAAAAACAATGAAAAAAATAATAGATGGAAATTGATAGAATTAATTTGTTGCTTTTTTTTGAGCATTATTATTATCATATTAAACAATTATCAGATGAATATGGGATTTATGAATAAATTTTATTCTGATATAAATATTAATAACTACGCTTCCAATGAATCATTAAGTATGAATTTAATTAAAAACAATGTGATTCACAATTTGAAAAATAATGTTTTTAATGAATCAATAACAAAAAGTAATAATCATTTGAATAACGAAAGTAAAAGTAAAGATTATTATACTTATAAAAAAGATGAAGAATCAATTAATTATGAAACAAATTATGATCCTATAAATAAAATTGGTAAAACGCATACTCCTGGTTATAATATAAAAAACAATTTTACTAGTTTTAATAATGTTCGTAATATGAAACATGATTTACATAAAAATGATGTTTATGATAGCAAAAAAGGAAGTATTTTGAATTATAAGAATAATAATGAAACTTCCAAATTTAATAATATAGATAATTCTAAAAATGTTGATACAAGCTTTAGTGAAGTAATAATCCCTAATGATTCTGAAATTCATGATACAAATAATTTTAAAACAAAAAATTTAAATAATTTCACAAAAGGTAATAATAATTCAAAAAACCCTAAAAATGATGATGATACAAGTTTTATTAAGATCGATAGCTCAAATGATTCTGGAATTAATGATACGGATAGTTTAAAAATAACAAATTCGGATAATTTTAAAAAGGATTTTGATGATTCACACAATCTAGAATATAAAAATACAGATAATTTAAAAAATTGCAATTCATATTTTAATGAAACTATAGTTTCAGATATGGAGCACAAAAATCCTGAAACAAATAAAAATATAAATGAAGTGGATAAGAAAAAAAAAAACAAATATTTGACCGAAAATTCTCATAATCAAAAAGAGCTAAAAAGGGATAATAGTGATTTTGAGAAAACACAAAATAACACTAATAAAAGAAACAAATTAAAAAAAATATTAAATATCTTTATGTACAGTCCATTACATAATTTAATTATTCATTCATTTAATATAAAATTAGATACCAAGATATTACCAAGTTTGACTATAAGATTATTATTAATTTTTCTTTTAAGTTCTATTGTTTATATTTATTATGGTTTCAATTTTGTTTTAAATGGATATAAAAATTTAAAGAATAAAATAATTAATATGAATGTTTTAATTTCTATAAGTTCCTCTTTTTCTTATTTCTATTCACTTTTTCTGTTATTGTTTTGTATAATTTTTTCAATTGACGCAGATAGAATTCCATTATATTTTGATTCATCTGCATTATTAATATGTATAATGAAATTTGGTTCTGAAATTGAGAATTTTCTAGTTAGTTTTACAAAAAAGAAAATTGAAAATTTGTATGAAAGCAAAACAAAGCATGTATATATTTTGGAGAAGAATAAAGATGAAGAAAAAAAAAGCCAAAAGGAACTAACTAAGTGTTTCAGTTCATCATTAGAAATTAGAAAGAATAATATTTCTAATAATGATAATAATAATATTTATAACGTTAATGAAACATATAGTAATAATCGTGTTAAAAATGCTATTAATAATAATAATAGTGGTAGTAATAACAATAATTCTCTTAAAGAAGATATAACAAATACTTTTTCTAACAATAAATTAATCATTTCAAGTAACGATTGTAATAGTGAAGGTAAAAAAGATTTATTCTTTAGTTATTATATAAAGAGAAATATAGAAATAAATAAGATACTCTATGAGGATAAAAACATAAATTTAAATGATTATATAATAAATAGCTATCCAATTCAATTTATTCAAAAAAATGATGTTTTAGTATTTTATGAAGGAATGACTTTGTTAATTGATGGAATAAAAATTAATAATGAAATTTCAGGTGTTGATGAAAGTATGATAAGTGGTGAAAAGAAATTAATTAAAAAATATAAAGGGGATAAAGTATATGCTGGTTCAAAATGTGTTGAGGGAATAATTATTTTATATATTGATGATATATCAAAAGGAAACTATATAGAATATGTTAAGAAGTTGTTAGATGATATAAATTGTAAGAAAACTGATTTACAATTATATGCAGATAAAGTTGCTAGTATATTTATACCAGCAATAATACTATTATGCTTTATTGTATTTTTTATATGGTTTTTTTTAACTTTTTTTAATTATGTAGATATAGGAAAAGGGAATTACTTTAAATTAAACAAATTCTTTTCTTGTGTTCTTTTTTCTATTCATTTTTCTTTATCTATTTTATGTGTTGCATGCCCTTGTGCAGTCGGATTAGCTAGCCCCTTATCAATAGCTATCAGTTCTTATATATGTAGTAATATTGGCATTATTATAAAAAATATAAATATTTTTGAAATATTTTTGCAATGTAACCATTTTATTTTTGATAAAACTGGCACCTTAACAGTTGGTAAGCCAGTTGTAAATAAAATATATATTTCTAATAATATAGATATTTTTATTGATCAATTATTAAAAAATTTTACTAATAACAATATTTTAGTCAATTTTACTGATAATATAAGCCCTAATGATATAGCATACATTTCAAGGGATGAAAATAACTTTTATAACATATGTGAACAGGATGAAAATAATATCTACAACAACACAGTTACTATGAATAATTGTAATAATAATAATTATAATGTATATGATAAAAGAAGCAATAATCTTTATGATTTTAATTTTACTTCTGAGAAATTAAAACAGAGTAGCTTTTCACATGATGATTATTCTAATGGTGTTGTAATGGAAGATAGTTATGTAATAAATAAGAATTTTGATAGTTTTTACAAAAACAAAGAAATGAAAAAAAAAGAAAAAAAAAGAGAGAAGGAAAACAGTAATACTTTGAATTTTATAGAAAGTTTTAGTTGTTTCAATAAAGATATTACATTTTATTCTTTTACTACAAAAAAAGAATATTTTAAAATTGAAATAAAAGAATTAAAAAAGAAAAAAGGAAATAAAATAGATCAATACTCTCTGAGTAAACAAAAAACTCATCACTTTAAAGGAGAAAAATCTATTTTAAATAATTTAACATCATTTATAACTGAAAAAACAAAAAAAAAAAAATATAAAAAAATATTAGATAACTCATTGAAGGAGAATTTTATAAATTATTCTGAGAATTGTTATTCTAATGATGACTCATATTATAGTGAAACAAGGAATTATTATAACTGTACAAATGTATGTAACTACAATAAAATTAACAATAATAGAAGTTATGGAGATACAAATATCACTAATAATAATGATCATAACATAAAAAGCGACATATCTAATGGAAATGAATATTTTAAAAATAACATTCACTTAGATGATAAAAATAATCTTAAGGAAAAAATTAATAATTGGTTATACTTATTTTTAAGTTTGAGTTTAAATATTGAAAAATATAGTAATCATTTATTTGCTGAATCTATAAATACATTTATAAATAAAAATTTTCATATAAAAGAAAAATTTCAAGTATATAATTTAATAAATGAAAGGAATCAGGGAATAAATTGTGTAATAAATGATTTATCAATAACGATTGGTACATTATTTTACTGTTATACAAAATATAAAAATACTTTTTGCACTAAACCAGAAGTGGAACAAGAAAAACTAAATGTAAAAAATATGGAAAAATATTTATACTCTTGTGATTGTAATGTTCACAAAACGTATCAGTTTTTATATAATTATTCTAATAGTAAAAAAAATGAAGGAAATAATATTATTTTTATGTGTATAGAAGGTATAATAATTGGTTTCTTTACCTTAGTTGATAGTATAAAACCAGAAGTGTTTGACTTAATAAAATATTTAAAAAAAAAAAAGAAAAAAGTATATGTATGCACAGGAGATAATTATATGAATGCTCTTTATATTTCAAAAATTTTGGGAATATCGAAAGAAAATATTTCTTCCAACACTTTACCATTAGAAAAAGTTCATTTTGTAAAAAAAATAAGATCATTAAATGATGGTAATTTAAAATATTTATATATGTTTTGTAAAATCCTTTTTTTTTTTTTTTTTTATTTAATGTAATCATCAGTCTTTTCTATTTTTATGGTTAATGTGTTTTATTTATTATTAGTTTTTTTTTTTTTTATGTAATGTTTTAAATTTTTATTTTTTTCTATTGCATAAGAGTTCAATGTAATAATTATATATATATATATATATATTTTTAATGTTTCAATAGGAAAAGTTTGTATGATTGGGGATGGAATAAATGATTGTTTTGCACTTAAAAGTGCTGATTTAGGTTTGTCATTAAGTACTAGATCAAATGTTGTTATGGATAGTGCGGATGGTTGTATTGTTGATAATAATATAAGTGTTATAATGAAATTATTTGAAATAAGTAGAAAAACATTGCTAGTAATAAAATTTAATTTTCTGTTTTCTTTCTTTGTCAACATCTTTTTTATTTTATTGGCAAGTGGAGCTTTTTATTCCTTAAATTATATTTTTTCACCATTTCTTTTTACATTCTTAATGTTTTGTAGTTCAGTTATTGTCATTTTATCTTCTTTATCTCTAAAATTGTAAGAAAAATATATATATATATATATATAATATTTTCTATATTAAAAATATATAAATAATCATAATATATTTTTTGTTTTCTTAGGTTTTTAAGGAACGTTTAATCATATTCAAAGTAATTAAGACAAAACTTGTATCTTTTTAAGAAAATAACGTTTCTTTTTCTTCTTTTTTTTTTTTTTTTTTTTGAATTACTTATATATAATATTTATTGATTTATTGAATTTATTTTACATATATAATTTATTTATTAATCCTTATCGTTTTTAGTTAAAATATAAATTTATCTTTTTCCTTTTTCTATTTATAATATTTCAAAAAAAAAAAAAAAAAGTTTAAAAAGGAAAGTAAGGAGTATTTAAAAGTAAATAAAAAAAAATAAAATTTGAAAAATTTGTACTTTTTTATATAAGATTATATTTTTAAAAAATTCAAATGTTGCAATTACTTAAGATATTTTTATATTAAAATTGAAAAAAGAGTAAATAAAAAAAAAAAGAGAAACCATAAATGAGACGAGGCACTTGACAATTATATTATATTATATTATATTATATATATATATATATGCATATGTTATATAAAAAATGAAAATAGTTGTTATATTTTTTGTTTTTTGGTATCATTTGTATCATCATTTAAAGCTCTTTTATTTTTAGGAGTGGCATTATTATTTGTAAGAAGTAGTTGAATTTCATTTAACAAATAAGAAATATCAGAATGTTTTAATGGAAATATTCTCATTGCTGTAAAATTGACTCTTTCTATACCATTGTAAACTTTTTGATTAACACGAACAACAACTTTATATTCTTTATATAAAAAATCATAATTAAATAAATAATCTAAAGTATCATCATCTAAGTTTTTTAATTCTTCTGCTTTTTTTCCTAACAAATTATAACCTTCATCAGAAAAAGCCCTTAGAGTAATAGACCCAGAAAAATCCATGAAAAGAAAATTAAAAGTATAATTATAAAATGGTTTGACGTTATTTTCATCACAATTCATACATGAATAGACAATATTCTCTTCTTCGTTAGCATCATTATAATTATTATCTAAACTGTTATCTTGTCCGCTCGATAACAATTTTTTCTTACATTTAGTGCAAGCAGGATAATAAAATCTGTGTTCATTTTCTTTACTTTTCCAATAGATTCTTTTAATTCTTCCTACTAAGGTATAAGTACCCGATATTTTAGTTAATACATCGTTAACATCACTTAAAGAATAATACTTATCTGGAATTTGAGTAACATCATTAGATAAAATATTTCTCATATTTGTAAATTGTTCATATTTACCACTAGTATTATACCATTGTAAGATTTTTGAACATTTTCCCTTTAAGTCTTCATTCAAAGTTTCCATTTTTTCAATAGAACTAGTAACTCCAAAAGTACCATTTTTCATATCATTCCAATTTCTTATGCTAATATTAGTAAAGATATATATTTCATTTTCTTTTATTTCTTCTTTAATTAAATTTACATTAGTATCCCAGAAAGAAATTTCGAAAGAATGTTTTGTATCATCTACGATAATTATATTTTGTTTTGTTATATCATTACCTTGCTTTGTTTTTAAATTACTTATAGTACCAATATGCTTTACTATTCCTATTAAATCAGCAGTAAATGGGGTTTCTTTAGTTGCAATTTTTATATCTCTTAAATTAACTAGCGATATTTTTTTTTGTATTTTTATTTCTCCATCATCTTTTACTTCATGAATTTCACTATCTTCATTGAAAGTTAATTCATATTTATGCTTTACTGTATTATATTTTGGATTGGCTATTGATACTCTTCCCTTTGAAAAAATATATACCTTTTTTAATTCTATATTGTTAAACCATTTATCTGCTGAGCTCCCCCAAAATTTACAAGAAATAGAATCTCCGTGTACGTCTGTTATATCTATGCTAAAAAAACTATTATTATTTTTAAAAGTTGAAAGTTTTGTTTTATTTACAACTTTTGCTTTTATTATCCATTTGCTCACATATGTCGTTATTTGACTAATACGAAAGAGTAAGCTATCAAAAAAAAAAAAAAAAAAAAATGAAAAAGTTAAAATTTTAATTTATAAGTTCTAATAAAAAATAAAAGTTGATCTTCGAAAATTATAATAATGAAATAACTATCCATATGTATATATATATATATATCAAAAATTTCTATTAAAATTCTTCTTTAATATACGTGAAATATAATCATTATTTTAAAACTCATATATATATATATATATATATATATATATTTATTAATTCAATAAAATAACAGAATTTTCATTTAATTATCTTAAAGTTTTATTATTTCACAAGCTTACTCGTTTTCACTCATTTTGAATGTTTCATCAACAAGCTGGTATGTTTCTTGAAAATAAGAAAAAACTTAAACAAAAAATAGTTTATTTGGCATTCAGAAATAAAATTTATGATATTAAAATTTACATATGACTATAATATTTATATTTTATAAAATTAATGTATCTTATATATATAAAGAAAAAAAAAATTATAAAAATAATAAAATAAAAGAAATAAGTAAGATAATAAAAATAAAAATAAAAGAAATAAATGCTTAATTAAAAAAATATCTACGTAAATGAATCATAAAAGAAATAGTTATAATATTTAAATTATTAATGCTTATTCATTTTTCTATGTTTTTTTTTTAAATTTTTTATCAAAACTCTACTAGTGATTTTTCATATATTTTTTATTTTCCTTTTATCAGTTTTCTCTTTTAAATTTATTTTACACCTTTTTTAGCTAATAATACATCTATATATTTTAATTATAATTATTACATATATACATTAATTCTTTATTAACTTTTTATTTTTTTTTTAAAATAAAGAATTATATATAGACAAAAAATTTTTTTAAATTAATATACTTCAAAACTATTATATAATATAAATTATAAAAAAAAATTATTTAAATTAAAAAAAAGAGAATAGAGAAAATAATAAAATGTACATTAAGAAAAAAAAAAAAAACTAACATTATATAGTAGTTTTGGGCAATAGTAAAAAATATATAAATAAAAAATAATAATAATGGAAAAAAAATAAAGCAGATAAAAAATAAAAGATGTTATGTTAAAAAATAATGAATATTTTTAATATATGAAAAGGGAATATTATATTTATGTGGAGATAAATTAAAACATGCTTATCTTTAAATGTTTTAAGGATGATAAATAAAAATTTATAACTTAATTTATACATATATATATTTATTTATTTACTATTTGAAATAGAATTGAATTTTTTGATAAAAAGAAAGTTTAAAAAAATACTATTTTAAGTAACAATTAATAAAAGAAAAAAAGGATAAAAAAAAGAAGTAATAATTATAATAATAATAATATAAAATATTATGAAAAATAATACATAATTGAAAAAGACAAGCAATATGGAAAATTACACAAAATATTTTTAAAAAAGACAATAAGAAGGGTAAATAATACAATATAACAATTTTTTTTAAAATATTTAATTAATAATATATACTTTTCTTCTTTTTTACATAATGAATATTTCTCTTAAAAATTGAGAAAAGAAAAAAAAAATTTTATAATCATTTCTTTTTTTTTTATAACTTTGAAAAATGTATATAAATTCAACAAAATATTTAATTAATTCTACATTGTTATTTATCATTACGTATACTCCAACAAAAGTTCATATATTTAGAAGATGATGAAATATTTTTCATAGGAATTAAAGGAATTCCTATTTTAAAATATATAAAGTAAATTTGCTTTATTTTTTTTAACCTTATACATAATATAATAACAATTAGTTAAATTTATCACAATATATTATTTATAAGGTATTTTGCTTTCATCATAAATTAGAATAATAAAATAATTTTTGTTTTTATTGTTCCTTTACTATATTTTAATTTAATAAATACCCAAAAAAACTTATATATATTTAAATATTTCTTAATGTGAAATTAGGAATTTTTGTTCTGAAGTGGCAAAAAAAGAAGCAATATAGTTATTTAAAATAAAAAAAAGAATAATTTTTATTTTAATAATATATATATATAATATATATATAATACACTGATATTTTATTATATATTAAAATCACTTATTTTGAAAAAAATTTCAAAAAATAATCTAAAATTTTCTATGATTGTGAGAATTATTTAAGAATATTATTACAAGATAGTCATACTCTTATTTTTTAGATGCAAGAAAAAAAAAAATTCATAAGCAACACAACTCATATTACACATAGATATTTATATGGGATTTTAATAAAAGATAATTTTTACGCATTAATATATAAAAATTATTAATTTATACTTTAACCTTTAAAAAAAAAAAAAGAAATAATATTTTAGTTTTTTTTTTTATTTTTTAAATTAAGATTATAAAATCATAATAGAAAAAAATTAGAAATACTAAAACTTTTGTAATAATGATTAGAAAAAAAGGGAAAAAAAAAAATTGTCGTTTTATATATAATTCTTCTAATGATAAGAAAATACAAAAATAAGTTAAAATTTATACAAAATCAATATTATTATTTTCCATTGTATATTTTGTTGTATAATAAAACAAATGCGGTATAATAAAATACAATTTTTTTGGACATGCTTCTAGAATTAAAAAAATAAAAGATTCGCTTTTATTTTATTTATTTTTTTTTTTTATTCTGTAAAATATTATTAAAGAATTGAAAAATCTTGAATTTTTCAATTGAATTTTTTTTTTTTTTTTATATTCTCGAACATTTGTATTGATATATTAAAAAGATCCACAAATTTTTTCCTTTTTTTTTTTGTATTTTCAGATGATTAAAAGTAATATTTTATTTTACTATTTTATTTTAATTTAATTTTTTTTTTTTTGAAATAAAAATACACATATAAAAAAAAGTAATTTTAAAGAATAAATATTATTTATATATAAAAGGTTCATATTTTTAATGATCATAAATAAAAATTTGTAAATGAAATGAATAATAATAATAATATATATTTATGTATATATTTTTTTAATTTTTCACATACAATATTTTAAAATATATATTTTTTAAAATGTACGTTATACTGTATTTTTTCTTTTTCATATTTAAAATAGTTATTTCACGTCGAGCTTTTATTAATGTTCATAAGAACAATATTATTAACAGCAAAATTAGCGTAAGTAATCCATATAACAAAAATGCATTATATCAGACTTCCTCTAAAATTCCTATATCACAGGTTAAAAGAAAAAAAAAAAAAAATACATAAAATATGAATATTAATAAGATAACTGTAATTTTTATATGATATGATCAGGCAATTACAAAGAAACAAATAATAGAAGAAGTTTCAATGGAAACAAAAGAGAGCAAAAAAACTGTTGAAAAAATAATGAATGGAATTTTTGATAATATTTATAAACATTTAGAAAATAATGAAAAAATTTATATTCACAAATTTGGTATGTATTATAATGTTTATAGAAAAAAAAGATGTATTAAAAATATGAGAACAAAAGAAGATATTCATATAGAAAGTAGCCATATGCCTCATTTTAAATTCTCCAAAGTATTTAAGGACTTAATAAAAGTAAACGTAAAAGTAAAAAAAGACAAATCAGATGATGATGAAAATGAATTAGAAGAAGAAAATTTTCATAAGGAAAATATTAATGAAAGTTTTAAAGAAAATGTAAATGAAAAGTTGATTTACTAAAAAAAAAAAAAGAAAAAATTTCAGAGAATTTGTATTAAATACAATTTTTTTTTTTTTCTTTTCATCCCTAAAATTACAAAATCTTATCAATGTTTATTCCTTTGTTAAGATTATTTATCAAAATTATTTTTTTATTGAAAATTGTATTACTATATATATATATATATATATATTATCATAATATATTTAATAAAAATATAAATGCCTAAAAATTTTTTATGAAAATTTTTTACGAATTTTTTTTTTATAACTTTTTTGTTAAAATTTTTATATTACTTTGATTTATTATGTCTTATATGTAAATGCCTAAATGAATATATTTTTTTTTTTTTTTAAAGTCCAAAAATTGTTTTTTTCAGAAAAATTCACGTAATTTTTTAAATATAGAATTTTAACTTTCCTTTTTTTTTATTATTGCAAAAAATTTTTATTTAAAATTTCTTTTGTAATTTCCCATTTATGAAAAATAGAAAATAGTGAAGGAAAATCCAAGGTTCAAATAAATCATGAAAAAAAAATAATATAAAAATTATATATGATTGGAAATAATGAAATCAATATTTTAAAATAGAAAATGAGGAAAAATAAGTATAAAATGAGATCAGTTAAAAAAAAAAAAAAAGAAAAATTTAAATATATAGATATAAAAAAAGAATATTAAAAAAAAAAGTATTGAATTATTGACTTTGATAAAAAAGACAATATGCTTTAGATGATTCAACTTCTTCAACATCAACAGCAGATACTGTACTATCATCAAATTTGTACCACTAAAAATAAAATAAAATAACAAAAATGATACAAAAAAACAGAATAAATGATTAAATATATATTAAATTGGTTGAAAATGTCATTATATATTAAATTATCAAAAATAAAATAGAATATATAAATAATAATATTAATATATTTTTTTTTTTTTGTTGTTGTTTTATTTACCATATAAACTCCATTAGTATGCTTTCTCTTAGTATAGCAAATATAATGGCCGCAGTTTGCATTTAGTCCTCTATGTACTATTACACCGCATAAATTATATTTTTTAGGATTTTCAATATATTGATTATTTTTTTTCTTTAGAATATTTTGAATTGAAAAATTATTTATATCAAATTTGATATTTTTATCTATTTTAGATCCATCTTCTAATAAGCGAATCATATGGATAATAAGAATATTTGGTTGCTTATACACACATGAAAATTTAAACATTTTTTTGCATTTGCATTTTTCGCATGTTGAATTAACTTCTTCTTTTTTAAAATATTCCACTAAATTATCATTTAAGTTATTTTCTGGATTTTTTTTAAAAATATTTACACTTAAATTATAAACTGGTTGATATATATAATTAACATATTCACATTGAGAACATGTAATTTTTTCTTCTATTAAACCTAAAAAAAGATCATATATAATAGACTGCTCTTTTTTTAAATAGTATTCTATTTGATTATTATTATCTACTGTATCATCAATTACTTTCATCATATTATGAATAAAATCGAACACTAAAAGAAGAAACTCATGACAATCTTGTTGCTCATTATATTCAAATAAATAAGAATATTTATCATTTAATAAATTTAACAATTTATTGACACACAATACTTTTCCTTTACTATGCATTTTACTTAGTTGAAATAATTTATATGAAAAGGTAAACAACAAACGTTCATCTTTTTTTTTATTATTATTTCCAAATAAATTAAAAGGAATACTATTTGTAAAAAAATTTTTATTTATAAAAGACGAATTCATATGATCAGTGTCATCACTTGAAAAATTCACATTCTTATACTTGGCTGTTACATAATTATGTAATGTGTAAATTAACTTAAAAAAAACTGACAAACACTGCATTACAACATTAATATAACATGTAGTAGAATAATTTATAATACCAGCAGGGTGTTCTTTTGTTGTAATAGAGTTAAGATTATTAAGTAATTCATTTTCTCTTTTAGAATTATTATGAGATTTATTTTTTATGTTTTCTTTATTATTACACTGACTAAAATCAGAATTTGTTTGATTAGAACCACTATCATTACTACTATTACTACTGCTGCTACTATTACTTCTACTACTATTAATGTTACTACTATTGCTTGAATTACTACTTTCATCTTTTAAAATTAAATTATTAGAGTTGAAATTGTTATTTACTACTGACGTCATTTTATTACTGTCCACTTTATTTAATAGATTTTTTAAATTACTACTTTTTTTTTGTTTTTCTTTATTTACTAGCAGTTTGTTTTTGTTTTCATCAAGCGCTTTTTCGTGATTTTTATTACTTAATGAAGTTCTTATTTTCTGTCTTTCTTTTTCGTTACTTTGATCATCATCTTTATAATCTTTATTATTTATAATTATATTATTAGTAAATGAAAAATTATTATTTCTTGACACCTCAAAATTTTCATAATCTCCATTTTTTATGAAATTCCTATTATTAATTTGATTGTAAGCAATTTCTTTTTTATTTTTTTTTATCTTTTCTTTTTCTATGTTTTCTTCTATATTATGATAAATTTTATTTTTATCTATATTCCTTGATTTATTTTCATTTTTTTCATCAAAAGAACTTTTGGCTGTGTTCTCAGTTGTACTTTTTGATTCAATTTCAGTTGTAGTTAAATATCCATTACTTGAAACCTTACCTTGATCACCACAATATTCCTCACAAGACTTATAAATATCATTACCATTTGATGAATAACAATGAATAGAATTCTTCTTTTTTGAATAATTTATATTAATTTTATTAAAATCATTTATATTATTTTCATTTAAATTTATATTTTTATTACTACTTTTACTCATATTATTTTGTTTTACATTATAATCATTATTTAGATTCTCAGAAGTATTAAAGCCATTATTACATTTATTATTATCATGAATAAAACAATTATAATGATCATTATTATTCATATAACTTTCCTCTATATTAATATTATCAATATTATTATTATTCTTATTACTATTATTATTATTCTTATTACTATTATTATTATTCTTATTACTATTATTATTATTCTTATTACTATTAT